>NC_143578.1:9744035-10064885 GCF_048544385.1 Mastigoproctus giganteus | reverse complement strand
ATATTTCTTAGTTGGTATGTAAAGCCTAGTAGCTTCCAAGATAAGTTCTTTGAATGCTTCCCATTTTGAATTTGCTGTTGGTAACATCATTAGTTGGTCCCACTGTATAGAATTTAAATACTGTCTCAGTCCATCGTAGTCGCCTTTACGGAAGCAATAACCCTTCCCTTTACCCCTAATGGTAGTTACCTCTTTCAGTAACTCCCACTTCAGCACACTGTGATCACTGCCACCTAGTGGTTCATTTATCTGCAGATTCTTAATGCATGAAGAGTCACTGCTGATAATCAAATCAAGAGTATTACTCCCTCTAGTAGCCTCCCGAACATGCTGATGTAGAAAACAATCATCCAATAAATCCACAAAAGCCCTGCTAGTGTGTGAGTAACCAGCCCCCAAATTCCAGTCAATATCTGGGAAATTAAAATCTCCCATTATAAGACTCTCTGATTTACTGGCCCACTCTATTTCCCTGTACAGTTCCTTATTATACTCATCAGAGTCATTAGGCCTATAGCACACTCCTACTCTCAATTTTGATCTCCCAATGCTTATGTCACACCAAACTGACACAACACTGCACTATCCAGCGATGTCGACTGGCTTCACTTCCTTGGTTTTTATGTGTTTCTTAACTAATAGCATAACCCCTCCCCCCTTCCTATCCTGTCTATCCTTTCTGTAGACGTTGTACTCCCCAAATTGCAGTTCTGCATCCCCTATATCCGTGTGACACCACGTCTCTGATATCCCAACAATATCTGCCTTTGATGTTTTGAGCAATACCTCAAATTCATCAAATTTATTTACCAAACTCCTAGCATTGGTGTACACGCAAGTATACCTGCACCTGTTTCTATTCTTAGCTACCCTAACACAACCCATGTGTTTACTTGTACCGCAATGGCTCCCAGCAGTCTCTGAAATACCATGCATCTTGTTTTTCAGGCTTCTGCTCATTCTAATAGAAGCAGTGCATGAATCTCTTTCACCTCTGCCAGTGGCTACTGTCAATCTATTGGTCTTTGTCTCCCCCCAAGCTAGCAGTTTTCCGACCCACCTAACACTGCCTCGATAGCATCAGCAAATATTCTTGCACCCTTTCTATTTAAGTGTATCCCATCCCTGTAGAAGCAATCTCTCCTGTTAACAAGTACAGTCCAGGCTGAAAAAAATTCTACCCCTTGAGCCTTGCACAATCTTTCCAGGGCCGAATTGATCGACAAGGCTCTCATCATATACTCCCTCCTATCGTGTCTGGGCAGAATTGCAGACACTTTCCAATTCAACCCTAATTCTCGGCTTTTGTTCAACAGTGGCCTGTACTTGTTAAGTAATTCTGCCGGTCTCCTACTCTTAATATTATTAGTGCCAACGTGTACAACTATATCACCTTTTGTGCCCTTAAAAGATGATATTCGCTCTACAACGTCATCAACCTTTGCCCCTGGCAGACATACCCTGGTCCTGTTCCACCTATCTTTTTTACAAAGCATGTTCCCCGTTTCCCTGACAATAGAGTCACCAACAACTACTAGTTCCTTCGGGACCAGCGCATTCTGCCTTGGGGGTTGTCTCTGTGTCACGCGATGCCCAAGTGCAAGCTCTGGCGTTGATGTGGGCAGCTGAGAGCTTGATGGGCCCCTCAATTTAGTTCCTTCGAGGGCATCCACCCTGTCCTTCAAGCTCTCATATAGGCCCACAAGAACGCCGAGTTGTTGCCTGATATCGATACACTCCTTGCATCGCGCACACACAAAGACATCATCTTATATAGAGGGATAATGAGACCCCTATCCCTATTGGAAAAGGTCTATAAATCATGGAGAGGATATCATGTTCTTCCTAGCTACTTATTTGAACTGCATGGAATATTTCATATCAGATTGAATTATAAGACCTAAGTCTTGAACCATTTTAGCTCCTCTCTCTCTCTCTCTCTCTCTCTCCCACCCACCCCTATAGCTTGTATGTGACTCCAGATGTCTTTTCTTCAAATACATAACCTTTCACTTCAAAGTATTAAACTTTAGTTGCCATTTTTCAGGCCAAAAATGCAACCGATCAATCAATGTCTTTTTGATGCATCATGGGCTGGAACAAATTGTTAACCAGCCTTCCCACCTTCAAATTATATGCAAGCTTTGATATTGCTAGTTCCCGCATGAATAATAATAAGGATGGGATATTTGAAACCGAACTGCCCAAAAACCATGCATTTTAAAATTCCCCCATCCCTCTGCTAGCGTGTAACTGATTCTCCAGATGCTGTTGGATAGCAAACTGGATTCTCCTAATACAGTTTTATTTAACTTAATTCTTCTGAAAGTTCCCTTTGCAGCTTGCATCTGTGCTTCATTTAATAGATGAATACAGGAAACATCGTATTTAGTAGTCACACAGGCTTGAATCATGGTCACTTAAAGCACCTGTTCTTATGTACCCTTCCACATGACCACAATGCTATGGTGACCATACATGAAGAGGGCATTCTATGTTTGGTGACCAATAAAGTTTTGACTTCTATAAGTAAATGCTGTGATCTTATGAACTTCACAGTAGACGGTGCTGACCGCCAAACATTAAATGGGCTCATTTGTACAGTTGGAAAAGGAAGCCACAATTACCAAATTTATTTCTAAAGCCAGTTCAATATTAAATGGAGGTAAGAAAACTTATTTCTAAACAAATAAATAAACACTCTGCTCTCTATTGACAGCCCATTCTCAAGCAGCTATTCTACTCTTAACAACTTACAGCACAGAATTGATAAACCAACATTATATACTTAAAATAAAAATAAAATTCTGTGAGTAAATAAAATTTAATTACATTTCATTTTCATACTATATTTAATGGTGTGATAAACTCTATGAAAGATCCATGCAGAAGTAAAAGAAGAAGAATGCATCAGTAGCCTATATCATTGTAAGTCAGTTGCCTAATTTTTTACCATTCTTACATGCATGATATATTGTAATTGAATATAATTGTTATACAACTAGTTATAATCAACATTTCCGATTTGTTTTTAATCGAACATTATTCTCAATCTGGGTTTCTTAATTGTGGGCTTTTCATTTTCCAAATTTTAACCAATAACCAAAAGGGATAAAAGAATATATAGGAATAACATAATATAGCAGAAAGTGGACACCCCATGCTACCATCAAGCTACTGACACCTCTTTTTATTTGTATATACTCAGATTTTGACAATTCACGCTTATTTAAATTTATTTACCCAAATCCAGAAAAAAAAAAAAACTGGTCCCAGCATTGCCACTTTTCAAAGGTATCAATTATTTGTTACATCATCATCTCTACAAACAGAAACCCCCCCTCCATAAAACTACATCAGTCTGCACTTCACTTTCCTTGACGAATTTCCAGTTTCCTTTTGCCTAGTTCATCATCTTGCTTCCTCAGTGATTCAGTCTCATCCAGGAATGCACTAAGTTTAGTTTCAGTTCACCACACTGAATAAAGGAGTCATTACTTGAACACTCATCACAACTAATAAGCAGCACAAAATTTTTCTAGTAAGTATAAGTCAAATATCACATATAGCAGTGATGCTACTAGCAGAATAAAGTGGCACAATCCTCACACAAAACTGTGTTCAGTTAGGTAATGAAAATAAGTATCTGTTATTTTTTCTTATTTCATAGCAGGGTCTTGTGCATTAAACTGCACAAAATCCCTGGTGTAATTTTCCTCTGGGATGGTGTAAAATTAAATTTTCAGATGTGTATTGTAGATGGATAGTGGATTTATATGGTTCTTCATATTTGTAAATCACAAATACAGTAGTGAAGGTTCATTAACCTTGCTTGTTTGGAATTCTCATGAAGAAATTTTTGTTATAGTATTAATTAGTATATAAATTTTGTACTGAATTGTAAGTCTTTATTTGTTAATTATAGCTCTTTACAATTTAAAGTGAAGTTTTTTCTTCTATTTAGAACGATATCAAAATCTTCCCAAGACCTCTCATCAGTTATCCTTCCTTGAACTTCAACTTGAACTTCTTGATGATTTTCGACTTCGCTTGCATCAGCTTTTTAAGTCAGTCTCTCAAGAGCCTATAGAGTCAAATTTTTGTGCTATCTTAAATGCTGCTCATTATGTGGAAACTGTGTTAAGAGAGTGGAGTAATATGCCTGTAAGATTTATTCTTCTTGATACAGTATAAAGTTAATACACCTAACACTGGGTTAACATATGCAATACATTCTTGGAAATTTGTGTGTTAATCAAACATTTAATGTTCTCTATAAACTTGTGTAACTTGCCGAGATACAGTCCTGAAGATTTATGAATAATTTAATTTTTTAAAATGAAATATGAATAAATACAATTATTGTATATACCTGATAAATTAATCCTGTTTGAATTTATGCAAAGATGCTTTCATCTTTTCATCATAAAGATTATTTCATATCAAACATGACATCACGAAGGCCTTTGAAAGAAGCACTAATTAAAACTAATTACCACTAAATACTGGAGATTTTATCATCAGTAGTGTCATTCCTTTCTGGGATGTAATTGTATTAGTGCCTGCAACTCAGTGAAGTTGCCAGTCATGAGGTTTTCTTTATGAGACTCCAGCAATTCATTCACGTCTTCAGTATCTACTTCCTCTTTAGCTCCTCTTCGCCCTTCAGGTGTTTGCCGTGACTCGGATTTCCTCTGACATTTTCCTGCATTTCTTGAAAACCTTCAGTGTCACAAACAAACTGCAAGCAAATTTATTATTTTGATATCTTTCCAAGAAATGCAAGAAAATACTCAGAGGAAATTTGAGTCATGGCAAACAATGTTTCTTACTGCCATAAAGATGTTTTAGCTAGGGGTGTGTTGCCAATTTGTTAACAAGGAATTCAAGAAGAATTTCAGCTAAGGGTCATCCTTGATTAAAATAGTCTGTTAAATTTTATCAAACTAATTATTTTTAACAGGATGCTCATGCAAGCCCCTCCAAACCTTCTCCAACATCCCTGGTTATAGCCCCCTCCGGAACTGCACGAGAGTTGTTGCTTCCTTCCTTTCTCGGTAATTGCAGTAGCCTGAGCCACAGCTCTTCTCAGATAATACTACTTAAAGGTGAAAATAAATCCTTGATATGTAGGCTGGAGCAGGAAAACGATGATAGGGGAAGGGACACTTTATCCTTCACTGTCATACTGTTTGAGTGTACTAACTCTACCTCATGATCAGCAGTGCCCTGCCTTCACCACTTTCAGTTCTTATTATTTTTATTTTCACTTCAAAAGTAATTGCATGTCTTTTCTTTTCCCTCACCATTTCCATGAGCACCCCACTGTGTTTTTCTCTTTTCACTAATCTGAATCGTATGGTACAAAATAGTGTTCCACTAAAACTATGAAAACTGAGAATACTTAGCTGACAGAAACAAGCTTGACACTACTGAAAGTGAAATCAAAACCTTTGTTTGGGTTTCAATTTTTGGATTTATAAGGTACATTTGTTTCTAATTTCACAAATAAATAAATAAATTTTCTGTATATACCCCTGGACAATGCAAGGATCAGAGGAGTGTTCAATTAGAATTGTCATTTATAAGGATTACATCATAGTGCACCAAAGATAAGAAATAACTGCAGATACATGTGCCCCGTATTGGACAAGCAGTATCAGTATGAAATGTACTGTATCATGGGACATACAGTAACTGGATGTTAGGTGTGCATGCAGAGCTTTTTACTCCCCTATCTCATTTAAATAGATTGCTGATCCTTTTGTGTAGTATAACTTAATACTTATAAGGGTGAGTCAAATGAAAATGAGAATTATGTTTCTTTACTAATAACTTGTACTCTATTTTTAAATGAAATCCGCATTTCAGTTTAGGTTCTTATCCTATATATACACCAGATTTTTTTATGCTCTTCTTATAAAAGTTTTTTGATTGTTGATAAAAGATATGGGAAATACAGGCATAATATGCAGTAAAAATAGGATGCAGTGTCAAAAGATATACATGAACAATTCAGTTAAAAAAAAAAACCTATAAACAGACAAGTTCAGAGAGATAAAAAACAAAAAAATCCATTGGCTGTTGAACAAAATTTGAAAATATGGGACAAATAGAAGCACTGTGTTGGCTTCTACTTGTTTATAGCTTGGCATCATTTTTTTAGAAAACTGCTTACAATTTTCATTTATTTATATACAGGGTGTTTCGAAAGTGATGGTCAATAATTTAAAGGTGAACTATACAGACTATAATATGCAAAAAAAAGCCTAGTAAACATGGGTCCTTAAGTGAATCGTTTTTGAGATATTGCACATTTATAGTTGGGATCCACCACTGACAAGGTGAATTGTACAGAGTTGGGATCCACCACTGACTTGTTTGTTTAGGTTAGGTTATGCTCATTCTCTCTGTTTTCCCCTCTCTCTCAATGCTCTGAGACGTAGCAGGCATACTAGTACTTGTCAAAGGATAGTCAACATGGAAAGAGGTACAGCAACAAAGAGTACTTAATTGCTATGGATTTTTTTATCTGGAGTCATGTAAAAAGCTTGTTGTACACTTCTGACATTAACACAGTTGAGAAATTGCAGCATTGTGTTGAAGGAGCCTTTCAGCAAATCAGAAATGACCCAGGAATGCCTGAGAGGATTCACAACTCAATGCAGAGAAGACTACAAAGCTGTGTACAGGTGCAAGGACAGCATTTTCAACACCTTTTGTATTATCTGTAAATTAAAAATGTATTATCTTATATTTAATAAAACCACCCTTATCACAGGATTCACAGCTTTTTGCTAAACTAGTGCTTCCGTAGTCAATGGCGGATCTTAACAAAAAATGTGCATTATCTCGAAATTGTTCATTTGCAGCCTGATGTTCACTGGGACATTTTTGCTTATTTTAGTTTATACTTTTCACCTTTAAATTTATCATTTTTGAAACACCCTGTTTACATTACAATTTTCTATTGTAAATGGTAATTATTCTTTCTCTGTATTAAATTCTAACTTTATGTTTTTTCTCTATTGTAACTACTTTTTTGATTCAGTCTTGCTGACTGCCAGAAAACTCTAATAAAAAAATAAATAAAAAGACAGACAGAAAGAAAAGATAAAAGCATGAAATAAGAGCATAGGCACCAACATATATTAATATTTATGCAGTCAGTCTCTTCTTGGCTTTCAACCCATTCATGCATGGCATTAGAGTAACTTTTATTGATATTTGAGGGTTTTTTTTTTTTTTTTTTAAGATTCATTTTTTCTGTTCAAAGAAAACATCGCATATAATTTTGAGAGAATTAGATCTCTATGTCATTTTTAAGCTCTTCATAATGACTGTGCGAAAAGCAGTCTTGAAGAATAATTATTAGAGATTTTATGAACAATTAGTAGTTATTGGAGATTTTATGAAGAGATGATTAATTGAAATGAATACATATAATTTGTAACACCTCCTGTTCTTTCCAGATTTCTGTATGTATTAATAGAAGAAATGCAAGAATCAGCAGTTTCATTTCAACTAATAGCTAATATGAAATTGTTAGTGTGTGTAACACTAGCAGTTTTCCAAACCTCTTAACACTTTTTAAATAGCTTTAGCACCCCCTTTTATTCAAATGTTAACAGGCCATGATGAGAAAAATCTCTCTCACAAGCCTTGCACAATCTCTCCAGGCTTGAATTGATTGATAATGGTCTTATTATGAACTCCTTCCTATCATGCCTAGGTTCCAATTGATGACACTTCCAAAATTCAGCTCTAACTCATTACTTTTACTCAGTGTCACTATATTTGTTCTATAATATCACTATAACTTTGGCTCCTAACTGACATACCCTGGTCCTATAACACTCATCCTAATTGTATATTAGCATTAGTAGAGGCATATGATGCAAGAAAGCAAGCTTATTCAGCATCAGCCAAAAAAATAAAAAATAAAAAACCTTTCATTTCACCCATCCATTCACTCCAAAAGTTTATCCAATTCTTCCTTGAATTTATTTAAGCTATCAACTTCCTCAACAACAGATGAAATCAACTACCCACTGACTAAAGGCAAATTTCTGCACATCTGTTTGACAACTGTCTTTCCTCAATTTTAGTTTATGCCCCCTCAGGTATGTAACCTGAGCAAGAGAAAGAATCCCATCAGCCTTGAGCCTGCTCAATCCATTGAAGGCCTTATGTACCTAAATCAGATCAACTCGCAGGTGCCTACTCTCCAGATTCTGCAACCTGGGGTTGATGGAATCTATCCAGTTATATTGAAGGAGGCAGCGAGGGAAGTAAGCAAACCCTTAGCCATAATTATGAGAGCATCCTTAGATTCAGGTGAAGTCCCCATGGATTGGAGATTTGCAAATGTATCCCCAATTCACAAAGGAGGTTCAAAGGGTAATGTAAATAATTACAGACCTGTTAGTTTAACTTCTGTTCCGGAGAAAATAATGGAGTCACTGGTTAAAGAAGTTATGCAGAATCACCTAGACAAGACTGCAGTAATAGTTCAGACACAGCATGGGATTGTTAAAGGGAACTCTTGTCTGACCGATTTGATTGGATGCTACGATGTGGTCAGAAAGGAACTGGATGCAAAAAATAATTTTGATATCATATACTTGGATTTCAGGAAAGCTTTTGATACAGTTGCACATGGAAGACTGCTGTACAAATTGGAGCAGTATCGCATTAAGGGCAAGTTGTTGCAATGGATAAAGGGACGGTTGAGTGGGAGACGGCAGAGAGTGGTAATAAATGGGCACTGCTCTCCGTGGACTAATGTTATTAGTGGAGTCCCCCCCCCCAGGGTTCGGTGCTGGGCCCATTGTTGTTTTGTGTATTTATTAATGATATTGATGAAAGTATATCAGGCTTAATGTCCAAGTTTTCAGATAAACAAAGGTTAGCAGGGTTGTTAATGATAGTAAAGACAGTATGCTACTGCAACAGGATCTAGAAGAGTTATTATTATTAGCCATATGGTGCAAGGAAGCCTGAGGCTTATGCTGCACCAGCCAAAAAAAAAATTTCTGAACCACCCCGAGAGAGAGAGAGAGAGAGAGAGAGAGAGAGAGAGAGAGAGAGAGAGAGAGAGAGAGAGAGAGAAGTAGAAGGGAATCACCAAGAAAGAGAAGAATGATGATATCCAGCTCAGGACCCTGGGTGTGCCAAGCCCATACTCACCAGATGTGAGCCCATGGGATTGAATAGATGGGCTGAGAAGTGGTAACTGAAGTTTAACATTATTATTATTATTATTATTATTATTATTATTAATAGCCATATGGTGCAAGGAAGCCTGAGGCTTATGCTGCACCACGAAAAAAAAAAAGTTCCCGAGTTACCATGAGAGAGAGAGAGAGAGAGAGAGAGAGAGAGAGAGTCAAAAGTAGAAGGGTATCACCAAGAAAGAGAAGAATGATGATATCCAGATCAGGACCCTGGGTGTGCCAAGCCCATACTCACCAGATGTGAGCCCCCGCGGTTAGATGTGAGCCCCCGGGGTTAATTTGACAAAGTACTGCATATGGGTAGCAGTAAACCAAGAGAAATCTACCAACTGTGTGGTACTACAGTCAAGGAGGTGAAGAATGAAAGAGACCTGGAGATAATTGTGCAGTCGGATATGAAGTGCTCTGAGCAGTGCAGACAGGCTGCCAGAGCAGGTCATGCAGTTTTGTCAATGATATATAGGAATGTTGTTAGCAGAGACAAGGAGGTGATTATACCTTTGTATAAGGCAAATACTTCCCACCATGACTTATGAAAGTGAAACTTGGGCACTCACCAAAAGAATGGAAGCTGAGAACTACACAGCAAAGAATGGAACGAATTATATTGGGAATCAGACTGTTAGATAAGAAGAGAAACACATGGATTAGACAGCAAACTCAAGTAAAGGACATTCTTATAAAACTAAAGAAATAAAATGGTCTTGGACAGGACACATAGCTCGAAGACATGATGACAGGTGGACTAAGAAAATAACAGAATGGTACCCAAGAGGAGCTAAGAGAAAACCTGGAAGACAACAACGGAGATGGACAGATGAAATTCATGAGTTTGTGAGTAGTAAATGGATGGCCAGTGCTCAGAACAGAAGGAACTGGAAAGTTGCTGGAGAGGCCTTCATCCTGCAGTGGATTGAAAATGGCTGATTATAAGGCAGTGGTCAGGCCACACCTTGAGTACTGCATACTGGTCTGGAGGCTTCATTTTAGGAAGGATTTAGACTTGCTAAAATGAGTACAGAAAGTGGCAACAAGATTGGTGAGAGGAACAAATTGGTGTGCTTACGAAGAAAGGTTTAAATTCTGTAAGTTGCAGCATCCAAAGACTAGGCACCTGCGAGGTGATCTGATTGAGGTGTACAAGGCCTGGAATGGTTTGAGCAAGGTCAGTGCTGATGGGATACTCCTCTTGCTGAGATTAAGAACCTGAAGGGGCATAGATTGAAGTTGAGGAAAGACAGTTGTAGAATAGATGTGCAGAATTTTGCCTTTAGCCAGCGGGTAGTTGAATGCTGGAACAGACTTCCAGCTGTTGTTGTGGAAGTTGATAGCTTAAATAAATTTAAGGCTGAATTAGACAAACATTTGGAGTGACTGGATGGGTGAAATGGAAAGGGTTTTATTTATTTATTTTTTTTTGGCTGATGCTCTATAAGCTTTCTTTCTTGCATCATATGCCCCAACTAATGCTAAATGCTAATGCTGATTTGCAGAACTTAAGCTTTTCTTCGTAAGCGCACCCCTTTGTTCCCCTTACCAGTCCCCTCATTAGGATAAGTGTGTACATATATGCAGTATATTTCCCACTTCCTTTTCAGCAGACATCAAGAATAACTCTGACCTATTGGATAAGCAACTTCTGCTCATTGTGATTTCACCATGTAACCATATGTGTAATGGCAAGCTCAAGCAGTGAAGTGAACAGCTGAGTATACTTGATGAATTTCACTGATTCAATTCCTTTGAGGTCATTAACTCTTTTCCCTCAAACATTCAGTTTTGTTCATCAAAATGCCAAATTTCTATTTAATTTCTTCCCTCACTTTGCATAGTGCAGTGTGAGTGAAGTTGGTAAAAACTTGTTAGTAAAGAAGTTGGCATAGTGCAAAGTTTTTTGTACTACCAACTCATCAAAAGACATTTTCAGATCTGTGTTCATAATAATTTTAAATATTTTGAATATTTTAATATTTTATATTGAATATTTTAAATATTCAAATATTTTATTATTGATCTCTCTCATACACTTCTGAAGGTTGGGAGGAAAGCCTTTAATCACTCTGTTTTATGAGATTCTATGCAAGTGAGTTATAGGGAAGGACAGTCTTTATACAGTCTCTTATGCCAATGTACTCCTCTTTTCATATGTCCTTGCTCTCTTTTCCAAACTATATTAATATCCTCATTAATTTTATTTGCATTGCTACTCATTATACAGTAAACGAAAGTAAGCACTGTGATTATTATTGTGAATAAGTGACTATCAATGTTCATCATCATTTCCCTAAAGCTATTTTATTGTAACTGTAGATATCCTCAATATATTATTGCTTATTTCATAGTTTTGTGCATGACATATCCAATTGTATTACACATCATAGTACAATAGCATAATTGTTTGGACTATTATGAATATGTTTTCTCTCTCTGCAGTTCTTTATACATCTGCATCATATAAAGACCCAAGTAGACAGCAATCTTACTTCTGAAGATAATGGTATGTTACTAAATGATTTTTGACTTCTTATTTTAATCACAAGGTGGTCATTGAAATATAATGAAAATTTGTTCAAATATTTAAAATTTTTATTTGGAAAGTTTTATATGATCAGTCCACTTCCTAACGTATTTTTTAAATACAGAAATGTAATAAACTTAAGTGGTTGAACTTTATTATATTTTATATGAATGCTGTCACTTGAGTTTGTTAAAAATAAACAGATTTTTCTTTGACAAAATTTTACCTAGAATATTATAAAATTGGTTGCCATCACTGCTTTAGAGATTTAGGAGCCTGAATTATTCATGAAAATCATTTTTTATTTTTTTATATAACCCTCATTGGAAGGAGTTTTTCATTTATAAGTACAGTCAGTCCTCGTATAACACGTGTTTACACTACACGAATTCGATCATACACGATTTATAAATAGTGGAACGATATCTTATATAACACGAACCGAATTCGCTTATGCACTATTCGCCTTTGTGTTTACAAGAAATGGCAGTCGAACGCAGAATCACCCCAACCGAGCACAACACGATAGGAATGAAGAGAAGATTCTGAAAATGTATTTATGTTTTTTATATCAGTGAAGGGGAAACACATTTCACCATAATAACTTAAAACCAACACAATTCCAGCTATCGGTATAATCGCAAATGCAATTAGATCGAGTTTACTACCAGTTTATAACAGATTCCACTAGCAGAAACGCAACTGGAAATTGTTTTTATTGTTTTATGGTAGTAACCCCTAGAAATGTGCTTTAGTAAAATGTGAGGTGTTAATAGTGTATCTCTGCCTTTACGGTGTTGTTTATTCAGTTGCTATACACACAAAGCTTTGTTTATGTGTATCAAGCGTGCCTCCTCGTTTTGTAATTGTGCTTTATTCTCTAAAAATGAGTAAAATACTTAAAAGGTGTGAAAAGGAAGCGTCCTGGTGAAGACACTGCAGATTCGGAGAGAAAAAAGAAAAGCAATATCTATAAACAGAGGCGGGCTGGGTCAAAAATTCTTACCCGGGAAAATTTATAGTGGCCTCATACTATGGTTTATGGCCAAAATCACACCAGCCTCCGGCTCACCGGGGTTTCCCCGGTAAGGCTTATGGCCAGTCCGCCTCTGTCAATAGAGAAAAAATATGAAATTGTGAAACACTTTGAGCGAAATGAAAGACCATGTGATATTGCATGTGCTACAGACCTAAATGAGGCAACGCCGAGAATTACAAAGAATGCAGAGAAAATAAAAACAACTTTCATAGCAGGAACAACTCAAAGTGTAATTAAAATCCATTAGATTAAGACACAAAGAATTGGAAGAGATGGAACGGCTGTCATCTGTTTGGATAGAAAACCAAACAGAAAACAAGTTTGCTTATGATAGAAGCAAAAGCATTAGCAATATTTTATTGCGATTATTTATTGTGTTTGGTAATGTTTTGGTTACAAATGAGTGTTCAATCTTGGGTGGTCGACCTTTCTGTCCTAAAATATTATTAGTCTAAGAAGCACACCTTTTGGCGCCTCTCACATTGTGTACATAAGTCACAAATGGGTTGTCAACCCTTATGCCTCTGGATACCTACCCACTCACTGAGGAGAAGCCAGGTAAGTAGCTTCAAAAGAGTGCTGTTTGAATGATGGTACTCAACTGAAAATAAGTAACAGTAGTTGTCTGTATTGGGGGAGCATTACTTATTTGAAGTATAAGAAGGGCATCTTGTGAAAGATTTTACAATATGAGATGTTACAATAATGATTCCACTGTACAAACTTGTGTACAAGTGTCTGGAGACTAAGCACTTGTGAGGTGATCTGATTGAGGTGTTTAAGGCTTTGAATGAATTGAGCAAGCTCAGTGCTGATGGGATTCTTCCTCTTGCTTAGACTGTGCACCTCAGGGGGCATAAATTCAAACTGAGGAAGGATGATTACAGAATAGATGTGTGGAAGTTTGCTTTTAGTCAGCAGGTGGTTGAGTGATGGAACAAACTTCCATCTGTTGTTGTGCAAGTGGATAGTTTAAATACATTCAAGAAAGAACTAAACAAACTATTGGAGGGAATGAATAGGTGAAATGGGAAAGTTTTTTTTTTTTTTTTTTTAATGGGAAAACATCTTTGAAAACACCTATTAAATTTTTCAGACTGAAGTAAAATAAAAATTTGGTAACGAAAATGTGAGATGGAAATGACGCAAATGACATCACTTCCTAAATGATGCTAACTCAGTCACTAACATTGATCTGGTAGAGTAAGTAGTGGGCGTGAGCATAAAATGTTACATCGTTCATAACTTTGGTTCTAGCTGTTCAATTTTAAAAATTTAAATGGTTTTGATTTTTATCAAAGTGTTTTCACATAAAATAAAACATCTTTCATGCATACAGGGTACACACTTTTTTTTTTTTTTGACTGATGCTGTGTAAACTTGCTTTCTTCCATTGACAACCCAAACTTCAGTTTGTCTAAAAAAAATTGGCTATGTAGTAATGATGCAAATATACTTATTAAATTGTTAATAAAAATTTGCTTGTTTATATCTTTAAAATGAAATTTGATTTAATGGAGACCAGAAAGAATAAAGAATGTTCATCTAGATAATCAAGGTATACTAGCAAAGATGTGGTTTTCATGGAATGCAGGCTGTTTTCTTATATGGCTGGAAATATTTAGCATACCATTTACATTCCTGTTAAATACATTTTTATGATATTTCAAACCACAACAATAAAATTATTTTTGATCAAAATGAGTTCATGTTGAAATGGATATTTAATATTTTTAAATGAAATGCAATTTAATAGAGATATAATAATGTTAGAAAAGCATACATATATATGCATGTGTATGTGTATGTATTAGTGATAATGAAGATGAGGCATTATTTTAGTAAAGTTGATTCTTAATTTTATTTGATTATTGATTTTATTTTATTAGAAATTTGTTTCTATACATTTTATTAATGTTTAGAAACAAATTTTTCTATTCCTCTGATATATTTCACAGGTTCCTTTTCTTCTACCAGCCTTATAAACTGGAATGATTTGAAGTTGACTGCTGATTCCATACAAGAAGATGATTTGCTTAAGAAAAGTGTATTTGATGAAGCTATAGACCTGCTAGAGCTTATTGAGGAAGAACAAGTTCAAATACTAGTAGAAAGAGTCTTACTAGATGTCAAAGCAAAGAGCCGTCCTTATAGGAAAGAAAAGTGAGCTGTTATTTTTCATAAGATTTTTACATATATTTTAAAATGTATACAGCTATACATTTTGTGGATTTCCACAGACAATAAATACTGTTACAAACTGTGTTATTTGTTTAACAATCCAATATAGTTTTCAGAGTAGAGGAAAAAATGGTAATGAAAATTATTTTTTTATATTTATTTAGATATTGAGAAAGTTGAAAATTTTTTTATTGTTTACCTATAATGCAATCTGACTTTTGTTGAATCCCATTTACTTTTACATCAACAAGAGGGAAAAAAATCCTTTCCATTACATGTAATTTTTGTAAAAGTCAAGAAGTTTATGACATGTTAATGACCTTAAGAGTAAGAGATCTGTAGATTTACTAAACAAGTACAGGTCAATGTCGAAAAAAAGTTGCGAGTTAGAGTTAAATTTGAAAGTGTCTGCAGTTCTGCCCAGACATCCAGTCACTCAAAATAAATTTGGAGTGACCAGATGGGTGAAATGGGAAGCGTTTTTTTTTTTTTTTTTTTTTTTTGGCTGATGCTGTATAATCTTGCTTTCTTGCATCATATGCCTCAACTAATGCTAATGTTTAGATACTACTTGGTTGAGCCAGATGCAAAACTTTTCATTATTGTCTGTAGCAAGATATGTTGGCATAGGTGATAATGGGAGTGAGAAGGTGCTATCATACTGCAAATTGGTTGTTTCTTGGTGTATGTGTTAAGTTCCCACCTGGATTTAAGTTTGATGATAAATGTATTTCATATTTAGATTTCAGTGGAAATTCAAATGTACTTGAATTTGTAGTGTGAGAATGAACATATTCCAGGGAACTTCCACATTAAATTCATGCTGTAGGTAGTTTTTGATAGTCTGTCAGATTTTCATTCTGTTAGATATGAATTGGAATATAATGTAGGACCATCTGGACAAGAATGCAGTTATACTGCTGTCACAGCATATATTTGTTAAGGTGCAGTCTTATCTAACCAATCTGATAGGTTACTATGATGCAGTGACCAAGGAATTAGGAGCAAAAAATAATTTTGGTATTATATACTTAGATTTCAGGAAAACTTTTGAAACCATTGTACATAAAAGGCTGCTGTACAAACTGGAGCAAAGTTACTGCTATGGATAAAGGAATGGTTAAGTGGAAGAAGACAGAGAGTGGTTATCAATGGGCACTGCTCTTTGTGGACTAATGTTATTAGTGGAGTCCCCCGGGGTTCAGTGCTGGCCCATTGTTGTTTTCTATATTTATCAGTGATATTGATGAAAGTATATCAGGCTTAATGGCTAAGTTGCAGATGATACAAAGGTTGGCAGGGTGGTTAACAACAACAACAGTAATCAGGATGAGCTACTGCAATAAGATCTAGGAAAATTAGGTCTGTGGGCTGAGAAAAGGCAGTTGAAGTTTAACATTGACAAATCCTAGAGTTACTTATCAACTGTGTAGTTTTTTACTTTCCACTACATTCAGGGTAGTGGAAAATGATTATGCAGTCATATACAATTCTCTGAGCATTGGAGACATTCTGTCAGGACAGCTCATGGAGTTTTGTCAATGATATACAGAAAAAGGATGATTATCCCTTTGTACAAGGCCACGGTTAGGCTGCATCTTGAACACTGCATACAGGTCTGGAGATTTCACTTTAGGAAGGATGTAGATCTGCTGGAACAGGTGCAGAGAAGGGCAACCAGATCGGTGAAGGGAACAAAAGGGTGCTCCTATGTAGAAAGGCTTCTGCAAATTGTAGCATCTCAAGACCAGGCACCTGTGGGGAGATCTGATTGAGGTGTTTAAAGCCTTGATTGGGTTGAATAAGCTGAATGTTAATGGCATTCTTCCACTTGTTGAGACTACACACATGTGGAGGCATAAATTCAAGTTGAGGAAGAATGGTCACAAGATGTGTGGACGTTTGCCTTCAGCCAATGGGTGGTTGATTGTTGGAACAGGCTTCTGTCTGTTGTTGTGGAAGTCAATGGTTTGAATAAATTCAAGTTAGAGCTAGACAAATTCTTGGAGTGTATGGGTGAGTGTAGTGTGTAAGTTTTTTTTTTTTTTTTTTTTGCTGATTCTATATAAGCTTGCCTTCTTGCATCATTTTTCACTACTACTACTCTTGTGCTGGGCAAGATTTCTAGAACTGGAGAGTGGAGTGCAATGTGCTATCATCAGCAAAACTTTGGATAGGATTTCTGGTCAATGGAAGAAGGTCATTAATATACAAAAGGAGAAGAGTGTGAGAAAGAACTGAACCTTGGAGAACACCTGCATTAGTGGAGAAGTTAGAAGCCAGAGAGCCATTTACCATCACCCACAGTGAGTGGTCAGATCAAAAACTGAATACCCAATTACAAAAAACAATTTGCAAACCATGAGATGGAAACTTATTTAGAAGACCTTTATGCCAAACACAAACACCCTGCCTTTGAAATGTCAAGAGAAACTGCGTGAGTTTCACCAGTTTTACATATAATCTGTTCATAGATGGGTAATATAAGTGAATATATCACTAGTGGTTCGATATCACTGATTAGTATTTTTAAAAATTAATCTATGATGCAAGTCATTTGGATAATTAGACATCCAGTTTTTCTGAACTGACCCATGTGGATGGAAAGAAAAAATTTACTGTTTTCATATACTGTAATAATTTGCAAATAAATTAGTCTATAAGAAAGGAAAGGCTTAGTTCCAGAAAAAAGAAAACAAACAAAGAACTTACTAGATTATAGAAGCATTGATACATCAAAATATTAAAAGTTTTCTAATTGCATTGGCAGAGAAAAATTCTTCTGCAGAGAAAATTCTAATAAAAATCTAATAATTTGTCAGTATTTTAAGTTACGAATAATTAATTCTGTAATTAGGTTATACACCTTTTTTATAATGAAATAGGTTTTTTTTTTTTTGTTTTTTTTTTTTTTTTTTTTTTTTTTCATAATAATATTTTTATTTTTTTTTTTTTCATAATAATATTTTTATTTTTTTAGGTGGTTTTGTTTGCCTCTTGTTGAAGATGTCCACTGCCTTGAAGTATCAGGCTTAGCATATCCCATGTTAGATGTGGTTAACTCTCACTTGCACAAGCTGGAAGATACTCTTGCAAAACCTCTTTTTACTTCAACTTGGCAAAATATTGCCCAGGAACTTAATCAATATATATATGAAGAAGTGAGTGAATTACTTTTGCTTTAAATTTCTAGCAATAAAAACTTTTTTCCTAAGAATAATTTTATTCAAAACAAATTTTACAGATGGTACATACTCTCATCCAAATGCACAAAAAAAAAATGACCCAGAATAAGTGCACATACTGACTTTAACAGTTATATGTACAGTTCTGCTCCATGAATTGTTTTGGTGTGTTTCAGAAATGTCAATTCCTAATTTTTTTTGAAATATTTGGATTGCTTATCAGTGTACTTTTTTTTTGATGAAGTTAAAAGATTAGTACTGGTACCAGTATTTTCATTAAGATTAATTGGTTTCAGTTTAAATGGGTTCAAATTTAGAACATGTCAGTATCATGATATTAATCAGGAGAAATTTTTAATAATATACTTTTATTGTTGTACTTTTATACATTTATTATAGTATTATAATATACTATAATTGTTAAATAATAATATATTTAACAATAATTGTTAAATAAAATTATAGGTTTTTTTGAACTGGTTATTTTGAATAGGTTATTTACTGAACTAAAACTATTGTGTTTTAGTTCAGTAAATGCCTTGCACATGGTTGCAAAGTTTTATTTTTGCTGCCATTTGCTTCCCACCTCCGTAGCCAGGTGGGAAGGAGCAATAGTGCGTAGCACACGCTTCTTGATTAGACCAGGGTTCGAGCCCATCACCACCAAATATGGAGGATGCGGAAAGGTCGGGGAATGACCACCACATATTCCCGGAGCAATATGGCCTTAGTTGCTAATGCTCCTAAAAACCAAACAACAAACACAAACAAACAATATGTTAAAACAGGGCTGTCCAACCTTAGGTAATCTGAGGGCCACATTAAAAAAAAGATTAATCTGAGGACTGCATCTAGAATAATAAATACAGTATAGATATTAAAATATTTGGAGAGTTCTACCATTAGGTTTAGCAAGCATCATGGCTTTTCCTTTGTTTTGTAATAAAGGAAAGTCATGTTGCTTATAAAAGTTTTTATTTAAACAGTAGACAAGATACAATTGTTTATAATTATTATTTCATTTTAATGAGAGCTCTGCGGTTGTTCGTTTTCATTTACTAACATAGCTATATCAATATTGATGCTTGTAGTCAATGAACATCTGTATTTGGATTTTATGAATTTCATTTGAAAAAGTGCTTTCGCAAAGATATGTGCTCCCAAGCATTGAGCACATCTTGAGTCCAAAGTCCCTCAATTTTGGATAGCGCTCTCTTGGTAATAATTTTTAAAAATCTTCTCCTTTTTCAATTCTGCCAGTGTAAAAAGGGTCAGATTGCAAATTGCACAATTCCGATTGGAGGTCAGATCTTACGTTTTCAATGTTGACAGTCAATGGTTGAATGAAAAGTGAAATATCTTCTTCAATTTCCTTAATATTGCCAAATTGATTCTCAAAGTCCTCCATGCTTGTTTCAGTGCACTTTATATGAGCTGAAAATGATGTTCTCTCAAAATTCTTCATTTCTTCAAATTGTTTTTTGCAATTAGGAAAAACAGTATTGGCCAATGTTGATTTCAAAAGCTTCAATTTACTTTTAAAACCATTCAAATGACCATATAAGTTGGCAATATTCTGTTGTTTGCCATTCAGCTTTAAGTTCAATTCATTCAAATGGTTGGTCATATCTGTTAAAAATGCAAGATCAGATAAAAAGGTGGGATCTTGCATTTGATTTTCAAGTTCTGTTGTGTCAAACTTCACTTCGTTTTTAAGAAATATGGGTATTTCTTTCCGAATGGCAAAAAAGCGCTCCAGGCATTTTCCGATGCTTAACCAACGAATATCAGAATGGAGGAGCAAATTGCCATGTGCAGCATCCATTTCGCTCAAAAAATCACGAAACTTACAATGGGTCAATCTATAACTGCCTACAAAATCCAATTCCAGTCCCCATCATAGCTTTGGCCCCATGAGTGACAATGCAGAAATATTTATCAAATCCTCCATAGTTTATAACAGAGTTTTTAACTGCTTCAAAAACCTTTAGTAGTCCCATGCAAAGATATAAGACTGAGCAGTTCTTCGTTAATAGTAAAGTCCTGAATAGTTCAAACAAAAATTAAAAGTTGACTTATATCTGCTTGATCAGTGCTTTCATCCAGACAATGAAAAGTACCCACATTTTGCCGTTGAATCACACAGCTTTTTTGAAACGTATTGATCCATGTGTTGTACATGTCTTGTGACGGTCTGATGAGATAATGCCACTGTTTCGAACTTCTCGGCTAATTTTGACTCATTAAATTGTTTTGCCATTTCAATTGCACATTTCTTCACAATCACACCCTCACTAAAAGGCTTTTTTTGCTTTCGCTAACTCCAATGCTACTTTGTACAATGCGGCAAGGCTAGAAATTTGTGCAGTGCTAAGTTTAGCAAAAAAACTCGTTTGATGCATCAGTTTCTTCATATATTTCGCAATAATGGTGCTTCTTGATTTCCCAATATACATCTCAAATCTTTTACTGTGTAATGTCATTTCACATTATTATACTCTTTAGGCACTGACATTGAATTTTATTCTTGTTGTTTGTAATCAAATAGTCCGATTCCCATCGGCTTTGATACACTCGCTTCTTCAATTTTTCTTTTCTTGTGAGACATGGTTGTTCGACGATAAGTAGTAATTTATTAAGCAGAAGTGAAGTGCGTATATTGAAGATAACACAGAAATCAGTCGCAATGGGTATTTAGTAATTTAGTGAGCCCTGGTGACACAACCGTGGTAAATTGACGAACGAACGGCACTAACAACGGGTGACCTGCCCCGGAGCATGTGCGGTGAAACGAGATATCTAGTATGGGCACAACGAAATGCACTTGAAGTCGCACGTAGAAGTTAGGTTTGCACTCACAAGTAGTATTTTGCAACAAGAGTTTTATTTTCTCGCGCGTGAAAATCAAAAGACCTAACCCACAGGAAGGCCGCACAAAATCATTCCACGGGCCATGGTTTGGACAGCCCTGTGTTAAAATAAGCATTGTCCTGCTTATTATGTATAATTGTCCGTACCTGTGAGAGAAAAAGAGAACAAATGAGCATATCCATGTCTTGGTGTTGTTTTCCATTTAATACTTGCATTCCATGCAAAAAAGGGTGACATTTCTCTCTTTTTTGCATTATTTTCAGCAAACTGTTGTTTATAATTGCACTTCATGAGTGTAATTAGAAACATGCTCCATGTCTGAGTGCAGTCCAAAATTTTACTTTGATGCGTGTGAATTGAACTTGTGCACATGCATTCAAAAGTTAATCTTTTCCTAAAGCACTATTTATGGAAAAGATTAACCCTTGAAAGGAAAGAAAAGAGAAGCTACTTGAAAGGAAAATATTACATATGCAGTTTAATACTAAAATAAATAAAGCATAACAAAAAAAAAAAAAAAAAAAAAAATCTGTTCATTAGGTTGAACAGTTAGCATTGGTAGAGGCATATGATACAAGAAAGCAAGCTTATACAGTATCAGTGAAAAAAAACCTTCCCATTTCACCCATCCATTCACTCCAAATGTTTTAGTTTTACCTTGAATTTATTTAAGCTGTCAATGTTCACAACGACAGATGGAAGTTTGTTCCAGCAATCCGCTGACTAAAGGCAAATTTCCACACATCTATTCTACAACTGTATTTCCTCAATTTGAATTTATATCCCCTCAGGCAATTAATCTGGGAAAGAGGAAAAATCTGATCACCATTTAGATTTCTCAAACTATTCAAGGCCGTATACACTTCAATCAGATCACCTCAAAGGTGCCTAGTCTCCAGACACTGCTATTTGCAGAACATAAGCCTGTCTTTGTAAGAGCAAGCCTTTGTTCCATTTACCAATCTCTTTGCCTTTCTGTGTACTCGTTCCAGCAGCTCTACATCCTTTCTAAAATGAGGCCTCCTTATCCCTGCTAGAAAAATTCCTGTATATCATCGACAAGACACCATGAGCTACTCTTGCAGACCATCTGCACTGCTCAGAAAACTTCATATCTGCCTGCACAATAACCCTCAAGGCCTTTTTACTCCCTACCACTGTCAGTGTAGTACCACACAGTTCATACGTTACTCTGTGGTTACTGCTTTCCATATGCAGCACTTTACATTTGTCAATGTTAAACTTCAGTTGCCACCTCTCAGCCCATCTGCTCAACTTTTCTAGATCCTGTTGCAGCAGCGTACTGTCATTAGTGTCATTAACAACCCTACCGACCTTTGTCTGCAAATTTGGACATTAAGCCTGATATACCATCATCAATATCATTAATGAATACAGAGAACAACAATGGACCCAACACTGAACCCTGGGGGACTCCACTAATAATATTAATCCACAAAGAGCAGTGTCCATTGATTACCACTCTGTGTTATCCCACTCAGTCATCCCTTTATCCGTAGCAGAAATTTGCCCTTAATGCCATACTGCTCCAATTTGTACAGCAGTCTTCCATGTGCAATGGTATCAAAAGATTTCCTAAAATACAAGTATATAAAAATTATTTTTTGCATCTAGTTGCTTTGTGATCACATCGTAGTATCCAATCAGATTGGTCAGACAAGACTTCCCCTTAACAAACCCATGCTTGTGTGTCTGAACAGAAGTTAAACTAACAGGTCTGTAATTACTCATGTCACCCTTTGATCCCCCACCCCTTTGTGAATTGGGGGCACATCTCCAGTCTGTGGGGACCTTCCCTGAGCTCAACGATGCTCTGCTAATTATGGCTAAGGGTTTGCTTACTTTCTTTGCTGCTTTATTTAATATAACTGGATAGATCACAGTCACCCCAGTTGCTCTTTTTATGTTTAACTTCAGCAATTTCTCCTCCACTTTGCTCTCAGTTATTACAAAAATCATTTAGCTCCCTGCCAGAGCTCTAGGATATAACGGTTCAAATGTGGAGTTATGCAGTAAAGTTTTATCTATCTTTTTTCTTTTAACTTTGCTCAGAAAAGTAGTATTGAAAATGACAGGGAAGCTTCAGCAGCCTCGTGGTTAAGCACTCTCTTAAATAGTGACTTAATTTTTGTGCCCAAAAAATTGATTTAATTCTACACAACCAAAGTAAAATTTCACAACTCTAATCAAGCATACATCATTCCAGACGTATGCTAGGCTCTCTCTCTCTCTCTCTCTCTCTCACACACACAGCTGATCTAAAATAATGTTAAATTGGTCAGTGTGTCACTTATCTGCTCTACAACCAGCTAATTGTAGCTGAAATTAGCAGGAGTAGTTAGCTATATAAAGTTTACTGAATAAGTGGCAGTGCTAGAAGAGAGAAGTATTAAACAGCAAATAACATCTCAAATTATGGATATTTTATCTTTATATTTGTTATGTACAGTTATACATAACAAATGACACAGTGCTTGTTTTAATGCTGAATGCTCATGTACATCAAGCTGCATGACTATTGTCGTAGCAAAAGCCAAACTCGGTGATCATTTAAAAAGGTTTAACATACCTCATTGTGAATTCCTTAAGTAGAATAGTAATTTTTTTTAAATCCTCCAATGCAAAAATATTATTTTCTTTAAAGTGCATAATAAAATGCACAGCATCTGTGTTGGGAAATCATGCATTTTGTATCATTAGCATTCAGTGGTCATATATTTTTTTCCCTCAGTAATGCAAACAAAATGGATGATATGTGCACACCTGTAATGTGCAATATGTATAATGGATGGTATGGCATGTGCACCATACATAATTAGGTGAATTCTCTGTGATTCCACACTCAGTTCTTGGAGAAGTGAATAGATATATAAAATTTAAAAGTGCCATATACTGTGGTCTATATTTACAAATTTTCATTATAGCTCCATTCAATTTTATTATAATGATGTTTGTCTTTATTTGGTTTCATCAGGTTTTCTGAATTTGACAAGCTATTCACAAGACATGGGGGCCCCAATTCAGACTTTGAATTTCATTATAGACATATTTTGAATAAACCAGACTTAAATTCATGTAAACTTGTATTGTCGGTTGGGTGACAGTAGCCGTTTTGAAATGCATTGGATTTCGAATAATGCAATATCTAATTAATGATAGTATACTGCAGCGTGTGTGTGCACGCTAATCATGCTGATCAAAGGCTCTCCCCAACAACCCAAAAAAACTTCATGCTGTGCTGAGTGGCACTCTGGTTACTGCACAGTATTGCTGCACAATTCCTTCTGTACCATTTATGAGGAAAACAGCCTGAATGTATGCAGATATTTTCTTAAAGCACCTGTCTACATGCGCCTCCGTAGCCAGGTGGGAAGGAGCAGCAGTGCGTAGCACACGCTTCTTGATTAGACCGGGGTTCGAGCCCGTCACCACCAAATACGGAGGATGTGGAAAGGTTAGGGAATGACCACTGCATATCCCGGAACAATATGGCCTTAGTTGCTAATGCTCCTAAAAACCAAATAACAAACAAACAAACAAACAAACCTGTCTGCATGGAAAATAATGTAGAAAGAAATATTTAATGAAATTATAAAGATAACTGCTTGGACAAGCTTATAGTACAGCTTCTACATGAATAAATAAATAAGGTCCCATTTATACTCTATTTCCATAGATGGTAGCGTATGCAACTTTATTGTAACTGTTTTATTGCAGCAGATGAACCAGTGCAATAGTTAGTAGTGGGATGTGCATTTTTTTGTGGCAGCATATGTGTTCAACCTCACAACATCCATACGAGGGTGTACATAAATTTTGGATGTAGTCCAGCTATAGATTCATAAAATTAGGTTAAAATTTTGAAACAAAAACAATAAAGATATTTCAATTTGTTTTTCTACTCCCTCATTGAGGCAATGGAAAGCAACATTTTTTTCCAACACTGCCTCAACAGGAACAACTGTTCAACTTAAAATGCCAAAAAATTTTGAACATTATTGTTATATTCCTTTATTGCTGAAATTAAAATAATACATCAAAGAACATTTATTAAGTAGCAAATTATCCTTGAACACCAGAGCAGAGGCATTTACACAGACTTTAAAGACATTACAAAGAATAATAATTATGATCCATACATTCATTGAGCTCATTCTTTGTATCTTTTTATATTTATGAGAATAGGATTATTAATCAGCATGATGAGTAACTATTATTAGATAGTCAATCCGATGTAAGCAGAAAACTGATCTTATTTACCAGTTCCACGTAATTTGCTTCTAAGAGAAAGGTTGTTGCGTAGCAGATATCCAGCATTTAAATAAAATCATCAAATCCAGATAATAATTCATTAAACATATTAATTATATAAATTTTCCATTCATAGGAATACGCAAATATGCTGTAATTTAGTTGTAAGTTTAGCTCTAGTTTAGTATTGGAAACGGCCTCCCTAGCCGAGTGGTCAGGAGTGGGAGTGCAGTAGTACACGCTCTTTGAGTAGACCAGGGTTCAAGCCCCTGACTGCTAAATACGGTTAATCTGCCAACCTGCATTGGACCAGCGTGGTAGATTATAGTCCATTTCCCTTAGCATGAATTGTTGAGGAGGCTTCCATCCTGCAGTGGGTGATAATGGCTATA
This sequence comes from Mastigoproctus giganteus, assembly GCF_048544385.1. Lineage (NCBI taxonomy): Eukaryota > Metazoa > Arthropoda > Arachnida > Uropygi > Thelyphonidae > Mastigoproctus > Mastigoproctus giganteus. The sequence goes on along the minus strand of NC_143578.1, from coordinate 10,039,191 downwards.
GTTAACCTAACTTTTAGGGCGCCTCCGTAGCCAGGTGGGAAGGAGCAGCAGTGCGTAGCACACGCTTCTTGATTAGACCGGGATTCGAGCCCGTCACCACCAAATATGGAGGATGCGGAAAGGTCAAGGGAATGACCACCGCATATTCCCGGAGCAATATGGCCTTAGTTGCTAATGCTCCTAAAAACCAAATAACAAACAACCTAACTTTTAGTATTGGAAGTTTAGCTTTAAAATGAATCCACTTCAGGATCCAGTATTCTATTCCTAAAGTTGTCTAATATTGGCTTTATTTATTAGAAGTAGCCAAGATCTGAGGGGCATAATTTAATATCAGTGGTATTAATATATTAATGTCAGTAGTGGCAAATGATACAAAGAAGCAGGCTTATACATAGATAAAAAAAAAAAAAAAAAAAACACAACTACTCATCTCAACTGTCTAATGCTTCCTTAAATTTATTCAAACTGTTAATTTTTCTACACCTGTTGGAAGTTTATTCCAACAGTTAATTATTCTCTACCTGAAAGAAAATTTTCACATGTATGTCCTGCAGCCATCCTCTTTCAGTTTAACTTTATTTTCCCTTGCATATGTCTGAGAAAGAGTAAGTAAGGATGCCATCTGCATTTAGTTTATTCAATCCATTTACAATTTATACTTAATATTGATAGTATGTACAGATTAATATTGGCTTAATGAATGTAATATTGATAGATTGAAACATCTGGCAATTATTGTTTTTATTTCCAAATTTTAGCCTAAATTTTATGAACTGTAACTTTTGTCAAGCTGCATGAAATTTAGAATTTACACGTATGAAAACTGTATTTTAAGCTCATTGAAGCAATTATCCTTATATTATCATTAAATAAATGAAAGAACCTTCCATGTAAACATTTTAGGGAATCTTAGACTAATCACTTCTCCCCATAGATAGTCTCTTGCAGATATCAGTAAAACTGCTCTGGCAGTGAAATTTCCTAGTTGCTATTAGTATTGAAAATAATTATACAGATGAATGGTAATGTGAGTGAGTGAGTGTGAGTGATACACACACACACACACACACACACATGCATTTTAGTCTTCTAAAGGTTCAGCTAGTGGTATTTGCATCAAATCCATCATTAATGCTTTGTTGTTAATTATGAGATTGACAATTGAATTAAGCCATAAATCCTGCTGCACTTACTATCATTCTATACAGAGTATTCTATTCCTTCTTCATTCAGCATATGCCACTGTCTCTGAACAGCCATTAGTGACTCCCATACTTCATATCCAAAAGCAATCTTTGTTCTATAACTGATATTCATTTGCCTAATTAGTGTTTACCTAAAACAGTGCAGGACATTAAATGGTATCAAATTCTCTAATCACAAATGTAAATAGCTCTGTGACTTTCTGCTTCTATAGAGAATTTTAAATAGTAACATTCAAGCACTCTCCGAACTTGTAGTAATTGATTTTTTTGTATATGATAGTGCAGTTTTTGTACATGATAGTGCAGTACGTGCCACGGCAGCGATTTTTGTTGTTAGATAGTGTGCTTATGAGTATTCATTTGCCCAAGTTTTTGTTATTTTTATCTGTATAAGAATATTTAACTTGCTTTTTATTATGGGAGAAAAAATCAGATAATGAAAAAAAAAAAACATTAATTTTTCAGGTAATTCTGCAGAATACATTTAATGATGGCGGAGCAGCACAGATTTACTGTGATATGACAAGAAACCTTTTTCCAATTTTTGGAAGCTTTGCTCAGAGACCAGAGAATTATTTCAAAAAGTAAGAAACTTATATATTAGGGATATTGTATAAATTGTAGCATGAAAAAAAAAAAATGAATAAAATCAATCTAGAATGAAAACTTATTCCTCCATAATTACATTTCTTATCACTTCCTGATATTAGACATAGGAACTGTGACTAGTGATATATCAATTCAGAGATTAATTATACAGTCGATTCCGGTTATTTGGGACACATCGGGACTAGTGCATTTTGGCCCGATTAAGCGGCTGCCCCAATTATCCGAAGTTTCACGTAAATAGTTAAAAATACAATTTACCCCCCCCCCTTTACAATTAGTTCACTGTACAATCAAATCACGTTACGACGAACTCAAAATAGTAAAGTACCGTTCACTATACGATGTGCAGTAAGCGCCGGTCATTATGATCACGTTTGTGAATTGAATTTTAATTCTATTAAACAGCGATTCTAATTAGCGAAAATAGGAGGAATATTATCCACAGGCTATAAAAGTAAAGATATATTAAGCACAAATTTACCCTTTATTACCTTACCAATTAAAAAATTAAATGATACGTGAAAATTGGAAGAATATACGTGATAACCGGAATAATTAATACGTACTGTAATATGTACATACTAGCTAAACTAGTTGACATTTCTGTTCACTGAACATTTGTTTGTGGGGGCTGAAATTTAAAACAGTAAAAAGATAAGCAATCAATAACAAAGAAGAGGGCACACACAAATTGCAAGTAACACAACACGCGCAAGTGAGAACGGAGTAACAAATTAGGAAGCTTTAAAAATAGGAACGAAGAGAAGATTCTGAAAATTATTTTTTGTTATATGATTGAAGATTCCATGGAAGTGTAAACACATTTTACCATAATAACCCACAGAATTCAGCTGCCGGTATTATCGCAAATTCAATAAGATCGAGTTTACTGTCCGTTTATGATAGATTGCACTAACAGAAAAGCCCAATAAACAGGTGACTGCTAATTGTTTTTATTGTTTTATGGTTGTGACCTCCAAAAATCCGACCGAACTACGTGGTACGGTCGGAGACAATCGTAGGGTAATCTCCAGTGCTGAGGTCTCCTGCCCCGATTAAACGGCATTTTGTCCCAATTAAGCGAAGTAAACCCTGGCTATTTTCTCGATTGGTTTTTGTTTTTTAAGATTTGCCCCAAATAAACGGCTGCCCCGATTAACCGGTGGCCCAAATAACCGGAATCCACTGTATATATATTAGTATTCAGAGATTAATTATATATATTAGTATTCAGAGATTAATTATATATATTAGTATTCAGAGATTAATTAAATATATTAGTATCAGTATCCAAAAAATGACACCAGCTCACCAGCCAAAAAATAAATCAATATAAACTTTAAATTAACTTTAACCAAAAAAAGAAAGTAACTATTGTCACTCTTCCTCTTTTCATTTACCTTTTTTTTTTTTTTTTTTTTTTTAACAAGTATTTGTCCAATCCCTCCTTGAATTTAGATAAACTTTCAACCTCCACAAGAGCAGTGGGAGTTTATTCTAACAATCAATCGCTCTTTGACCAAGATAAATTTTTGGATATCTAGTCTACATTTATCCCCTCTTAATTTAAATTAATATCCTTCTTGTGTGTCATATGATAGCATAAAATAGCGATTTTCAACTGGTGTGCTGCGAAGGGTCTGCTGATGTGCTGTGGAGTTTGGGGAAAGGTCAAAAAGAAGCAATAAAAAAATTGTCAAGGTAAATTTTAGAAGTACTGTATATTTTTCATAAAAGACTGATAAGAATGAAAACAATAACAGTTTAATTTATAAAAAAAAAAAAAAAAAAAAAAGTTATAGGAAAATTCCAAGAACTTCCATCCCTATTGTTCCAGGTCCCAAAATAACTCTGCAATGTATAGAATTTAAAAACTGTCTGAGACCACTGTAGTCACCTTTACGAAAGCAAAATCATCATCATCAGCCATTTTCAATCCACTGCAGGATGAAGGCCTCTCCAGCAACTTTCCAGTTCCTTCTGTTTTGAGCACTGGCCATCCATTTACTATCCAAAAACTCATGAATTTCATCTATCCATCTCCGCCTTTGTCTTCCAGGTTTTCTTCTAGCTCCTCTTGGGTACCATTCTGTTATTTTCTTAGTCCATCTGTCATCATGTCTTCGAGCTATGCTCAAGACCATTTTAGTTCTTTAGTTTTGATAAGAATGTCCTTTACTTGAGTTTGCTGCCTAATCCATGTGTTTCTCTTCTTATCTAACAGTCTGATTCCCAATATAATTCGTTCCATTCTTCGCTGTGTAGTTCTCAGCTTCTCTTCCATTCTTTTGGTGAGTGCCCAAGTTTCACTTCCATAAGTCATGGTGGGGAGTATACATTGATTCATTATTTTACGTTTCAGACAAACTGGGATACGAAAGCAAAAACCCATCCCTTTACCCCTGATGGTAGTTACGTCTTTAAGTAAATCCCACATCAGTACACTGTGATCACTGCCACCTAGTGGTTTCTTTATCTGCAGATTCTTAATGCATGAAGAATCATTGCTGATAATCAGGTCAGGAATATTACTTATTCTAGTTGCCTCTTGAACATGCTGCTATAGAAAACAATCATCCAAAAGAGCCTTGCTAGTGTGCAAGTGACCAATCCACAAGTTCCAGTCAATATCTGGGAAGTTAAAATCCCCCATTATAAGACAATCTGATTTACTGGCCCACTCTATTTCCCTGTGCAGTTGTTCATTAGAGTCATTAGGCCTATAACACACTCCTACTCTCAATTTTGCTTTCCCAGTGTTTTATGTTGCACCAAACTGACTCAACGCTGCAATGTCCACCTATGGCAACTGGATGCACTGCCTTAGATTTTGTTTCTTAACTAACAGCACAACCCCCCCTCTACCTTCCCATCCTGTCTATCCTTTATGTGCACATTGTACTCCCCAAATTCCAATTCTGCATTTGTTTTATCTGTGTGACACAATGTCTCTGATATCCCAACAATACCTGCCTTTGATGTTTTGACCAGCACCTCAGATTTATTTATTAAACTCCTAGCATTGTTGTACATGCAAATATACATGCACCTGTTCTTACTCTTAGTTACCCTAACACAGCCCATGTATTTACTTATTTATTAATTAAGATTTAATTAATAATTGACTATGCTAATCTAACAGATTCCTAATACAGTGCTACATATTACACTATCTAGTTTTACATTATACCTTAAACTATCAAGTCGAGATATACATTACTGTTCTGTTTCAGTCTAATATACTACAACAATGATTTTGATTTCCTTTATTTTTATTGCCTTTGCTATTCTCCTTGATATATGTGATAAACTTGGGCATTAGTGCACCAGTTTATCACATACATTAAGAGAATAGCTTTTTTAGGGAAAAAGTTAGCTATTTGGTTCCAAACTGGATAACCTTAGTGGGTGATTCAATTAAGGAAAATGGGAACGTATTGTATAATTAAGTCTCCATAATTTATGTATGATAAAGACAAATGGAATCAAAGCAGAGTATGTCCCCCAAGTGCAAAAGTTGATGTTTTCATTGTCTGTTTTTTGCACATTGTATCAATTCTTAGGGTAACTAAAGAGACTGTGATTATCCACATGAGAACTAATCGCAAGAAATAACTGAAAACTTTGTTTCTAGCATGACCTTATATTTTGAAACAAAGGAAAAGAAACGATGGATTTTGGGACAAATAGAAGGGCTGATTTCAGTGGTAATATATTATTAACAAATAATCCACTGAGGTCTAGTTGTAAATGTCATGAACATTGAACATTACAATTATCGAGTATTAAAAAGCCGCATGTGGCAGTGGATACATTACTTGGGAAAATGATGTAGAAACATGTACCTTAAAAACCGTGGAGATTTATCCTTTTTTCTGAATTCATGTGGTATTGCACAGCATCATTCAAATGATAGAATGCAGAAAGATGAATTTATATGATATGCATGTTACCTAGCATCTGTAAACACTTAATTGAAACAATGATTTAAAGACTAAACAAAGTATTATGAACTCACCCAACCAATAATCTGTTTATTGTTAAAAAGAATAATTTTCAAAAACTAGAAGCATGCTAAATCAAATTCCTTGTAGGCTCATATGATTTATTTCTGTGGAAATGCAGCAATAACAATTTTCATTTTAATTTCTGGAAAATATATTGGGTTTTTTTGAATTCTGCTTTGACCTTACCAATATTTCATCTTTTTTTAAAATTTGAATGATTTTAAATACTTATTTTGTGTAACTTTTCATTTTTTAATAAAAAATTAAATAGTTACATAATTCTATTTGTTTTATGGTTACTTATTATTTTCAAAAAATCAAAAAATATTATGTTGAAAATTAAAAAAAAAATGCAGACTAAAATATAAACATAAATCTATTAGTCCTGTCCATTTTCCAGTTGAAAGAATGTTAAGTGCACAAATTTTCCTATTCACAGGAAACAGTTGCTAAAAAATGGTGGCAAATTATTTTCTCTGCAAAAACTGCAAAAAAGAGAGGAAAGTTTCATTATATTTAGGAAACTATAAAAGATTTCTGATTTTTAATTATTATTGATTAAAGGATAATAGTTATTTTTGAGAGGCATCTATCAGGTCCCATACCAATACCACAGCATTAAATCTAAGAAATAGAAAGAAACACTCCAAAGTTAATGTGAGATATGGACTTTTTCATATACAGTAATACCCTGACTTACGTGAACTCGGAGTTACACGGTTCTTGATTTTTTCATTTGGCAACACTGCTGCCCACTATCTTCAAGGTCGTTTTTTCATATGCTATCGATATACGGTGCGACGGCGGAGAGTGAGAGCAAAAGATGAACAAAATTCAACTTTGCTGCTGCATGAGCTGCACACATATACAAGATTTGTATTCCAACTGTCATATTTATATGTGTGTGTGTTCGAATTTGTGCTCATCTTTTGTCGGAAATTACATTGTTTTCACGAAGAAAAAAACTTTCCAGGCTTTAAGGTTTCAAAAGACCGTTTTAACTTGCAGCTGGTGACTGCAAGTTAAAACCTCTCTTAATTTATCGCTCTCCGAAAACCCAAGAGTTTTAAAAAATATATCTAAAATTAGCTTACCAGTGATTTGGAAGTCAAATCATAAAGCTTGTGTGACAGCTTCCGTTTTTGAGGACTGGTTTGGTCACCACTTCATACCCAAAGTCGAACGTTATTGCAAGTCTAAACAGATTCCATTTAAAGTGATGCTTCTTATTGACAATGCACCCGTCACCCTCCTGCCACCCTAATTAATTTTGACCCATGTGTGAAAGTTGTGTTTTTGCCTCCAAACACAACCAGCTTGCTTCAACCGATGGACTAGGGAGTCATCAAAACATTCAAGGCCTACTACACGAGGCGTTCGTTTGCACGTCTGAATGAAGCTATGAGACAAAATAGTGAGGTATCTGTTAAAGACTTTTGGAAACAATTCAATGTTTTATATGCCGTAAGAATCACTGAAGCACCTTGGGATGAAATTAACAAAAAAAACATTGAATGGTGTCTGGAAGAAACTTTGTCCATTTTTTTTCAAAAACGAGATGAAAACAATGCCAGAAACTGATCGTGTCGCTCATGTGATAGAAGAAGTTGTTAATCTTGTTAGGCAATTAGATTTGGAAGTCAGTGGTGATGATGTCAATGAGCTCTTGGATTCACATAGTCAGAAGCTGACAATGAATGAGCTCATAGAGATGTGTGAGCAAAACGTCACTGAAGTATCCGACATTCAGACCCAGTTCCACCAGAAAAGCACATGACAATTGCAAGCTTGACAGAAGGTCTGAGCTCAATTGAAATGGCTTAAAAATTTTAGAAAAGAATAGACTCCAACAAAGAACACGTTATAGCTACAAAGCAAGGAATAAAAGAATTATTAGCTTGCTATGAATAAATTCTGCGTGAAAAAAAGAAGGCGCTGTGTCGTCAGACAAATTTGTTAGATTTTATGAAGCCATCGACATCGGAATAACTTTTTTACGTAACTCATTTATTTTTTTAATACATATTTTGTATTAATATGTATAAAGAATTGTAATTTTATTAAATATTTTTCTTCTAAACTAGTGTTTTTGTTAGTCCTTGGTCCCAATTAAACAAAATTTATATGTATTTATATGCAAAGTTGTACCCCGACTTATGCAAATTCGACTTAAGCGATTTTTGTTGGACCCACCTATCGCGTAACTTCGGGATATTACTGTATATGACTGTTCCTTTTGGGAGAAAACTATAACTGGTGGTTTACATAAATATGCTGAAGCGGTTCTAACAGTGCAGCAACTTAATTTTTCAATAATATGGGGTGCCTCCCCTACTAAAGCTTTTGACCATAGCATTTTTTAGATGAACAATTATCTAACCATTGGATCATTGCATTACCCTATTTATTTTGTTTTCTGTGGGTTTGTCACCATAGTTGAAATCATGATTGTTTACAACACTGAATTTGAGTGGCATTGGACATTATCATTCAAATGATAGAAAGAATGTAGAAGCATTTATGTAGTATGCATAACACACACTGAAGTGATCACATAAAATTTTTAACAGATCTTGATGATGATGTGACTTTGTATTATTTAAACGTCTATGTTTTGATAGTGGCAATAAAAACTGCTGTTATTAAAGCATTCATTCCACTATTAATATTCCCTTTTTGAATTTTATGTGAGGCATTTTATTATCATAGCTGTTAACCTGCATTGAATGTACTGCACATCAAAGAAAAGCTAGATGTCATAAATTTAAAAAGATATATAATGAAAATAAATGGAAAAATAAAGAGCTGTATGTGATAATAAATTCTGCCTTTTAAAGTTGGGGAAAATTGCTCACATGCAATTATAGAATAGTAATTTTAGTATCATTCATATGGGAATTGTGCTTTAAAATAGGCTTGAACTAAAAAAAAAAAAAATAATTAATTAATCATTAGGATTAATTTTTACTTACACATCAGCCACATTTAAGTAACTTATGGGATTGAAATCAAAAATTTGCAAATTTCATCTCAAGTTATCTCCTCTCTTGTTTTAACTTTAATTTTCTGTTGAACAAGTTAACAGTAGGAAATTTTCACTTGCATCTCTCATATTGAGCCAGTTTCTTTATATCACCTATTATTGATTTTTGTTATTTTTATCATAAAACTTATGTTCTTTTAAACTAACATTTTTCTGATTTAAATTTTTGATTAAACTTGTTTTACTGATTTAACTTTTTTTATATATATAGAGTAAAAGAATCCTGCATCTTATTAACACTCAAACACGCTACAGCTCGACTGTTAAAAGAAACATTGCAATCAGCAAACAATTCTCAAGATGCTGCAGGAGCTCTAGAGGAAGTTGGTGTTTACAGCTTTTCAACAACAAAAGCACTGCAGATTCTTTCTCTTCGTACTGATCTTTTCGGCAGTTGATGATTTACTAATTTCAAGCAAAAGCTCTTTTACACAACTGAAGATATTTAATTTAATTAAAAATTTAAGGACTATTTTTTAACATTTTCTAATATATTTATTTTTTTCAACTTATTGAATCTAAACTTATGATTAGAAGACTATATTGTATACAAATAAAATTTACTGTTTTTAGATTTCAACAATTAAAATGCAAATTATCTTTGTCAGAATGACTATGCAGAGTCAAAAGCATTAAATTTTATTTGTATACAATGTAGTGCTGGTATCTTAATTCTAAGTTCAATTACCAATTACCAGTGATGATAATTTAGGGTCTTACACAATGTTAAGAACTTATATTGCCTACTGAATCATTTCTTGTGCATGCCACAAAATTTGGTAGATTTTTAACTTAGGTCAGTTTTTTTTAAAGATGTGATATTACATTGTGCAGTTTAAACTATGGTTATTATATGAAAAAGAAAGTATGCATTGAGTGCTTTTTTTTTTTTTTTTTTTTTTTGTGTTATAAAATTTGTTGAAAATTACTAAGCTTGGCTTGAAGGGAAAGTAGAAATTAACTGCATATTAATTATAATTAATATCTAATAAGTGCAATATGTGAACAGGAATATTTTGATCGTCTTTTTTACACAACTTTTTTTATTCTAACTCATTTATGTTGTGTGAACCAAACTAAATTTTACATTACGTTTGAGGGGATATTTTTTTCTTCCTTGTGTAGTACAAATTAAATTAAATATTAAAAAATGATATACAATCATTACATATCTAAGGCATGAAATACAGACAAAAAGTTTATCACTCTTGATTGGACAAGCTCCAATCAAGAGTGATAAACTGTCCCTACTCCACTCCTGATCTTATTGCACATCCTCAGACTTGAGAAGAACCTTTGACCTTGACTTTTAATTAGTTAGTTACTTATAATCTATAATATGGTGTCATATCTGTCATTCAGTTTCCCTTCATTTCTGTTTAAAGCAATATTTGCTTAAATTTATTTGTGAAGAAGAAAGTGTTTTTTCTTTCTGTCCTTTCTGCATTTGGTTGCAGTGGCACCCACTTGGAAAAATTTGGTTGCACTGGCAACCAAATTTTTCCAATTGCTACTTACTTTTTCTGACAGGATTTCATTTATTGGTTGTCTCAATCACCATTCATCTTATTTATCTAAATAATTCACTTTATGAGGTCTTCCACTTCAAAGGTGGTACTTGTGTATATGTCCACTTTGATATTCCTTGTTAATGACTTCTTAATTTATATTTACATTTAAGTGAACTTGCATCAAGCTGCCACATCAAAAACAGAGACCCCAAGAATCAACTTAAATGCAAGTGAAAATTTTAAACTTAGTAACTTAACTTAGCAGTGACCATGGCTTGTAGTGGGGAGCAGTATCCAGGTGGCAACAGTATCCAACCAGCCTAGGAATTTACCCTGGTCAAAGTCTTTCACAGATTTCACAGCACATCATTCAGATATTGCCTGTCCATTATCAATCGATACACTGATCCCAGAGATCAGCTGACCCCTGGGTTTGCACAAATTTGTCCAAGAAGTCTTCTTAGGAACAGTTATCAAATACATGTAAGTCATCCATAATTCCTGATATTTACATTTAAAGTGAAGTGCACTCCCAACTGATGCATTTTTCTTCATCTGCTGATATTTTCTACACACTATTAACTTGTCTATGAAGCTGTGAAAGTTTAGGAGTCCACCATGGTACATATTTCATAGATTTATGCTTCTTTCTTCTCATCATTAACTCACAGACTTTCCCTAGGCTGAAGGTCAACATTTCAACCTTTTGTGAAGCAGTCAAATCATGCTAATTGTCACAATTATTCTGTAAGGCTCACATCAGTGATATAAAGTGATCTCAATCTACATTTTTGGGTGAAACTGTTTGACTTTTCACCATTGTCTTGGCACCTGATCAGTTTCCAGCTGGAAAATGATGTCTCTGTGGTCACTGGTGGTTCAGTCACCACGGACCTGCCAGTTCCTAACCATCCTGGCAGCTGAAGCTGGGCTTCAGCATTGACATTGATATGCAATATCCATTGACATCGATAAATGACTCACACCTGCCAGGGAGGAGAAAGTAGGAAACTGTTATGGATCGTTCATAATACACAATCTTGAGGAGGAAAGGAACTCCTCAAAGTCTGAACATCATTCATTGGAGCACAGTTCAAAAATGTGAATCCAGTGTTGGTATCCATTCCTGCAACTGTCTTGTGTCAATCCAGCATGTGCAAAACCTGCAGGAAGTATCTAATATGCCAAGTAATAAAATCCGAATGCTGACAATAAAGAGAGACACAGTAGATCAACCCCAGAGAACCAATCACCTCCATTTAGACACTGTGTGAAAAACACTGTCGAGACCAGAGAGAGTCAGCTCAGGGTTCCTGATGGCAATACCTGCAGGTGTGGGGGGGGGTCTCAAGAGCCAAAGGCACTCTGTATCTCTTTGGATAATTTTTTAATTTAATGTTTCTTGTTCTTATAGCAGTCTCCAGAGTTCTCTCTAAATACTTCTGTGTCATCTATACTTGTCATCTATACACCAAAGCTCGCATTGAAAATGTTGTGTGTGTGTGTGTGTGTGTGTGTGTGTGTGTGTGTGTGTGTGTGTGTGTGTGTGTGTGTGTGTGTGTGTGTGTGTGTGTGTGTGTGTAATGTTTGTTATAATGAGTGTTGAGTGCCAGTACCTGGTGACTTTGCAGGCAAGAGGCAGCAGACACCACCTCCCATCCCTAGCCATGAGGAGGTGCACCAGGAAGTACTACCTAGGAACATGACATGTACTGCGTTTCCCAGAAAATTCTTAGGAAACCCAAAGAAAACATTGAACAAAAAAGGAAGATAGGAGAAGTTTTGGATAACAGGGGAGGGGGAAGGATGACAGATAGAGGAAGAAAGAAAGCATCCCCATGAGAAGAAGAAACTACAAGAATAATGAAGAAAAGTAAAAGTAAGGGACAGTGGCATCCAAAAAATAGGGTCAGCAGTCTCATATACAGATAATGGATGAGAAATGGGCTCAGAACCTTGGAACCCAAGCAGTCCTATAAGTAGGTATGAAAGTCCAGATTAGTCGATAGAGTCCAAAAAGATAAAAGTGATCAGGTGGTAAGAAGTTAAATCCTGGAATCCAGCCAGAGTGACAGTAATAATTAATTAATCCAAGTACAAATTCACCGAATAATGATGTTTCTCTTCATAATTCTTTCTTCTCTTAAAAACTCTTTCAGAAAAATTTGCAAAAGTCATACTTTTGTTTATTCAGAATACATAATGTCACTTCTTCCTTTCTGAAAACATTGGTTTGGTTTTCAATCTGCCCCAAATCTAAGTGTGAAGAGCAATCAAAAGCTACGTGGTGTGTAGTTTTGCATTTAGATTCCCATATCTCCCCCAAGAGAAATGTACCAACTGTGTAGTACTACACTCAGGGAAGTGGAGAATGAAAAAGACTTGGGGGTAATTCTGCAGTCAGATATGAAGTTCTCTGAGCAGTGTAGACAGGTGCCAGAGCAGGTCATGGAGTCTTGTCAATGATATATAGGAATTTTGCTAGCAGGGATAAAAAGGTGATTAACTCCTTGTATAAAGCAGTGGTCAGGCCACACCTTGAGTACTGCATACAGGTCTGGAGGCCTCATTTTAGGAAGGATGTAGAGTTGCTAGAATGAGTACGGAGAAGGGCAGCAAGATTGGTGAGAGAAACAAAGGGGTGTTCTTATGAAGAAAGGTTTAAATTCTGGAAATTACAGCATTTGGAGACTAGGCACCTGCGAGGTGATCTGATTGAGGTGTATAAGGCCTTGAATGGTTTGAGCAGGCTCAATGCTGATTGGATTCTTCTGCTTGGTCAGATTAAGAACCTGAGGGGACATAGATTCAAATTGAGGAAAGATAGTTGCAGAATAGACGTGCAGAAGTTTGCCTTTCACCAGCAGATAGTTCATTGCTGGACCAGACTTCCATCTATTGTTGTGGAAGTTGATAGCTTAAATAAATTTAAGGCTGACCTAGACAAACCTTTGGAGTGACTGGATGGGTGAAATGGAAGGGATTTTTTTTTTTTTTTTGGCTGATGCTGTATAAGCTTGCTTTCTTGCATCATATGCATCAACTAATGCCAACTAATGTCCGGAAAGTAAGAAAGTGGTATATAGTCTGGGACTAAACTAAGATAAAATATTCTTATCAAATTCTTTGACTAGGTAAGTACTTGTGAGATACTCTACCCAAAGTTGAGTTGTCCCAATCTCTTTACCAATGAGAAACCAGTTCATTGCATATTTGTTTATTATCCTGTTTAGCAGGAACATTTAAGTCAAGGTAGAAATCCCCATTGTGCATAACTAGTCTCCCCCCTTCACAATGATATTGAAGACGTTGATAAATTACTTCATACTGGATCTGAATATTTCCACATAAGATATGTAAAACCTGAATATAAACTATCCTGCATGCTCATGAGATAATCAAAGAAAGCATCTGGGCCTGAAGAAGATATCTCTGAATAACTCCAATATTAATCCTATACCCCATGTGCCTGCAGCATAGCATATAAGGACAAAAATGCAGTCAAAATAACGCTTTAATATAGTTAGTTAGATGCCCCATTTGTGTTTAGTAATTCTTGAAAGTTTTCCAGCTATTTTCTTGATCTTTTGAGATAAATATTTAATATGTGGGACAAAACTTAATTTGTCTTCAAACACAATTCCCAGATATTTGTGTGTCTTGTCATACCTGATAGATAGACTATTTAATTTTACTAATGATGGTCTGTTCATGTGTAAGTGTCCCTTTAACAACATATGCCTGATTTTGCTAATAGAAATTTCAAGTTAATTTGTTATGCACCAGTTAGCTAGATATTCTAGAATGAGATTTGCTTTGGTTTCAAATTCATTTTGTGAGTTTCCAAATATAATGATAGTCAGATCATAAGCATATGCTATCTTGATTGAATTGTTGTGATTAGTAGAAAACTGACCATCAAAGACTGCATTCCAGCAGACAGGGTGAGTATTTAGCCCTGAGCCAGCCCTAGTGACCATCCTGTAAACTTTATTATACCAGCAGTAACCGTGACACTCCTATTTTCAAAGTATTCTATGATGAGCTTGTAAATAGGATTAGATATCCTGGCCTCGCCAGCACACTCTGTTACCAGAGAGTATCAAAGGCCCCCTTTTAAGTCCACAAAGACTGTGAGGACATACTTATTTTTTGCTGAAAGAACGGAATCAGTGACCATCTTGATGTCATCAGCAGTACACCTGCCAATTGTCAATCCAGTACCGTCTTTGAGTATTAAGATTTTTACTGCAGTATGCTAATTTAAAGCAAGCAATAATTAATTTCTCCAGGACCTTGTCAATCACAGGAAGAAAGGCAATAGGCCTATAAGAAGTTGAGTTATTTTCTGGTTTATCTGGATGTTAGAGGAAGATCTTCAGGTTAGCCTGTTTCCAGAGATCAGGAAAGCATCCATCCCTAAGACATGCATTTAAAAGATTATCAAGAACTTGAGGAACCACCGACCAAACCCTCTTTAGGACCCGAACAAGATTATGGTCCAGGCATTTTCCATTTTTCATGGTTTTGATGGCATCTGAAATCTCTTTTCTACTAAAGGATCTTTCATGAGGAGAGCTTTGATATGTTAAGTACTGAAATCTTGTCAGTTTGCAGTTTTTGGGGTAAGAAGAATCTTGGTGAATGATGCCATCACAGAGCTTATTAATTGTGTCCTCCCATGACAGGGGTTTCCTATTCATCACTAATATTGATAGAAAAGTATCTCTGCAGGATGTAATTTCTCAGAAACAAGTCAATATACAAGTCCCCATTGCTCCAAACTACTGTTTGTCTGAATGAGTTTGTCCTGAACTTTTTTCTTTTCTTTGTAGATAGTGTTATGAAAAGTTCTTCTGTGAACTCTATATATTTCTAGTAGTTCTGTGAACTCTGTATATTTCTGTATCACTGCTCAACTGGCAGCTTTTAGGAAACATGAAATCAGCCAGAAGGTACTATCAAACATTTAAAAGAATTTTAGCAGGATCTCTGTTATTTCTTTTAGATCTTTGATAGTCCCTTCTGGCTGATTTCATGTTTCCTAAAAGCTGCCAGTTGAGCAGTCCACCATGGTATGGTTGAGTCTTTGTTTTTTCCACAAGGTGGTGTCACAAGTTTGTTTGATATATCTTTGAACTTCAACTGCCTGTTGTTGGGCAGAACGTAGTTAAATTTTGCCCACAGTACCTTGAGGTAGTAATAACATACATAGATAATTGTCAAAAGGTGACCAGTCAGTTGATTGAATTTTATATCTTGGGAAGTCATATGAATTACCATGACCACCAGGCGGCTATAGCCTGAACCAAATTGAGTGAAATGGCATTATGATCACTGCAGAACCAGGATGTGTGTATACTGGTATTTTTTATATAATTTCTTAGAGTTTGGTTAGATAAAGTTATATTTATGAACGACTGACCTCCAGGAATAACACAAGTTTGGAGGGGATTCCATGTGAAATCCATATTATGAGGTTATTTGTATGAATAAGTTCTAGCATTTCACCTTTTGCATCTGTAACAGGATTGTTCCATAAAATGGAAGGAGCTGCATCAGTAAGAATTAGGACACTTTTTATCAGCCAGCCTGTGAAGAGTATCCTCAGGGTAAAGCAAAAATGACTGAATAGGTTTCTGTTGCTGGCTGCATTGCATATATAGTGAGTTTAGGTAAATCTGCCCAAAAGAACCCTCCAAACATGCACAGGCCCACGAGAACTAAATAATCCAGAGATTTTTGTAACAATGATAGAAGGGTCAGTAACAACTATGGCCGCCCAGCATCTCATCATAACATTGCCACCCTGTCTAGAGTAAACAGTTTATGATTGGATAATTTTACATCCGTACAGTAGTCCCTTTATAACTCCGTTATGAGAGTAAGGTACTTGTAATCCAAGTATGTGGAAGTTATGATCTGATATGAGTTTAGAAATATCATTCATGACTGATATATGAGGGCTGTTCTGAAAATACATGGACTGAAAATAATAAAATTCTTTATTAATAGAAATGTACAGGGTCATGATTCCCGCTACAGGCAACCAGAGGAATCTAACAATTAATGACACATTACATTGAGTACATACAAAACTATGTAGATATATACATAGTGAATACATCGAAAAGCTAACATAATCAGATTGAATTTAAGCTAATTACCATTTGAGCTGGTTCAGAAATAGTGATTATAGATGGCTTATATTATATTGTATAAATTATATAGTTATTATATAACATGATACAAAACATTGTATCATGTGTAAGATTGAGACAATCTTTAAATCTTTCACTGGGAGTTATGACTAGTTCCGCCAACAATTGCAGGAATGTTGATGGTGAATATGGATTTGCACTTTTCTCCTGTGTAGGCTGAATCTCTGGACCACAGATCTAAATCAATGTTGGTGGAGTTCAGCGTGCCGATGATGCTGTTTGGAAAGTGCCGCTTGAAGGTCGATTCCTGGAGGATTTCTGAGGGCTCGACCCAAGATTTTCCAGCCTACGATTTCCCAGATGAAGTCTAGAACAGCAGAGCACAGATTAAGCATCATATGAAGCTAATAGAAGCTTAAGATATTTTCAGAAACAAAATCAAAACTATTGAAAATTATGAAGAGATGCTATATTGATGCTATGCACTTGGAGGAAACCAAGACAAATCTATTGATTTGTCATTGATCCAATTTGGATATTTCTGTACAAAGTTATGGTCAGAAGTACTAGTAACTAACTATCTTTTTGGATAATCACAAATGTCGTCACCACTGGTATAAGCTCTTGCAACATAACCAGGTCAACACCCTTCTCCTCTTGGGCGCCTCCATAGCCAGGTGGGAAGGAGCAGCAGTGCATAGCACACGCTTCTTGATTAGACCGGGGTTCGAGCCCGTCACCACCAAATACGAAGGATACGGAAAGGTCAGGGAATGACCACTGCATATCCCGGAGCAATATAGCCTTAGTTGCTAATGCTCTTAAAAAACCAAATAACAAACCCTTCTCCTCCATAACAACTGTCAATTGTGCTGCACATTAAGCTTCCTTTGGCCATTAATTTGAAACACATTGAGTGAACTTCTGTGCCTATCCACAGTCAGTTCTACACCTGACCAGATCTACTGCCCTTAAATACTCCGGACAGGCCCTATCAATAGCCGATGACCAGAGGTGAGATGTCACCTCCAGCAATTCAAACATTTAGGTGATTCTGCCTGTTTTGGAGACAATCATGAAAGTGATGTCACTCATTGTGACCCAGTTTTAAACGAGCAAGTCCCTCATTCGATGCCAGCCGCAGTCTACATAAACTCTACCCTTAGATGTCAGTAACTTACTAATATCACTAGGATCTTGAATAACAAAATTAAAACCTGGTTTGTCCTTGATCTTATTACAAGCAACTATCATAATAGAAGAATGAAACTTCTTTTCATCCATACCAAGGTCCACACCATTTCTTTGCTAAAACTGGTTGACCAGATGAACCTGAATCACAGACTTGTTCAAGTCGAAAACCACCAGCTTGGGATCTCCTAGTGGGTCTCTCAATCTAAAGTTGTAATTCCTTAACTCTGGGACATGACATAATCTTGTTCAAGTCATCCTGTTCAGTTGCAGCTTCAAGCACAGCTCGATTGTCACAAATAGTGTGGACTGTTACTATCTTCATGTCGTGGAGTTCCAGCAAAATTGATCTTATTAATTCAGCCTTCACAGCTTTGCTGGTTTTATACTTGTCCACAGCACCTTTATAATAATAGTCTGTCTCAGTTCTGGTGATGTCTGTGTCAACCTTAGGCTGAACTGTTGTCTTAGATACTGCCTGTTCAAGCTTTGCTGCAAGAGCTTTGTTCTCCTTGTGTGTCTTCGTCAGCATGGTATCTAAGTGGTTTCACAGTGTAAGAATATCTGATATAACAGTTCTTGGCTGCTCTAAGTCATCACTCATAATATCTCAGTTTAGTATAAGCTTGTTTTAACTTCTCAAATCCAGCCAGACCTGAGAGCTTCTGTACCTCTTCTGATACTCTAGGTTCACTAGGATCACCTTTCTATACATCAGAGATATCCCTAATACCATGATTTTTCTCCTCTTGGGACCAGAAACCGCTGGTATGCATCCTGCCTTCTTTGGGTGAGCATTCAGGTCAGGTCCAGGTGTCTCAGAGACTTAGGTATCCTTAGCCAAGGTACTACTGAACTTAGGTTTAACTTTTGACCTTAGTGATCATCTAGGCACCTCCTCAATCCTAATCTTGGGATTTTTCTTAACTGATGGTTTCTTCAACCTGCCTGGTAGTTGCTTCTGTTAAAGCAGTATCTTGTGCTGTCTAAAGATATCCTGATCAATTTCAAATATCTCACAATCTAAAACATTCTTAACAGCTTCCTGGCCCTGAGGAGCCTACACAAAAGATATCCCCACCTCTTCCTCATCTAGAGGGAAAAGTATTTTTCTAGGCGTAGAAGCCATTAATGCAAAATAACAACAAAGTAAAAGAAAATATTAAAATAACATAAAACAAAACTAATATCAAAATAGAAAACAGATTATTAAGTAGTAATACCTCAGCTAAACTTACAAACTATCAATAAACTAAATTAACTTATTAGTATGAGAGTATTGCAAGTTAACTTAATAACCAGAATCATGGAAAAAAGCCAAAATGCAATGCAGATTTTTGAAAAAACTAACTTACTATGCCAGCTGGGGTGAACATTCCAGCTGTATGGCCCAGACCACGAGGAGGTAGAGCTACTTCAACTGGCTTGACCCATAGAGAAAAGAAAGCCAAAAAAAAAAACGAGTTTTGAGACAATGAATCAACATTTCGGAAATGCCTTAAAAAGACCAACAACTAGTCAAGACATGTTGGCACCTGGGCCAGAGATTTTCTTAGCTGGAATCTTTTTTTTTTTATTTATTCTTTTTTTTTTATCTCCTGTGGGTCATACTGTGGTCCCTGAGAGCAGGACATTCATCAAATGTTGATAATTAAGGCTGCCACCACTTGGAATCTAAAATTCTGACATGCCTTGTATAACGGAGGTAGCCACTTTGCTTAATGGAGGTTTGAAATATGTTTGGCACCACAGCAAAGCTTTGGCATTTTCCCATCCCTTCTGTCATTCAGTATCAGTCATGCCTTATGAGGTTGTGAAGGGCATCATATGGAAATCAGTACTCCTTATATTTTGAGAGTACAGCTTTAAAACAGTTATCAGAGGCTAGCTTCCAGGTAATCCACTGAAATTGAACCTATTGGTAATGCCCTAGGAGGCATATAGCAAAATAAGAAAGTGGTAGTATATCTTGTTGTCTCTACTCTGGCAACTGTGAATGGAAGGAGTTTCAATATTGTGTATGTAGGAGCATTGTTGAGAGAATGCTGTGTTAAGGAGATAGGTATATGTTGCTGTGTCTTTCTGTTCTAATCTAAATGATGTCCATTTCCAACTACCCACTCATTTATTTTTCCTGACAGATTCTCAATCATCAGTTGCCTCAGCCATCACTCATCTCGTTTGTTCTAATTATTTACTCTATAATTCCTTCTACTTTACAGGTGGTACTTGTGTCTGTGTCTATTCTGATATTCCTTGTCAAAGACCTAATCTCGTATCTGCTCTTTTTGGTATTCTTTTCCATTTGGCTAAAAACCTCTTTATTCCAATTTGCCAAATTCATTTTTTTCTCTGTTGTTCTCCCAACTCTACAAATCACTAAAAACATTTTGACTTTCCTTCTTTAAAACTTTATTTTCTCCAGTATAACTTTCCAAACAATAAATTAATTTATTGTTTGGAAGGTTCTTTGTGCTGAGGCTTTTGTTGCTACTAATGACCTTACACAGCTTGTTCATTCACCTAATGACACACCCAAACACTCTTGATCGATTACTAATATACAATCCTTCAAAATACAAAGTTAATGTTAGTTGTCTCTAGATCACAACTTGATGATGGTCTTTTCCAGCAGAGCCTTTGTCCCTTGGCCATTTTCAGCCTTATATCATATGGCATTACAAGAATCCAAAATGGGATAATACTTTCCCTTGGTTCGGCTACTGTTTTGATTCTTCTTATTCTGCTACTTGCTGAGATCTTTAATAAATGAAATTATTCTTAAAGTGGGAAAAATTTTGTTCCTCATTCTGACCTAAACTTTTTTTCCCTTATTTAATTACAGTTTTCTAATAAATATGCTAAGGCCAGTCAAGATAATAATAAATCATATCACAATTGGCTGGTATTTAGAACTCTAACTTCATTTTCTAAAGCTCACAACAGGTGTAGCAAAATCTAAATTTGATTTTGAAAAGGCTAGGAGCAGAAATCTTGCTTTTTATCTGAAAGTAGTTAAGCCTTCTAGCCACCTGCCAGAATTCTTGTGTACAAGTTGCCACTCCATGATTTCATTTCTGTTACATCCATCTGGTTATACTGCATCCTCATCTAAAGATAAAGCAGACTTATTATTATCATATGTTCTACATTAATGGTCTTGGTAAATCTCATCCCCCCCTCCCTCAAACCAGGGAGCATTCCTTTCAGTGCCTCCCTTGGGCTTCTGGCTGAAAAAGAGATGAATCTTGAATAATCTTGATGCCAAGAAGCCTGATGGGTATGTCTCGCTTGTTTTTAAAATCCTGTATTTCAGAACAAACTTAAAAGAGTTAGTACACTGTCTTGAAACTTTCCATGCAATTAATGATTTTCAGTGTGTACCTAGCAGTCTCAATCCACTGATGATATCTTGGCACATCTCTTCTTTAGATTCCATGGAAAAGTTGGAGAAACTCAAGCAATTGCTTTCAAATTTTTAAGGCTTGTAATTATGGTTTACCTTCCTTCTTTAGTAGCCTCCATGTAGCTGTTTTTCTCTCACTCACTGTGTGATGGTAGACAGCTCTGTCATCTAACTTCAGTACTAGAGTTCCCTCAGCATTCCATTCTTTCACTCCTGTATGTTAATGACCTTCCATTGACTGGAAATCCTGTTCATAATTTAGCTATGAACTGCTAACTTGTAACTGATATTACATGTAATGTGGGCAGAATATTTGTACATTAATCAACGACCAACAGTTATAACTACAAGGGAGAAATAATTAAAGTAAGTGTTTCTAGGACACTTGTCCTAGTTTACCCATTCCCAAAAAAAATGAAAATTAAGATAAACTTAACAGCATTACATAGCTAGTAGTAGACTAATTCAATTATTGATGATATATGTCTACAGTGACACAGCCAAACTCTAGAACAATAAAATTAGTTTTATTATTTTAAAGTCACATCTTTTAGAATCAGGTAATTTGAACTGATGAAATTGTACAGTCAGATATAGTGCGGGAATTTGAAGAACTCCAGACCAGCTAAAAATTGTGGAGGTGGGGAATAAATATTGCGATTAAGTACCATATGTATCATAAATTTTAGCTCCATTTGTTTGGAAATTTCACCTTTGGATGTTTTTATATGTATATTTCTAAACAGTTTGTAAATAAATTATATATATTTCAGATCGAATCCTGTCTATGTGGAATTCTTTTTTTAAAAGCAAGTCACTTCAAAAGTTTTAAATATATCTATATGGTGAAAAGGAAATTTTCACCAATTAGATTTGTACATGAAACGAATCTCAGTGGGGGGGGAAGCTAAATTAGAGTGAAATAAGGCAAAAGCTCTGTCATTATAAATTTGATTGATACACAATTCTCAAACCAGTTGTTATCAGTAGCAAGATATTTTGTCTATTTCATCCACTGCTGTATAGGCAAAGTTACAATTAATTCTGTTCGTTATGAAAGAAAATTACTATTTGAATTTGAGGTATCTTGCATTACCATTGCAAACTATTGTTTTAATTAGAGTATTTGCAGAAAAGGAAATTATTAGTAAGAAAATTATTACAACTATGCCTTAATCATTGGGCGCCTCCGTAGCCAGGTGGGAAGGAACAGTAGTGCATAGCACGCGCTTCTTGATTAGACTGGGGTTCAAGCCCATCACCAAATACGGAGGATGTGGAAAGGTCAGGGAATGACCACCGCATATCCTGGAGCAATATGGCCTTAGTTGCTAATGCTCCTAAAAACCAAATAACAAACAAACGAACAAACCGTAATCGTTTTAATAATTTTGCATATGCAGATGACATATACCTGATCAGTGATGATATACAGGGTCTCATCTCTAATTTAATAGTGCTGTAAAAAGAAGCTAATCTCATTGGCCTAAAAATAAACAACAACAACACAAAATACTTTGAACTTAGTAGAAAGAATAATAATGACCCCAACCTATCATTGGAAATCAAACAGTCGAGAAAGTGTCAAGCTTCAAATACTTTTTGACAATACAGATGCTTTAAAAAATCCTAACTTCAAAACAAGTAGTAGTAGAAGCATGTGATTCAAGGAAGCAAGCTTATGTAGAATCAGCCAAAAAAAAAAAAAAAAAAAAAAAAAACCATCATTCCCTCTAAAAGTTTGTCCATTTCCTCGAATTTATTTAAACTATCAACTTCCACAATGACAGATGGAAGTTTGTTCCAGCAATCAACTACCCGCTGACTAAAGGCAAGTTTCCATACATCTATTCTGGACCTGTCTTTCTTCAATTTGAATATATGCCCCCTCAGGTTTGTAATCTGAGAAAGAGGAAGAATCCCATCAGAATTGAGCCTGCTCAACTCGTTCAAGGCATTATACACCTCTATCAGATCACCTTGCAGGTGCCTAGTCTCCAGACACTGCAATTTGCAGAGCCTTTTAAGCCTTTCTTGGTAAGAGGACTCCGTCCCCCCTCACCAATCTTGTAGCACTTCTCTGTACTCGCTTAAGCAACTCTGCATCCTTTCTAAAACGAGGCCTCCAGACCTCTACGCAGTACTCAAGGCATGGCTTGACCATTGCCTTATACAAAGTATCCAGAAACTTGAAAATAAAGATATATAGAATGATAATTTATTGTAACTTATGGGTGTGAAACCTAGACACTTCCAAAACAATCAAAGAATAGATTGCAATCATTCACAAATAGGATTCTAAGAACAATCTTCAAACCAAAACAAGATGAAATCACTGAAGAATGGAGAAGTCTACATAACAATGAACTAAAGGAGAAATATAGAAGTGAAAGAATAAGTCAAATCATAAAGGAAAAAATTAAGATGGGCTGGTCATGCTATCCATGATGAAAACATCCAAATCCTCACTGGAATTCCAACTGGGAAAAGGAAAGCTGGCAGACCAACCTTGAGATGGGAGGATGGTATAAAGAAAGATATCGATGTGGTTGTCGGAGAAGAGGTGAACTGGAGAGAGCTTGCATGTAATAGAGAATTCTGGAATTCAGCTGTCAAGGACCCTCACAGCCCAAGTACCATGAAGTAAGTAAATGCCCTAATCAGTCTCATTATCAATAAATTAAAATCCTCTTTGGATTCCATATTGAATTCTGTCTTCAGGCCAAGTTTTGGGTTCTGAAATTAGAATGAAACCATTACTTGATTATGTTTGTAATGGGGAACAGACTGCAATAATTTGGGTTACAGTTTGTTCCCCTTGTTTAACCTCAGAGTAGGCATATTGCTATATTTTTGCAACCCAAAAAGTTTAATTAAAAATATCTATTAGAGTTATGACAATGTCAAATTTTGTATTAGTTTTAATATTAGTATTAGCTGCAAAGAAGCAAAGCTTGTACAGCAGCAGTCAAAAAAAAAAAAAAATGCCAATCCTTCCAATAATTTGTCTAAACCTTTCTTAGAGTTGACTGAATACAAATTTTGTGACCATTCTTTACCAATTTAAATTTATAATCCCTCCCCTTTGCATTTCAGATAAGGATTGGTAAAAGTGCCATCGGCATTTAGCTTACATAACCCTTTTAAAGACTTTTACACCACCTAGTTTCTACATACTGCAATTTACAGAACCCAGTCTTTATAACAAGTCTATGCCCTTCCTAAAATGAGATTTCCAGATGTGGCTTAACCATTTGCCTTATGCAGTGGGATAATCACCTCTGATTCCTGCTGGCAAAATTCCTCCACAGTTAGCATATATCTTTTTCATACTCCATTACCTCGAGTTTTGTACCACCCTTTAAACGGTATGTTATGCTGGGATTATGGTTAATAATTCCAGAATAAAATACCATGTTAATAATTGCTAATAGATTTAACAATTTTTAACAATTGCTAATAAGATTTTTTGCACAAAAAATTGAGCACATTCGGTTCCACATACGTTTGTGAAACTTTCTTTTCAGAAATTTTTTCAATATTGAAGTAGATTTTTTAAAAAAATTGCAAAAAAATCGCAAAGAAAAGCAAATATCGCATTGATGTAGATATAAAATAAAAATGAAAATAAATTTTATGGCATTTGATTTTTTATATTATATGTGGTCCGAGAAAAATTTGTAGTTCGTCAAGGTGGTCCACAGAACTATTTAGGTTGGCCAGGTCTGAATAAGACAATAACTGAAGAGATCTGTAAGAACTGGAGCTAGAGACGAACTAGTTTTCTTGAAGAAAACAGCGGGGAGGGTATCAGGACCAGGAGCAGTGAAATCTTCAAGCCAAGAAATGGCTAACCTATGAAAACCGTCATCAGTATTGTATTCTATTCCCTGTTAAACGGATAACAGGGAATAGAATGTTGCTACTGCTATTATTTACTTCCTTTTTTAAACGTTGCTATCATTTTACTGACCAAATTAATTTTGACATTGCAGCTTTGTCATTATCTGCTCTCTTTCTTCCAGGATACAACTCTAATTGCGTTATCGACACAGGCTTACGAATTGTTAAATTTTGCTTGTCAACTGGCAGTTCCTATTTGCAATATCTCAATTGAATGCCAAATCTTTCATTACATAGGCAAAAGCGTTTATCTTGTTTACGCTGGTAGACTATTGTAATATGAAGGACCTTTAGTACTGAGAGCATTCGTAATTGTTTTTTTCAACGATGCAAAAACTATGTAAGTGGTCAAAAATTTCTACGACTGCTACGCATGACGCATCACCACGCAGATCAATGGTGGAACTAGGCGGGGGTCAGCAGGGTCATTATACCTCACCTTCCCACTGTTGAAATCAGGTGCAGTGGCGCCTACTGCAATTTTTAATTAGTTCGCGTAGTACTTGGCAGGCATTGAACTACAGTAACTGAATGTCCTTGACGGGCGATGATGCGCAGAAGACAGCAAGAAAACAACTGAAGCCGAGAATGACGAGTGTAAAGGAGTTCCGTCCCCCCAATGTTAAGCAAAGCTAAACATTGCTTCACAATGTTCCCTCTCCCTGATGTTTAACATTGGGGAGAGGGAACTCCTTTGAGACTTTATTTGTTCCATTTTTTTTTTTTTTTTTCCGATATGTATTCACTAATCTTTAAGCATTAATAAATCGTTGTGATCTGTACCAAATACTATACAGGGTGGTCCATGAGCAAGGAAACTGTTTTGAATTATGCACAAGTTACTAAAGAATATTTTTAGATTTTTAAAAATTTTTTTCCAGAGTAATTTGGACACAGGAAAAGTACCATGGGCCATAAAACGAAGTAGAATATTGAAATTGTAATGTGGTATGCACAATATGAAAATGCTCTCTCTCTCTCTCTTTCTTTCTTTCACATGGTAACTCGGGAATTTTTTTTTTTTTTTTTTTTTTTGGCTGGTGCAGCATAAGTCTCACAGGCTTCCTTGTAACATAGGGCTAATAATAATCAACACAAACTATAAAAAATACATCGCCAAGGAGCTCGGAGTGTTCGATGACATGTCGACGATGCCATCTGGCCTCAGAAACGATCCAACACCACCGGATGCAAGGTGATCACCCAGACTGAGTACACTCATAGACATGACCAGGTATCCAGGATAATACATCAGAAGCTAGCAAGGAAATACCAGTTGATCGAAGAAAGTGTACCATACTACAAGTACAACCCCCAGGCAGTACTAGAGAACCAACCCATAAGCTGTACAGGAACCTCACCATGATAACAGAGGATAGGGCAATCCTGCACAACCCTTGTGGACAAGAAGGAAAAGGCTACCTATCTGATTTACATAGCGGTACCCAACACTGGCAACCTGCAGAAAACCCATGGGGAAAAATCAGGAAGTACGCGAACCTAAGACAGGAGATCAAAGAGGTGTGCATATGCAACAAGTAACGATCATCATGTCAACCACCGATATGGTGCTAAAGACTTACATAACAGCCTAGCAGCAATAGGTCTCCTAGCGAACACCTACAAGGAACTCCAGAAAGTCGCAATACTGAACACCTGTAGGACAGTCAGAGAGTTCCTCAACCAACAGTAACACCAGACATAACAACAACCACCCTGTGTACTTGGTAGCAATACCCGTCACGATGTGGAACCCCCAATCAGGGAGAAATAACATAAGAGCAATAATAACGCAGAAGTTGCTCTCCAGTTCAAGAAGTACTTGGGACATAAACCGCCCATAATAAACACCATAAAGCAAATTGGGAAAAGGTTTAAAGTGAGAACCGTGCAAAATCTACCTTTTGGGTATCTCAAAGATATCGCCCAGTTCGGGACTTATAAGAGAATTTGATAGGATATCGAAAGAAGTAAAAAAAAAAAAACCCGAAGTTTATATATTAAAATGCCTAAAACAAGTTTAAATACGAGGGTAATCATCCCATGTTGCTACAAAGTTCGAACGAGGACCACCCAGATAGAAGATTTGAATTTGCCGAACGGTTTTTGGCCATGAGTGTTACAAACCCACCGATCGTGACAATGCTTTGAGAACTGATGAAGTGACATTTAAAATAAATGGAACCATTAATCGCTGTCGAGCTAGGAAAATTTAAATGTTCCTAGCTTGACAGTCTGAGCTGTAATTGGACAGGAGGTATTATCGGACCTTTCTCTATTTGGGAGAACCATGACAGGAGAAAGCTACCTGAAACTGCTAAATGACAAAATCATTCGATTAGAACAATCCAAAATCAATTGTCAACGTTTTTTTAAACAGGGTGGAGCACCAGCTTGCTACAAAAATTGTCCGCAAATTTTTAGACAAAAAGTCTTAAGAATTCACGGACCTCACCGTCAATGGCTTGGACAGTGGGATTCCACTGAACGGCCATCGCATTCCTTGTATTTAACACCCTATGACTACTTTTCTGAGATTCTTACAGGAAAAGGTATTTAGTAATAAACACAGTCCTTGAATAGATAGAACAGTGGTTATAATCGTTTGCCTTACAGTGGATGCAAAAGGCCCGGGTTCGAATCTTGGCAGTGAAGCGAGGAACTTTTCGCTTCATGGCTCAGGTGGTTCTGTGGTGTAGAAAATCTTATAATGCCGTACTGATGTCATGTAACCATATTTTCGAGCATTTTATATCGACTTCTGTAATATGACTTTTGCCGATTCTTATACAACCCCTATTAATGTCCCTTTATACTTGACCGAAGTTTCTTGCTGTCTCCACAATTCATCATTATTTTATGGTACACCACCATACCAAATTTTGTCCCTCCTCGTCACAAGCTGCACGGGTTACACTACGTGTTCTTGTAATTTTGTCGAGTAGTGTATATCTGGTCCACTTGTCCGACATAATATTTTATTTTCGCGATGTTTACGAACTGTCTTGTTTTGGAAATACATTAATATTCAGCAATATAATTAGTCTTTCATTTAATTGCATTGTTCTTTTCAAATATTTGTAATTTTATACTTGACTTTATTCTCGTATGATGTTACTAGGAGAATGAATTTCTGTTTTGTATGATTGAAAACAGACAGGAAGAATTGGAGATAAGAGACCACCAGGAAGACCCAAAAGAGAATGGCTCCAATGCCTAAAGGAAAACAGGCTTTCAGAGTTATCAACAAATGATGCAAGATTCAAGAGATGGACAACAATGGAGGACGATATCTAAATAGGGACTCAACCCGTGCCAAACGGAAGAGTAGAATGATAATGATTAAAAATAAAAACTGAAAATGACTTTGAACATAACCTGGATAAATGATTTGTCCAGGATCATTAACATGAACATTATGGGTTACAAGTGAATAATTAATTAAAAATGTAAATAGATAATATAATAAAATTCACCCTCCTATCCACAAGGTTTTTACATAATTCCTGCAGTTTACAAATACGGAAGAATCATAAGTGATAATTCCCCAGTTAGCCCACATCAGGAATGTTTCCTTAGATTACTGAAAGTCTAAGATTGTAATCTTTCGATTTTTAAAAACATTCCTTTTAAAAACTGGGGCATAAATATTCTTTGTAGGAAAGAAACCCTCCCCTCCTTTGACGTCATACGCGAAGGAAGTATTTAACCATTTAAATATCGGCCCCTGTTTCACTGACCAATATTTCCAGGATGATAATGAAGCTTTTCATTTATGCCGTTGTGTTGGTGGATGTTGCCTTTTGTTGTATTCTCGATTCAGAATTTGCAGAATATCTATATAAAGAATGTGAAATGAGCTATTTGAAATGATTTGATTTAAAAATATTAATTATTAAATTATTCGTTATCTACAAATAAATGGAAACAATATCAGGTGGTCTAAAAGAAACGTCCTTTTTTTTTCTATTTATTTTACAAATTCTTGATAGTTTTCCTTATCAATTTTTAACGATTTCCTTTATTAGATAAACTTAAACTCTGTCATCTAATGTTTAATATGATCCTTTATATAGCAGAATGTTAATATCTACAAAAATGTTCAAAATGCATTCCCCCATTGTTCAATACGAGCTTCAAGTGTTAGAGCCCTTGCTATAACACTCCTACAAGCCCTCATACATACAATTCGGCAAATTTCTCCAGCATTGTTTGTTTTAATTCAGAAATTGTTCGTGGTTTCATCTTGTAGACAAGATTTTTCATTACACCCCACAGATAGAAGTCAAGAGGGGATAGATCTGCCGATTGTGGTGGCTACTCAAAGTAACCATGTCGTCCTAGCCACCTGTCTGTGAAACTGAGATTTAACCATATTCTAATCCTAACTCCATAATGGGGTGGAGCACGTCCTGTTTGAAAAAGAAAAATATTATTTTGATCCTGAACTCTAGGCCAAAATTGTACTGCAAATAATTATCCTGACAAAACAGTCTCATCAAAGAATATTGGGCCTATTGTTCCCATGGATGAGAGGGTTGCCCAGACTGTAGTTCCCAGTAGGTTTAAGACCTTCTTACATGGAGGTTTACATCTGAACAATTTGAAAAACGGACGATTGCTGTACCCGTTCAGTTTGAAGGATACTTCATCTGACCATCATATGTTATCAGGAAAGTCCTCATCTTCACAAACTCTGTTCAAGAAAATTTTACAAAATTCCAACCGTCTGTCTTGATCGCTATCATGCAAATTTTGTAGCACATGAGGAATGTAAGGCTTCATCTTGTTCTCTTTTAAAAGTCGAAGAAAACTGCTTTTACTAATACCCATCATCCACAGATAGATGTCGACTGGATTTTTGAGGAGTATTAAATTTTTTTTAAAAAACGGCGTTACTTTTGGACCTCCCTGTATTTCTTATCTAAAGGGAAAGAAAGTCTTCTTATTTGCAGAGAAATACTAAAACAATTCATGGTGTGGTTTTCGAGATCACGGACTCTAAATAATGCCTTTCTTTGTATATGTTTCCTTTTTATACACTAAAACCTCTTAGAGCTAAGGAGAGAAGGCGCACTACATACATGTAGTGCGCTTTCTCTCCTTAGTAATGAGGTATTGTATACAAGAATTTGCATTCAGCCACAGGGTAGCTGATTGTACGCATCAAGAATCTTCAGGTAAAAAGACCTTCTGGGTAGCAGTAAACACAGTGTCTGATGGGATTTATTAGGGAGAAAACTATTGTTAAGGGTTAAGGGCTTCTGCTTTCCTAAGGGTAGACCACAGTGGTCCAGACAGTTTTTAAATTCTGTACTGTGGGACTAGCCGATGATGTTACCAAAAGCGAATTGTAAATGGGAAGCATTCAGAGAAATAATCATGGTATACAGTAGGAGGGAGTATATGATGAGAGCCCTGTCGATCAATTCGGCCCTGGAAAGATTGTGCAAGGCTCAAGGGGTAAAATTTTTTTCAGCCTGGTCTGTACTTGTTAACAGGAGAGACTGCTTCTACAGGGATGGGATACACTTAAATAGAAAGGGTGCAAGAATATTTGCTGATGATATCGAGGCAGTGTTAGGTGGGTCGGAAAACTGCTAGATTGGGGGGATACAAGGACTAATAGATTAACAGTAGCCACTGGCAGAGGTGAAAGTGATTCTTGCACTGCTTCTATTGGAATGACCAGCAGGGAGTCATTGGGGTACAAGTAAACACATCGGTTGTGTTAGGGTAGCTAAGAAAAAGAACAAGTGCATGTATACTTGAGTGTACACCAATGCTAGGAGTTTGGTAAATAAATTTGATGAATTTCAGGTATTGCTCAAAGCATCAAAGGCGGATATGGTTGGAATATAAGAGACGTGGTGTCACACAGATATAAGTAATGCAGAACTCGAATTTGGGGAGTACAACGTCTACAGAAAGGATAGACAGGATAGGAAGGGAGGAGGGGTTATGCTATTAGTTAAGAAACACATCAAATCTAAGGAAGTGAAGCGTTGACATCGCTGGACAGTGCAGTGTCGAGTCAGTTTGGTGTGACATAAGCATTGGGAGATCAAAATGAGATTAGTTGTGTGCTATAGGCCTAATGGCTCTGATGAGTATAATAAGAAACTGTACAGAGAAATAGAGTGGGCCAGTAAATCAGAGAGTCTTATAATGGGGGATTTTAATTTCCCAGATATTGACTGGAATTTGTGAGTTGGTCACTCACGGCTGTTGTGGATTTATTGGATGATTGTTTTCTAAATCAGCATGTTCGGGGAGACTACTAGAGGGAGCAATACTCTTGATTTGATTATCAGTAGTGATTCTTCATGCATTAAGAATCTGCAGATACAGGAACCACTAGGTGGCAGTGATCACAGTGTGCTGAAGTGGGATTTACTCAAAGAGATAACTACCATCAGGGGTAAAGGGAAGGGTTATTGCTTTCGTAAAGGCGACTACGATGGTCTGAGACAGTATTTAAATTCGATACAGTGGGACCAACTAATGATGTTACCAACTGCAAACTCAAAATGGGAAGCATTCAAAGAACTTATCTGGGAAGCTACTAGGCTTTACATACCAACTAAGAAATATTGTTCAAGATTCAGGCTTAAACGGATGTCAGATGAACTAATGAGACATATGGCAGAGACGAAAAATGCATGGCATACATATAAATTAATATGTGACACAGAAGCCTATGATAGATATAAGTTGATATGCAACCAAGTTACAAAGGAGGTTAGGCAGGCGAAGGCAGATTACGAGAAATCTTTGCTAAGGGATGCAAAGAAAAACAGCAAGGAGTTCTTTACTTATGTAAACTCTAGAAGGAAGGGGATGAATCAGATTGGTCCACTTGATATCGATGGTTCAACTGTTGATGATCCTGCTCAGGTAGCTAACAAACTAAATCAATATTTTCCATCTACATTCACACATGAGGAGTTATTCAGGAAGGGGAATGCCATAGATGAAGTAAACCCTGGCAGTGAGCTAGATGATCTTGTAATAATTGAGAGTAAAGTGGAGGAGAAATTGTTGAAGATAAATACAAGAAAGGCACCTGGGGTGGATGGGATCTATCCAGTTATATTAAAGGAGGCAGCAAAGGAAGTAAGCAATCCGTTAGCCATAATTATGAGAGCTTCCTTGGACTCAGGGGAGGTACCCACAAACTGGAGATGTGCAAATGTAACTCCAATTCACAAAGGAGGAACAAAGACTGACACAAGTAATTATAGACCTGTGAGTTTAACTTCTGTTCCAGGGAAATTAATGGGAGCACTGGTTAAAGAAGCACTGCAGGATCATCTTGACAAGAATTCAGTTATAGCTCAGACACAGCATGGTTTTGTTAAGGGAAGGTCTTGCCTGACCAATTTGATTGGATACTATGATGTAGTCACAAAAAAAATTGGATGCAGGGAATAACTTTGATATTATATATTTGGGTCTTAGAAAGGCTTTTGATACTGTTGCACATGGAAGACTGCTGCACAAATTTGAGCAGTGTGGCATTGATGGCAAATTGTTGCTATGGATAAAGGGATTGTTGAGTGGCAGAAGACAGAGTGTGGTAATTAATGGACACTGCTCATCGTGGACTAATGTTATTAATGGAGTCCCTCAGGGTTCAGTGTTGGGTCCATTGTTTTCTGTATTTATAAATAATATTGATGATGGTATATCAAGCTTAATGTCCAAGTTTTCAGACGATACAAAGGTTGGCATAGTTGTTAAGGACGCTACTGACGCTATGCTGCTGCAACAGGATCTGGAAAGGTTGAGCAGATGGGCTGAGAGGTGGCAAATGAAGTTTAACATTGACAAATGTAAAGTACTACATATGGGAAACAGCAACCCCAGAGCAACGTATCAACTCTGTGTTACTACACTGACAGTGGTAGAGAATGAGAAGGACCTGGGGGTAATTGTGCAGGCAGATATGAAGTTCTCTGAGCAGTGCAGACGGGCGGCAAGAGTAGCTCATGGTGTCTTATCAATGATATACAGGAATTTTTCTAGCAGGGATAGGGAGGTGATTATTCCCTTGTATAAGGCAATGGTCAGGCCGCACCTTGAGTACTGTATACAGGTCTGGAGGCCTCATTTCAAGGATGTAGAGCTGCTGGAACGAGTACAGAGAAGGGCAACAAGGTTAGTGAACGGAACGAAGGGTTGCTCTTATGAAGAAAGGCTTAAGTTTTGCAAATTACAGTGTCTGGAGACTAGGCACCGGCTAGGTGATCTGATAGAGGTGTATAAAGCCTTGAATGGTTTGAGCATGCTGAATGCTGATGGGATACTGCCTCTTGCTCAGAATAATCACCTGAGAGGGCATAAATTCAAATTGAGGAAAGACAGATGTAGGATAGATATGCGGAAATTTGCTTTTAGCCAGCGGGTAGTTGATTGGTAGAACAGACTTCCATCCCTAGTTGTGGAAGTTGATAGCCTAAATAAATTTAAGGCTCAGCTGGACAGGTATTTCGAACGAACGGAGGGGTGAAGTGGAAGGTTTTTTTTTTTTTTTTTGGCTGATGCTGCATAAGCTTGCTTTCTTGCATCATATGCCTCTACTAATGTTAATGCTAATGAAAACATTCTTTTCACACCAAGTAAGAAATACCGTTACAGGCGAACGGTATTTCTTAGTGATACACATAGATGATACAGATCCTATCAGTAAAGAAACACTGTTAAAAAGTGATACAGGTAGGTTTATATCTACCATATACTGTATATCCGACGGTAGATATAAACTTGTCGTTTATTAAGTCACAAAGAAGGTTAGGCAAGCTGAAGCAGAAAATTCTGGCAAAGAATGCCAAGAAAAAGCAGTAAAGACTTCTTTACTTATATTAACAGTAGAAGAAAGGGGTTGAATCACATTGATCCACTTGATGTCGATGGTTTAATTTTTGATGATCCTACTCAGGTTCATTAACAATTGAGCCGTCGACATCAAGTCGATGATTTTATTATCAAGTCGACAATGAAAATTAGTCTGCTCGGGCTGCTGACTTAGTATTTTGCATCTACATTCACACATAAGGAATTCATTTGGGAAGGAGATGGCATAAGTTTATCAAACTAACAGAGAGTTAAATGATTTGCTGATAGCTGAGAAAAGCCCAACGTAAAAACGAAACTTAACTTAAAAATGCTCTTGGAATGGATGGAATCTCCCCAGTTATATTAAGAGAAGTAGCAAAGGAGGTAAGCAAACCCTTAGCTATTAGAGCATCCCGTAGTTCAGAGGAGGTCGCTACGGAACTGGAGATCTGCGAATGTAGCCCAGTTCAGAAATGGGGATCAAAATGTGACGTGAGTAATTACAGACCTGTTAGCTTAACTTCTGATGCAGGGAAAATGATGGAGTCACTGGATAAAGAAGTAATGCGCAATCATCTATACAGGAATGCAGTTAAACTGCAGTCCAGCATGGATTCGTCAAGGGGCGATCTTGTCTGACAAATGTGATTGGATAATATTTATGCAGTAACAAAGGAACTGGATGCAAAGAATAATTTCGATATCATATACTTGGATTTCAGGAAAGCTTTTGATACTGTTGCACTTAAAAGACTGCTGTAAAAATTGGAGCATTAAGGGCACGTTACTGCATAAAGGAGTGGTTGAGTGGGAGAAGACGAAGAGTGGTTACTAATGAACACCACTCTTCATGGACTAATGTTATTAATGGAATTCCAGAGGGTTTAGTCCTGGGCCCATTGTTGGTTTGTATATTTATTAATGCTATTGATGAAAGTCTATCAGGCTTAATGTCTTAAGTTTCCAGATGAGACGATGGTTGGCAGGGTGATTAATGACACAGTAATGACGGTAGACTAATGCAACAAGTTCTAAAAAAATTAGGCAGTTGGGTTAAGAAATGGCAATTGAGGTTTAACGTTGACAAATGCATATGGGTAGCAGTAATCCCAGGTTTATGTACCAACTGTGTGGCCCCTTCACTCAGGGTAGTGGAAAATGAAAAAGACCTGAGGGTAATTGTGCAATCAAATATGAAGTTATCTGAGTAATGCAGACAGGCTGCCAGGAGTTCATGGGTTTGTTTTCAATGATATACAGGAACTTTGCTATCAGGGATATGGAAGATATTATCCCATTGTATAAGTCAATGGTCAGGCAGCATCCTGAGAACTCCGGATGCTGACTAGCTCGGGAGGCCTCATTTTAGGAAGAATGTAAATCTGCTGGAACGCGAAGAAGGGCAACGAGATTGAAGGAAACGAAAGCGTGGCTTTACCAAGAAAACCTTTAGTTCTGCAAATTGCAGCGTCTGCAGACTAGTCACCTGAGAAGTGATCTGATTGAGGTGTTTAACACCGTGTATGGATTGAACAAGCTCAGTGCTGATGGCTTTCTTTCTTTTGCTAAGACTACACACATGAGGGAACATAAATTCAAATTGAGGAAGGTTGGAAGCGTTTCTTCAGCCAGCGGGTGGTGGTTGATTGTTATGTATGTGGGCAGTTTGAATAATTTCAATGAGGAACCAGAAAAATTGTTGGAGGTGATTGACAGGTGATATGGATTTTAGCTTTTTTTGGTTGATGCTTTATACACTTGCCTTCTTGCATCTAATAATAATGCCACACTTCGATCTGGTGTGGTGGAAGTGGTGTCGTTTGAATAAATTTAAGCAGGAATTAGACAAATAATTTCAGCAGCTGGAAAGGTGATATGGGAAGTGCTTTTGTTTGCTGATGATATAAATTAGCATATACTATATGATAAGCATAATCATAATTCTTTGCCACTGATAAGAACCCACAATGTATTTGAGTAATTTGAAAATTTGTCTTTCATCAGGTTTAGAGTGGCGAACAGATTTCTTAGAGTGTCTTGCGCATCCTGAAAACTTGGGGATCAGAAGTAAGTAAATTTGTTTTAGAATACAGACTGAAAATACAGGGTTGTTAAAATTAAAGTATCCCTATGTAGAGGGTTCTGGAGCGAGTTCTAATGCTCGTACTGAAGAGAAATTTGGACAACAGATACAATAAAGAATGCGCTCGCCATTTATTCGAAAAAAAAATTAGTTACAAAATTTGTCACTATATGGCGCTGTGGCAATACAAATCACTTGAATAGTGCTACAATTGTTCAATGTGTCCTCCATTTTGGTCAACAACAGCATTTCGAAGAACAGCATTT
The DNA here is from genome assembly GCF_048544385.1 of Mastigoproctus giganteus. NCBI lineage: Eukaryota > Metazoa > Arthropoda > Arachnida > Uropygi > Thelyphonidae > Mastigoproctus > Mastigoproctus giganteus. The sequence continues at coordinate 10,002,965 of NC_143578.1, read as the reverse complement.
TCTACAGCAGAACGTAACATGTCAACTGGAATAGCCAGCACATGACGTCTAATGCTGTCCTTCAGATCTGACAGAGTTTTACATCTGGTTCTTCAAAAAAATCCCACAACCAGAAGTCGCATGGGGTGAGATCCGGTGATCGGGGTGGCCAAGATGTCTGGAAACAACGGCTGATGACCCGTTCGTCTGTAAAGTGTTGCTTAGCAATCTTTGGACACAATGGTGAATGTGGGGTGGCGCACCATCTTGCATGAATATGATATCCTGAAGGCACCCACGTTGTTGCAGCTTTGGTATTGCGAAATTTGCCAACATTTCATAATATCGCTGTCCAGTGACGGAACAGGTGCGGGGTCCAGCCGGCGTTACTTGTTCAAAAAAATATGGCCGTAAATCCGCACCACACTGTCACTTTTGGAGAATGCAACAGACCTCTTGGATAACTGGAGGGTTTTCTGTTGCCCAAACGACAGTTGTGCGTATTCACTTGTCCATTTAAGCAGAAGTGGGCTTCATCACTCCAAAGCTTAGAGCTTATGTCCAAAATTTTTATTTGGTCGATATTATTTCGGATATGCATAGTGGTACCATAGCTTTTATGGAAAGTAGCCGCGACAAGGCTGTATCCTGGTAATTTCAAATCCCGACCACCTGGGCTTGGTCAGTGATCCATGCAGAGCTGTACCAGGTTTCAGCTTACCAAGAAAGGAATGGACATCTCTGAATAGAATCCGAACAAGTCACGGAAGATGCAAGTTTTGGTGGCACGAGTGGGGAAAAACTGAAAACCCATTCTGTGACTGTGACAACGTACCTCAGACCATCCAGCATGTCGTCTCGGAGTGTCCAAAGAGGAGATTTGAAGGTCCCATCCAAGATCTACATAATGTTACTGACGATGCTATTAAGTGGCTGAATAAACTGGACATTACATTTTAATTCATCAAATGTTATTTATAATTTTCTCTGTAAATATTGTTTTTAGGCTTATTGTAATTTTTTATATTTTGATATTGTCTGTTACAAATGTATCCTCATTTTTTTTTTTTTTTTTTTTTTTGTACCCAATTTAGGGAACTCAATAATTTTTTTTTATTGTCCTTAATATTTGAAAAACTGGCAGAAATGTGCTAAAATAATAGATCATGCCAATTTGCCCACGTCAAAGGAAGATACAGATGTGCCGATTACGATAAAGGAAAATATCTTTCGAAGGTAAGATTAAAATCTTCGTTTTCTCTCAGAGTAATTTACTTGCTCCATTAATAACATTTTTCACATCTGATAATAATAACATTTTTCACATCTGATTTCCTAATTAAGTAGCTGTTCATACACAGGTCGTTTATTGTCAGTAAATTGCGTCTGTTCTGTGGTCGGTTTACTTTGTTGAACTGGAAAGACGGTGGTTGTAACAACCATGCTTACTCCGGGGGCTGGACAACCATAGAGTTTTGAAGATTGGCTCCAAAGAACTTTCATTTTTTTTTCCATTTTGACTGTCGTATATCAATCTGAAGAAATTCTATCCACACAAATAATTCAACTAATAGGAAGTTATTTACTCAGTAAAATGAACGTTCCGTCTAGCTAACAGGCGTGCAGAGCTATCTTGCTGGAATAATAGCTGTTGTGGTAAAAATGTCACAATATTGTGATGCAAAGGATTGTCAATAAATGTGGAAATAGCCACTACTGAATTATGTCCAGGTTTCTGTAACGGTTTTTTAAGTTTCCTGTAAGGTTTTTCGGAGCATGAAAAATGGCTGTAAAGCTTTTCTCGCAACAGTGCTAGTGTGGCCCGTTTACTCATAGACGCATGCTAAGGATCACCCAAAAGTTGAATTATTATTTTCAGAATTCTATTAACACAAATTCATCAGTAGTGCGTTTAGCTCTGTAGGGACTACAAAATTCCATAGCACCTAAGACCCACCGATCTAAAAGTTCCAAGAAGATACATAAAAATAACTCTAGAAGTACCACAGACAATTTAAAATGTGGCAATGTGTACGTTGTGCTAATTTATATATCTACATAAATTAAAAGCTGCTTTATCATCGAACCACAGTGTGTTTTTCAATTTTTTTTAGTTTTAACAGGCCTTTGACTGGTTGATTTCTTGGACTAAAGCTTTGCTTGGCCTATGCTCTCTTTTTCGGAGGCGTTTTGTCTCTTATACTTGTTCATAAATAGATTTACAACTCAAGGCTCTATCTAAAAAACTACCTGAAATATTCTTTGCACTTCTATCGCAGAATAAGACTCATCACTTTTCTTTTTCCGCAAAAAAAAAAAAAAAAAAAAACTGTCATATTATGGCCATCCGAGAACCAACTCATCTGACCATGCGTAATATTTTCGCAAAATTGCAGGTGATTGCTGGTCGATTTGCCTGTTTTGTCGGCGAATAACTCATTTTCCGAGGGTGGGGGGGGGACTTGTTAACCACGCCTGAGACTAATCAACTCAGCCACAGAGTCAAAAAAAGTCCATAAAACTTCCTAGCATCACGGCCAGGATTCGAAGAGGAAGATGATGATTATAACCACGGCTATCCAGACAGGCTCCTTGTTAGCAAAAATAAATTCCGACGTTGAAGCGAGATTCAGGAAGTACCTCCATGGAGGTACAAGGCAATTGTCAGGAATACATCTTGAGTACTGCATGGAGGTCTGGAGACCTCATTTTAGGAAGGATGTAGAGCTGCTGGAACGAGTACAGAGAAGGGCAATGAGATTGGTGAATGGAACAAAGGGTTGCTCTTACCAAGAAAGGCTTAAATTCTGCAAATTTCAGTATCTGGAGACTAGGCTCCTGTGAGGTGATCTGATTGAGGTGTATAAGGTATTGATTGGTTTGAGCAAGCTCAATGCTGATGGGATTTCACCTCTCGCCCAGATTAATCTCCTGAGGGGACATAAATCCAAATTGAGAAATGAGAGTTGTAGAATAGGCATGCAGAAATTGGCTTTTAGCCAATGGGTGGTTAATTGCTGGAACACACTTCCATCTGTCGTTGTGGAAGTTGATAGCTTAAATGAAATATCACGTGAACTTAATAATATAGTTTATTAAACTTATAGCCGAAACCAGTATACATATTAATCTTCATGGAAAGCATTGTTTAATTAATTTTTTATTTTTTTTTTTATCAGAGAATACAGATTGTCAAAGACTGTGTCTTTGAAGCAGGATCGATCTATACAGGTGAAGACGCACATTACGAGGATGCAATTCGTTCATACAAGGTAGGCTTCAAAAGGTTTTGATCAGACCTCCAATATCAACTTCATTTCACTTTCGAATATAATACAGAAAGTGAGTCACCACTAAAGTTGTTTATTTTCTTCCTTTCAGAACTGTGGAATCAACCCAGCAGGTGAGTTCTTAAATAACTAAACTGCTTAATAAGAGAAAGCAAAGCTTAAAGCTGAAATTTAGTACAGAAAGCATAAAACTCGAAGACTTAAATTGATATTGAGAAGTTAAGATAATTGTCAGTAGATAGCAGTTAATTTAATTATAATTTATTATAATTATAATTTAATTTGTTGTAATTTATTTATTATAATTTAACATATTATTTGATCTATTCTTTTATTTAACTCTAATATTAAGGTAATTTAAATTCTAACTTAAAAGAGCCATACTAGTTTTAAAAGAATTCTTGGCCAAAACATTTGGAATTACTTTTCAAAGAAATTTATATTTATATATTTTTTTTTCTCTCCTCAAATCTAGGTTCAAGAAATAGTCACCAATAGTCTCTTATGAAGTGTCCATAAGGAAAAACTTCTACAGTGATTTACTTCAGTATGTATTTATTATCACATATTTTTTAATTAATAAAATCGAGTTCACTTTGCATTCGTGTGTGTCGGTGTTTTTTTTTTTTTTTTTTTTTAATTTTTTAGTAATATTCAGTGATATTTCTCTCTGTTTAGAGAGGTGGTCAGGGACAGAGGAATAGCTACAAATTCTGATCTCCTCGCTGGTATCCACCTTATCTTTATAAGGAAAACCATAACATATGTCAGTTTCCCTCATTGTGGCGAATATGATAGCATGGTGGTCATTGGTAGCATACTGTGCCACCAAGTCTACCACAGCGGGAAGTCCAAAGAGCTTGAGACATCAACGATTATTATGGTGTGGCTATAAAAGAGCAAGGGGCATGTGTTCGATGGTAATCTTGTTGGGGGAAACCAGAATTCGTAGTTATGATTCTGACAGAAGTAATGATTAGGGACTGCGCCCACTAGCAGCTCTAACTTTGGTATATAAAGTCTTACTGTGAAGCAAAATTTAACCAAATTTCTGTTTCAGTGGTCATCAGTTTGGATGAGGGTTAATGATCTAATATGGCTGCAAGAAGGGTAGAAGGTTATGGTTAATGCTTACTCTTCTGAAATCAATGTTGTTTCTAATTTTCTTAAATGACATCAAAGGCGAGGTAGAGAATGTGATGCCAAAATTTGTAGATGATATCAAGATCAGGAGAGTAGTTGATGATTCAGCACGAAGCAGGGCTTCTTCAGGACAACTTAGGCATTAGGGATGGTTAGAGATTTGGAAACTATGTTTCAATTCAATAAAATGCATGGTCTTATACTTGGGGAATAGCAAATCAAAAGTAGCTTATACACAGTACACAGTGGTCTGAACGTGGAGGAAGAAAGGGATTGGAGGTCAGTTACGATAAGGGTGGAAATGAACGAACAATGTAAAGAAACAACGTGGACCTATGGTGCTCCATCGATGATATATCGAACGTTTGCATGCAGAAATAGGGAGGTTATAATCCTAACATATAAGCAATGGTGAGACTTGGAGTGCAGTAGAAGTGTGGAGACAGCATCTAAAAAAAGAAGCACGAGCTTTTGAATGGATCCTTTTTGCAGAACTTACGAAGATGGGAAATCCTCTCGGTGATACCTGCGAAAGTTCATTCGCACGAGGGAAGGCCAGAGCTTGGCAACCAGGCACCTGGGAAGGGACCTCACTGCGGTCTATAAGACTCTGAGAGAAAAAAAGTATAATACATTATATCTATAAACTTTGTGGTCGATTTGCTGGAAGAAAAGTCGAAGTTTTCCGGACAAAATTATGTTACTCTCATCTGAAACCAACTAACTCAGCCACATTGTGAAAAAGGCCCATAAACGTTCCTGGTGTCATTGACGGCATCGAAACTCGGGTCTTCTCCACCTGGTGTAGAGAGGACAGTGCTTATACACACTGTGCTACTTGCGTGTGTTCTCGGGTCGATTTGCCTGTTTGCTGGAAGAAAACCCCCCAGTTTCTGGGGGGGGGGACTTTGCTATCTACGCTTGAGACCGACTAACTCAGCACGCTGTGAAAAAAGCCCAATAAAGTTCCTCGCGTCATCGACGGGATTCGAACCCGGGCCTTTTCCACCCGGTGTGAGGAGGACGATACCACTGTGCTAACCGCGCAGACAGATATTTGAAACAGTATGCTTTCGTAATCGCCATGCTAGTGCTCCTGATCTAAAACTGGACTTTGAGATGGCTCTGGTGTTGAAACAAGTGCACGAACTATCCAAAGACTGCTTTAGGAATGCGGTCTGTATGCCTATCGGCCCAAGAAGAAGCCTTTGTTGACCCAACAAATGAGGAAGAAGCTACTTACTTGGGCTAAAACGCATGTTTCATGGGCAAAACAGCAATGGGACACCGTCATCTTTTCTGGCAAACCTGCATTGCTCGGATGGGAAGCGATATGCCAGAAGACGAAAATCGGAGGGATACCATCCTGACTGAATAACACCGACTGTAAAGTTCCTCGCCGGTCAGATGGTCTGGGGATGCATAACAAGCAAAGGGGTGGGTGCGAATCAAGTTTATTAACGGAAAGGTGAATGCAGAAACCTAAACTGCTATCTTGGAGCAGTGCCTGAGACCCGTTATTAGGGATCACCACATAGACGTCCAAAACTGCATTTTTCAACAGGACAATGAATCCTGTTGAAAAATGCATCACCTTGCCACACAGCAAAATTGGTAAGTTTTATACTATTTTTATTTTTTTTTCTCTCCTCAAATCTAGGTTCAAGAAATAGTAAGTTTAGATTTAACATTATAAGTTTAGATTTAACGATGAGTTTGTTTACTTGTCTCACAAGGCTTAAAACATACTTACACCAATGTTTTCTCTCGTTTTTCTCCATTAAGGTGCAGTCATACCTTAGAAATGCTGACATTGCAGTGTTGGACTGACCCGGCAACAGTCTAGATTTGAACCCATTGAAAATTGCTGTTACATAATGTGGTCTAAAATTGCTCAGCAGAAGTCAATAAGTAAGATTCAGCTGCAGGAGAGCATTGTAAGGGTGTGGTACCAAGAAAGTGGGCAACCGTATATACAGAAGTTGATTAACTCTATGCTAGATCGTTGCAAGGCTGTAATTGCAGCTTGAGGAGGAACAACAAAATATTGAGGACTTATTTTGCTGATTTACTATTTACTATTTAACTATTACGTTAACTTGTTAATTCAGTTTGTGCACGCAAATGCAATAAAATGTATGTTTGGTGTCATGATTGCCATTTGAATGATTTCTCATTTTTCCATTAATTTCGGATTTTACCCTTTGGGAAGATATTTATGGCAATTATGTATATCAGGTGGAGTCTTTTTATTGGATTTCATTCATAAAGATATATATCTAAACTAACAAATGCATTTCGAACATTTCTGCAACCCACAATGCAGCGCAAAACACATTATTTGCAACATTCATAAGTGATGCAGTTTTTTGTCCGCCTGAATATATGTTTTCGCTGGAGAATGCATACTCCAGCGAAAACATATATCACTTCAAATAAGCATCCAAAAATTAAATACAATGAGAAAGTCAACAAAAATGAATAAGAAAATTCTTCTATACGTAAAACAAAAGTAAAGTACATATTTATATTCAACTCATGGAATCTGTGTTTAAGGACACATAAGAGGACCTCTATGGATCACAGCATGGGCTCGTAGTGGGGAAATCTCCCCTAACCAGTCTGGTTAATTAACATGAAGAACTCATTAAGCAGTTGGCTGGATGTAGCGGAGTGATCAGAAAACAGAGAGAGTGCAATTAACACAAGCTCTTTGAGTGGACCGTGGTTCAATCCCCTGACTAAATGCGATTAACGATTGTATTCAGGATTTATTCTAAACTCCTCTGACCGGGTGGTTGTGCCCGGAATATTGAAAAAAAAAAAAAAAAAAGACGAAAGAAACAATTTTGGCGTTATTTACCTTGACTTTAGTAAAACTTTTGATAAGAAGTTTTACTAAAGCTAAATAACTCCTCGTAAATAACTTCTGGCTAAAATACAGGAGACAGTGAGTTGTCATAAACGGATATAACTCAGGGTGGATAAGGGCAGGAAGAGTTCCTTTTGCTACACTGTTTGGGCTGCTTCTGTTTCTTATTAGCACCCTCGCGTGTAGTACCGTTAGTGCAATACCCTCCCATCCTCCCATCAGGACCTGAGTTCGAATCACAATGACGCGCGATATTTTTATGGATGTTTTTCACAACGTGGCTGAGTTTGTCGGTCTCAGGCAAGGGTAGCATGGTTTTTTTGGTTTTTTTTCTACCTGAAATTTGGGTTGGTTTTTCGTCCAGCAAACAGCAAATCGGCCACAGAACGTACTTAATTTACAGACTTATTATAACGGCACAATATGGCCAAAGTTGCTGGTGCTCCTAAAACTCTACAACTGTTTCTTATCATTCTTATTGGCATTTGTACTTGTTAACAGGAGAGATTGCTTCTACAGGGATGGGATACACTTAAATAGAAAGGGTGCAAGAATATTTGCTGATGCTATCGAGGCAGTGTTAGGTGGGTCAGAAAACTGCTAGCTTGGGGGGAGACAAAGACCAATAGATTGACAGTAGCCACTGGCAGAGGTGAAAGAGATTCTTGCACTGCTTCTATTAGAATGAGCAGAAGCCTGAAAAACAAGATGCATGGTATTTCAGAGACTGCTGGGAGCCATTGCGGTACAAGTAAACACATGGGTTGTGTTAGGGTAGCTAAGAATAGAAACAGGTGCGGGTATACTTGCGTGTACACCAATGCTAGGAGTTTAGTAAATAAATTTGATGAATTTGAGGTATTGCTCAAAACATCGAAGGCAGATATTGTTGGGATATCAGAGACGTGGTGTCACACAGATATAAGGGATGCGGAACTGCAATTTGGGGAGTACAACGTCTACAGAAAGGATAGACAGGATAGGAAGGGGGGAGGTGTTATGCTATTAGTTAAGAAACACATAAAAACCAAGGAAGTGAAGCCAGTCGACATCGCTGGACAGTGCAGTGTGGAGTCAGTTTGGTGTGACATAAACATTGGGAGATCAAAATTGAGAGTAGGAGTGTGCTATAGGCCTAATGACTCTGATCAGTATAATAAGGAACTGTACAGGGAAATAGAGTGGGCCAGTAAATCAGAGTGTCTTATAATGGGAGATTTTAATTTCCCAGATATTGACTGGATTTTGGGGGCTGGTTACTCACACACTAGCAGGGCTTTTGTGGATTTATTGGATGATTGTTTTCTACATCAGCATGTTCGGGAGGCAACTAGAGGGAGTAATACTCTTGATTTGATTATCAGCAGTGATTCTTCATGCATTAAGAATCTGCAGATAAATGAACCACTAGGTGGCAGTGATCACAGTGGGCTGAAGTGGGATTTACTCAAAGAGGTAACTACCATTAGGGGTAAAGGGAAGGGTTATTGCTTCCGTAAAGGCGACTACGATGGACTGAGACAGTATTTAAATTCTATACAGTGGGACCAACTGATGATGTTACCAACAGCAAATTCAAAATGGGAAGCATTCAAAGAACTTATCTTGGAAGCTACTAGGCTTTACATACCAACTAAGAAATATTGTTCGAGGTTTAGGCCAAAATGGATGTCAGATGAACTAATGAGGCATATGGCAGAGAAGAAAAATGCATGGGATACTTACAAATTAACACATGACACAGAAGCCTATGATAGATACAAGTTGATATGCAACCCAGTTACAAAGGAGGTTAGGCAGGCGAAGGCAGATTACGAGAAATCCTTGGCAAGGGATGCAAAGGAAAACAGCAAAGAGTTCTTTACTTATGTAAACTCTAGAAGGAAGGGGATGAATCAGATTGGTCCACTTGATATTGATGGGTCAAGTGTTGATGATCCTGCTCAGGTAGCTAACAAACTAAATGAATATTTTGCATCGACATTCACACATGAGGAGTTATTCAGCGAGGGGAATGCCAGAGGTGTATTCAACTCTAGCAGTAAGCTACAGAATCTTGAAATAACTGGGAGTAAAGTGGAGGAGAAACTGTTGAAGATAAACACAAGAAAGGCACCCGGGGTGGATGGGATCTATCCAGTTATATTAAAGGAGGCAGCAAAGGAAGTAAGCAAACCCTTAGCCATAATTATGAGAGCTTCCTTGGACTCAGGGGAGGTACCCATAGACTGGAAATGTGCAAATGTGACCCCAATTCACAAAGGAGGATCAAAGGCTGACACAAGTAATTATAGACCTGTGAGCTTAACTTCTGTTCCAGGAAAATTAATGGAGGCACTGGTTAAAGAAGCACTGCAGGATCATTTAGACAAGACTTCAGTTATAGCTCAGACACAGCATGGTTTTGTTAAGGGGAAGTCTTGCCTGACCAACTTGATTGGATACTATGATGCAGTCACAAAAGAACTGGATGCAGGGAATAACTTTGATATTATATACTTGGATCTTAGAAAGGCTTTTGATACTGTTGCACATGGAAGACTGCTACACAAATTGGAGCAGTGTGACATTGGAGGCAAATTGCTGCTATGGATAAAGGGGTGGTTGAGTGGGAGAAGACAGAGAGTGGTAATCAATGGACACTGCTCATCGTGGACTGATGTTATTAGTGGAGTCCCTCAAGGCTCAGTGTTGGGTCCATTATTGTTTTCTGTATCTATAAATGATATTGATGATGGTATATCGGGCTTAATGTCCAAGTTTGCAGACGATACAAAGGTTGGCAGGGTTGTCAAGAACACTACTGACACTATGCTGCTGCAACAGGATCTGGAAAGGTTGAGCAGATGGGCTGAGAGGTGGCAAATGAAGTTTAACATTGACAAATGTAAAGTACTACACATGGGAAACAGCAACCCCAGAGCAACGTATCAACTCTGTGGTACTACACTGACAGTGGTAGAGAATGAAAGGGACTTGGGGGTGGTTGTGCAGGCAGATATGAAGTTCTCTGAGCAGTGCAGACGGGCTGCAAGAGTAGCTCATGGAGTATTGTCAATGATATGCAGGAATTTTTCCAGCAGGGATAAGGAGGTGATTATTCCATTGTATAAGGCGATGGTCAGGCCACACCTAGAGTACTGTATACAGGTCTGGAGGCCTCATTTCAAGAAGGATGTAGAGCTGCTGGAACGAGTACAGAGAAGGGCAACAAGATTAGTGAATGGAACAAAGGGGTGCTCTTACGAAGAAAGGTTTAAGTTTTGCAAATTACAGTGTCTGGAGACTAGGCACCAGCGAGGTGATCTGATAGAGGTGTATAAAGCCTTGAATGGTTTAAGCATGCTCAATGCTGATGAGATTCTTCCTCTAGCTCAGAAAAATCACCCGAGAGGGCATAAATTCAAATTGAGGAAAGACAGATGTAGGATAGACGTGCGGAAATTTGCCTTTAGCCAGCGGGTGGTTGGTTGGTGGAACAGACTTCCTCCCTTGTGGTGGAGGTTGATAGCCTAAATAAGTTTAAGGCTCAGCTAGACAGGTATTTTGAACGAACAGAGGGGTGAAGTGGAAGTGGTTTTTTTTTTTTTTTTTTGGCTGATGCTGCATAAGCTTGCTTTCTTGCATCAAATGCCTCTACTAATGCTAATGCTAATGCTAATGCTAATTTATTACGGGAGCGCACAAGGTCTGACAAAATTTGATAATGATTTAAAGGAAGGAAGGAAGGGTGGTTAACGACTAGAATCAGGCGATTTTGCTTCAAAATGACAGATGTTGCACAAATGGGCATTGAACTTTAATAAACTTTTATAAATATTTAATGCTGCAATGCTTCTACATATTTAATGCTTGTGTTCCCCAGCTTTTGTACCTAGCGAACAGAAATCCAGGTTATGATATCCAAGTTATGACAAGTTAGGAGAGTTCAGTGGCTCAAGACAAAAAAGACTTAAGGGTTACATATCAGTCACAAATGAAAGTTTCCATGCAGTGTAAACAGGCGGTTAGGAAGGTTCCTTTAAAGATCTACATCTCCCAGGTTCAAAGAACGGCAACCAGATTGGTGAGGGTACTAATTGATGTCTGTATGCAGAATCATATAAATGGTGCGGACTGCAAAGTTTAGCAACTAGAAATTTTTAGGGAGGAGCTGATGAGATATATAAGGCCCTAAAAGTAACCAGTAAAAGAATGAAAGGTGTATATTTCACTATTATAAGAGAGGGAGAATATCCAGGGGACACAAATAGAAAAATTTAGGGAGTAACAGAAGGCTGGAGCTCATGAAATTTATTTTCGGGCAGTGTGTTGTAAAGCATTGTAATAAATTGCTTCCAGCGGTGGTTTGAGAATAAGGTTTAGCTTGCTAAAGTTTAAGGGGGAATTGGATAGTAATCATTTTTTGGAAACGGGGACGGCGTACGAATGATAGAAATTTTTTTACTTTTTTGTGGTAGATGAAAAAAAAAAAAAAAAAATCTGCTTCTTCGTATCATTCAGCTTTTATAATACTAATACTGAAGTTAAGCAGACTATACAGTCCAAAGATTATATACAGTGTACTTTTATATCCATCAATTAAGCATTGTGAATAACGCTTATAATTTTAATAAAATTTCCACTCTAGAGTAAAGCAAAATTGAAATTATTCATTTTAAATTGTCTCTCTCTCTCTCTCTCTCCGTAATTTCGGTAGCAGTTACATCTTTTCGTGATTTTTTTTTTTTTTTTTTGTTGTTATTTTTCCTTTCGTTAAAGATTCCAATGACACTAATCTTTTGAAAACACCGGACAAACGTACAGCTGTCTTCTCTTCTGTAGCATCTGCTTAACGGCTACTGAAAAATCATACCTTTTTGAAAGTCCTTGACAACGAACTTATTTGGGCACCATCTAAGTCACACGGTGGCCCTTGTGCGTAGAACAATTGGTAGAATCGCTGTCCTCCACACACCGGGGAGAAAAGACCTGAGTTCGAATCGCGTCGATAACGTGAGAAATTTTTATTGGCCTTTTTTCACAACGTGGCTGAACTAGACGGTCTCAGAGAGGACAGCATGATTTTTTCTCCCGGAAACTCGAGTTTTTCGTCCACTAAACAGAAAATCGAACAGAGAACACATGCAATTTACAGACAGTAAAATGCGTGTGTTCTGTGGTCGATTTTCAAGGAGCAATATGGCTTTAGTCGATGATGCTCTTAAAAAAGAGCAGTAAAACAACTATAAGTCACATGATTTTATAGTGCTTCGTGCAAACGCTACACACCACTTCGGTTTACACAGATTGTTGCATGTATCCCAAACCTTCATATATGTAATAAAGTGGCCAAGCACCGTAGTTCTGCAGTACAAGTTGGTTGTGAGACTGCATTTATGTCTGAAAGCCGTATTTTAAGAAAAAATAAAATAAAAATAATAAACTCCTAGAATGAGTTCAGAGAAAGGTGAAAGATATGAGAGATGTAGTTCGTAGAGATTGCAAATCAGGGAGAGTCGAAGAGACCGATCCAAATCAGGAGAAACTCGGGTTTTTCGTCCAGCAAAACAGAAAATCAATGTTTTTTTTCGTCCAGCAAAACAGAAAATGTTGTTGTTTTTTGGGTTTAAGGAACTGAAGGAGCTGACGCTCCTTTAACCCAAAAAAACAACAACAACTTACTTTCTTGTTGTTGTTAGCGTGACGTCATAGCTTTGTTTTCCGCTTTCTCTGGTTACTGGTGTTACCATGTAAATTTTTGTTATCTTCAGTTGAGTTATGAAGAAAAGTTTACTTGCTAAATTTACCTTATCTTTCGCGAGTTATGAGATTTCTACATATCTACGTGTAGATTGGCAGTTCCTATTTGTATTACCCACTGGATATACCCACTTCCTTCTTTACAAAGGCAAAAATGTTTTATCTTGTTTCCATTTTTGTTTATTTTGATAGGGAAGAACCTTGTGTTGCCAAGAACATTCGTAATCGCTTTACTCAGTGAAGCAAAAACTTCGCAGGAAGTGCTTAAAAGTTTTCTGCTATTGCTGCATGAAGTTTCATCGTCACATAATTGCTGCTACTCGGATGTAAATAAGTAGGTTTATTATCTCCTGGCAAGCCAGTTATGTTCCAGTCGAATCACTTTGGATTCATGAAATACACTCCGTAGACAATTTATTAGGAGTATAATTCGCATATTTGGCATATAGGGGGAAAGTGTGCGAATTTCGAATAACTTTTTATATTACTGTAATTATATTAAAAAAAAAAAAAGAAGAAAATCAGCGAAGAAACAAATAAACAACGAGGCAGAAGCAGAAATGGAAGGTATATGTATCTAAAAATGGAAAGAACATGTATCTAAAAATTTTGAAAAATATTAAGGGACAAATACAGCCAAAGTTATAAGCCTAAAAATAATAAATTTTGACCGGTGCCAACTGGCCAAACAAGTGTGAAATATCACCAAAATTATACGATACACCAACCACAAAAAAAATAATAATAAAAAATATATATATATAGAAAAATACAAATAAAGCAAAGAACAAAAATAGACGACCGTTGCAACCAATGTCATCAGAGGGCCCCGAATACAACAGCCGTAAACATTACTGCATTTCGCATGTAATGCAAATTATCGCAACGGCCAGAGAGACAGACATTAACTAAAATGCAAGTCCACTGAAGCAATAAAATCACATAATGGAGGCCCTAATACTGCAACTGTAAGAACAGAATAGCTTAAGCACTCGCTGCTAGATTAGACTGCTCCCAAAAAGAAAGAAGTAAAGTTATAACAGAAAATAAACAGATTATAGAGGGCAGTATGAGTAGTGCAAATCAACTACACTCATTAGAAATAAAACTGTAAAAATAATATGTTTAATAATAAAATGCTAAATTATTATTATTATTAGCCTTATGGTGCAAGGAAGCATGAGGCTTTTGCTGCAACAACCAAAAAAAAAAAAAAAAATTCTGAGTTACCCCTGAGAGAGAGAGAGAAGAATGATGATACCAGCTCAGGACACTGAGTGTGCCAAGCCCATACTCACCAGATGTGAGCCCCTGGGATAAATAATAATAAAGAAAGAAAGAGATGATCGCGAAAGTAAGTGGCTGCATAAGCAATTTCCAACAACACGTCGAATAATAAATAGAAGCAATATAAAAAAAAAATCATCTCTTTCTTTCTCGCATCTCTTTTTCTTCTCTTATCTTTCTTTCATCCCTTTAGAAACAAACACAAGGTATCAGCCAGCGCAGGTAGCATGCAATGTTCAACCGGTTCTATCGAACAGGCCCTCGCGTTAAAATGATCTAAATAATAGTATCATCCGCATCTTTTACGCATTTCTATCAACGAGCCAACTGCTGTCTTAATGTCTAGTTACCCACATTATCGCCATTCCAATAGCTGTAAATTTTTAAAATTTTGAAAAAAAAATTAAAAAAATTACTATTACAAAAATATATAGCATTTATTTTTGCACAGAGCCCCAGGGCCCCTCAAGTAAATCTTAAACAGGGCTCCACAAATTTTGGGGACGGCCCTAACGGTAGAAAAATCTGGCAGGATATCAAAATTATGATAGCGTACAATTGTAGCATATAATATGGTTAAGTTGTTTTTTGTTAATTATATTTATAGTTTGCCCCCCCCCCCCCCAATGTATACCCACCTTGTCGAGGTGGGGAAGATTGCGTGCCCTGATTATCCGGAGAACTAATTCGGCGTTAGCTTAGCTGCTGATAGGGCCTTCCAAGCCGGACAGGTCAAGGGGTAAGGGCCAAACTAAGAGAGAGAGAGATACCTGGTCCTCCAGGTTGGGCAGTTGCTGCAACGGGCTACGCTGAACGAGCTCGTTCAGCGTAAAAAATACACAAATGCTAAACGACCTACAGGTGGAAATGAAAACGGATTACCCTTTCGGCAACGACTCGGCAAACGGCAAAGGACAATGATTTTGGGATGCTGGAATATTCAAGGTCTTTCAACTAAAAGAATCTTTCTTCCAGATGAATTGCAAAAATTAAATTTAGACATTGTGTTTTTCTTTATCGGAGACAAAGAAAAAGGGATGTAGAGAAGAAATAATGGGAGAATATTACCATTATTGGAGTGGAGTCGATAAGAGTGAAAGAGCACAGCATCTATTGCTGTTAAAAGAAATTGGGACATAATATCAAAAATTGACAAATTTTTAATAAAAGAATGATCTCATTGGATATGACAATGTAAAGGAGAGAAATACTGTATGTATTTTGGAAATATATGTTCCAATGACATCGCTGATACCTTGAAGGATGTATTTTGGGAGGATCTGAGAGAACTAATAGAAAAAATCTCTATGAAAAAAGAGATATTTTTAATGGAAGATTTCAATGCATGAGTAGGAACTGAGCAAAACGGTAAAATTATTAGAGAAAGAGAGAAACGATAAGGGAGAGACTATTCAACCTTTGTGAACAGTTCGACTTGAGAATAAACAACACATTTTTCCAACACCCATAAATATAATTGTTCGCAGGAGACAAGCCAAATTAGATCAGTTAGATCTGACCATTTTCTTGTTAAAACACTGAGGTGGAACAGTGCCGGCCACAAGCATGTTCAACCGGTTCTGTCGAACAGGGCTCCACTCCAAAACAACAATATTGTTCATTAATATTCATAATAACTGCACAATCCTACACCAACCGTTATATAGGATTGTGCAGTTATTATGAATATGAATATTCCCAACCCCAGTGGCCTATTTGTTGATTAATGTATTAAATATTATTGGTATTTAAAATTTTTGTTCAGTATAATATAAAATTATTTAATTATGTCTTAGTTACTGTAAAATTTGAAAAATTAAAAAAATATATATATATATCATTATTACAAAAACGCCCCGTATAAGTTTTGCACAGAACCCTAGGGCCCACAAGTAATTCTTGAACAGGGCCTGCCCCAAATAGAAATAGAAATTTTAATTTAGGCTGATACTCTCAGCCTAAATTAAAATTTTTCTGATTTCTGTTTAGTTTTATGTTTGTCCCAAATCGTGTTCAGTGATTTAGTCTTTAACCATTAAAAAAAAAAAAAAAAAAAAAAATCGAATATAACAGCATCATTAGAATTACAATTTTCATTTTTGCATTTTCTTTGTGTTAATAAAGAAAATGATTGTTAATAAAGTGTCAAATTTATAATAAGAATAATAATATGAAATAATTAATAAATGAGAGAGTGAAAATGCTTTGGCGCATTAAAACTCAAGATTTTAATTGACAACGTAAAAACAACTTAACTGCATATCCTGAGTTGTGCGTAGCAACTAATAAATTTAAAACTAAACCACAGAGTACATACCTTACTAAATTTACTGAATTTCAAACTAAATCTCACATCACAACAAACATATCTTACTACTCTGTAAACTAAACGACCTAAATGTTATTTTATGTCTCGGTGGCTCCACCTATTCATTTTGTTCAAAACCTTAATAAAATAATTAAATTATTGTAAATAATAATTATTATAAATACTTATTATTATAATAATTAATAATTATTAAATAATTAGTTTCATAAAATAATTTGTTAAAATTATTTCATTCTATTTTTTATTATTATTATTTATTATTTCATTTCGTTATTATTATTTATTTATTTGCGCAGCAAAAGCCCGTGGTTTCCTTGCACCATATGGCAAATACTTAATGATTACTGTTATTTATTTATTATTTCATTTTTATTATGTATGGTAATCACAGTCCACTATTACTATTATTTATTTATTTGTTATTTTTAGTTTATCAATGATATTTTTGGGCCAAAGATACTTTTTGCTGGTCAGATGAACTGTTTTGTGTGCGTATATTGCGGATTCACGTTTTTAGATTTAATTTCGAATCGACTGGAAATGAAATCGGAATTATCCGATAATTGATGGCTGAAATTAAAAAAAAAAAAAAAAATCCTTATTTATTTAATGTCCCCGTTAACAATAAAACAAAAAATCAGTGGCGTAATTTTGTGGAGCACCGCTTACCATTTTTCTTTAATTTTACTGTACATTTTTAACTTCAGCAAAGTCTTTTGGGGATTTGGGGATTTGGGGTCAGACACTGCTTGGGGTGCATTTGCATGAAATGATTTTCATTTTGCAACTATTAGCCACGAAACGGTGGAATGCAACCTTCGGGCAAAGTAGATTATTGAAAATAACAAAAGCTTGTTAATCCTATCGACTAGTAAAATTGCTTTTAAAAACTGGGGCAAAAATGCCATTTGTAAGAAAGAGAAAACGCCTGACGTCAGATGTGAAGGAAATATTTAACTATTTAAAAGGAACTTTCTGCTCAGTTTTCTTGCATAGACGAAATAACAATGAAGCTTTTGGTTTATACCTTTGTGTTAGTGGACTTTGCGTTCTGCTGTGTGCAAGATGAAGAATTTGCAGAATCTCTACAGAAGGAATGCGGTGAGCTAAGATATTTGTAATGAATTTATTTGAAAGTATTGATTAGTTAATGAATTAATTCAAGAAATTATGTAATAACTTAAAAAGTTATTCATTATTTACGAAAAAATGGCAATAATACTTCTCGGTGTTTAGTACAATACGATGTAATAACTCGTGCTGATATATCGCACTTTTGAGAGAGCAACACCTCTAATGTCAAACTATGTTCCATACACTGTAAGCAGGTAGCGTTGCGTTGCTACTCGCTTTCATTATGTGGAAAACGACTGGTTTCGAACCTAGTCACCTACAGAAGTTGAGAAATAATTCTAGTTGGGACGGACAGCATTTTTATGGGCGTTTTGAACCCAAGGCTGAATTAATCGGTCTCAAGCAACGATTGTGCAGTTTTGTTTTGTTTTTTTAAATCATAAACTTGGTTTTTCATCATGCAAATCTGCTAACAGCAAATATGTTGTTGCTGTTAGCATGTTTCCAACCGATCCAAAAAATTCTTTGGATCGGTTGCAAATATGCGACCGATCAGTCTTTTTTGAAGCATCATGGTCTGGCTCAAATTGTTAACCGTCCTTCCCGCCTTCAAATTATCATCAAACTTTGACAGATTCTCTCGGATACCCTCGTAACTATCGTTTATGAAAATCAGAAATAGGAGTAGCCAAACAGCGAGCTCTTGTTACACTGGTCCAATGGGAAAAATGATAATGTATACTACAATCGTTTAGCCAGTTTTTATTCAGACGCTTTCGTGGATAGCACAGTTGGTATAATCGTCGTCCTTGGTACACCAGGTAGAAAACATCTGATTTAATACCATCAATGACACGAGGAATTTTATGGAAATTTTTTCTATATAAAAGGAATTTTTTTATGAAAAAGAGACCTATTTGAGATATATAAGATATGTATATATACTGTATTATTATTGGGGTTTTTTTTTTTGGTATTCACGTATGAAAAGAATTCCCTCTGCCCATTTTTAGCTCTTTTTGAATTGCGCTTTCTCGTAATCGGCTTTCGTTCGTCTTATCCCATCAGTGATTTTATTACAAAATCTCATCTCATATTATACTGATATAAATCGGGATCCCACGATTGCCTGTAGCGGCTGTACCAGGATTGTTTCTTTTGCGCAATCAATGGTCAAGTCCCATCTTACAGTCATGGGACTTGACCATTGGTATGAACACGATTTTGGCTTCAAAGAAAAATTCCTTGAATATTTCACACTATAGTCTTCCCAGTTAAGAGAGCAGAAGAACTATCTCATTCCATTATAGTCACCTCCTATAATGGAATGAGCTCTCGCCTTTACCTTTGAACACATAGGTTTCTTTAGATACAGACCATTTTATGGTATTGTAGTCAGTATCCGCTATTGGTTCTCTTACTGCCTAGTTTTTGATGCAATGAGAGTACAAGGAGCTCGACGATATTAGAACCCCTCGTACTTTATGGTATTTTTTTTTAATGGATGGCCGGGTTAGTTGGTGTCGGGCGATGATTGCATGGGGATTTTATCTCCTAGATACTCATTTCGTCCAGAAAAAAAGCAAACCGACCTAAAAATACACAAAATCAAAGAAACAATATATCTGATGTTAAATGCTAAGGTCTCATGGCCTTAACATTTAACGCACAGGCTATTAATAGCATGAGAGAGATATATGAAAATATAAATTTCATATCTGTCTCATGCTATTAATATGATATGAATATTAATATTTAATTCATTGTATTCCAGTATGTATTAATTCAATCCAAACCACCACTGAATTTGAATATGGCAAAGAGCAGAAACAGATGTGGGTTGTATTTGATGTATATAAGCCAAAGAAAAATTCCATAAAAAAAAAAGTTCATATTAAAATAAAATATTATTTATTTTATGTTGTACGGTAGAATAACAAAATATTACTCAAGTTCAAACGAGCTTACATCAGCTAAAACGTTTCCAAATTTAATGTTTCTGTACCAATTCACAGCGCTTACATCAATGCTTCTTATGCGACTATTCAAGCCATTCTCAGCTATCTCCTTTAACGCTGTCCTGGTGGTTTAAGCAGATGTCCCTTCTGTCTAAAAGCAATGTCCAAGGTAGTTGAACATTGCTTTTAGACAGAAGACACTCTCCAATGCTGCAAACAAGAAGAAGCCACAGGGGACAGGCCAAAGTTCTAAGGTGGCTGTGAAATATACTGTATGCAATTCTGTTAAAAGCCAGGGATTAAGTAACACAGTTTTCAGGCATGTAAAACATCTCGCACAAACAAATATACACACCCTATGGATTTAAGAGTGCTTTATGATTTTTCTTTTCTCTTGCTCCCTTTAAGCATGTCATAATCTGCAAAGTTCAGAATATCTAATGTATCAATTTGAAGGAAAGAGTTAGCGATAATCGTTCTTAAACAATTATGGCGACAGCGTTTATAATTTGCTTTGTTATAAGGCATTTTTGCAATTGAAGCGTCCACTCTTTTGAAACGATTATTGATCTTTTTAAACACTTCACACCAACGACTAGTAGTTTAGTTGGTTGTGGCAAACCTTTTCACCTTTTCCAGTCTTTTTGTAATGTCATGTTAGCTTCTGTCATAGTTTTCTTCGGTCACTTGCGAAACTTCAGATCTGCATTTCGTGTGCTCAATTTATGTCCATTATGTATTTGAAGAACTATGTGAATACGATTAATTCATGATCGGCTGCACATGGGTGGTCAAAAGGAAGGAGAGCACATCGTAATTCGGTTTTGTGGGAAACCACTGGCACCGCGTGAATACACTATGGCAATCGATAATTGGAAAGTAATAGAAAGTTGAGGAAATGCGCAAAATTAGGTGTTCTAAGCCCCGAGGCTTAAATATATCGAGTCTGCAATGTGCGTGTATTTTTCGGTCGGTTTTCTGGATGAAAATCATGCAACCCTCCTTGAGACCGACTTAATTCAGTCATTTTATGGAAAACAATTCTTCGCGTCACTTACGGGATTCGAACTTCGCCCTTTTCCACCTAGTGTAGGAGGAAGGCGATTATAACCAATGTAAGCTACACTAGAAGTGGCTTACAGTGGTTATAATCTAGAAGACGAAGAAACGCACAAACAAAAAAAAAATGCAATTGATAGATTAATATAGGGTGATCCAGTAATCAGAAAATCCAGTTTTATTTATTGCATATGAAACTGTGGCTACCATTAGTTTTAAGCTACTATCTCTAAAAAAGAATGTCATAACTTTTTCATTTGTTTATGCGACTTCTGCACATACATATGTACAATGAAACTGAGTAATTTGAATTTTTTTTTCCCTTAGGTTTGAAGTGGCGATCGGATTTCTTTGCCTGTCTCTCACACCCTGGAAACATGGGACCAAAGGTAAGAAAATTTAGTTCGTGATCCAACCAGGCTAAAAATACACTGCCCTACAATTAATATCCGGACACCTGCCTTTAGACAAAAAAAGAGCTTTTATTGTGTCATTTAATATTTTGTGCTGAAACCTTTTGCTTTTATGACGGCCTTCAATCTTCGCGGCATACTCTCAACTAGCTTTTTATAAATGTCAGGTGATATGTTCCTCCACTCGGCCTTTAACGCAGCCACCAGTTTGGGTTTGTTCTTTGGGCGATCTCGACATGCACGTACTCGACGATCCAATACATCCCAAAGAAGCTCGATAGAGTTAAGATCAGTTCTCTGGGCTGGCCAATCCAACTTTTCTACATCCATGTCCTCAAACCACTCTGTTACGACCTGATGTTTTGCTGATACAGGTATGGGTCTTCCCCCAAGTATTGCCATAATGTTGGAAGTGCATAATTGTACAGTTGTAAATTCAACCAATTTATTAAATTTAATCTTAAAACTTAGTTAATAATTTAACGTATTTATGTGCTATTTATTTACATTAATGTGTTTATGTAATGTGCAATAAATAATTTAATTTATTGCACAGCATTCATGGTTTTGTCCATAACGACTAATAGGCCCAAGCCAGACCATGAAAGGAGTCGCATACCATGACACTGCCTCCACAAAACTTCATTGTTGGGAGGATATAATCAGGAAAGAACTATTCCCTTGGCATTTGCTACACCCAGGAACGGCCATCAGACTAGTAGAGTGCGAATCTCGACTTGTCTGTACGTCCATAGGACTGTTTGCCACTGCTCTACAGTCCAGGATTCGCGCTCCTTACACCATGTTAATCAGCGTCTAGCATTTGTTGAGGTGATCAATTCTGTTGAACGTGTCATCTTGCATGCCCATTTTGCAATTGTCTGTGCGAAGCCCAGTGTGCATCATTATAGCAGGTTCTGTGTATGCAAGATATTGCATACATAGGACCTGTTTTCCCCATCCATGGAGGGGTGGCTAGATATTAATGGTAGAACAGTGTATCATCCCAGGTGGTCATTCTCTGACCTTTCCGCATCCTCCGTATTTGGTGATGACGGGCTCGAACCCTGGTATAATCAAGAAGCGTGTGCTACGCACTGCTGCTCCTTCCCACCTGGCTACGGAGGCGTCTAGTAACACAGTTAAAGCTATAAACACCCATGCAGTCCCAGTGCTAACATACTGCTTCGGGATCTTAGATTGGACTAACACCGAGCTGGAGGATATCATGAGAAAGACAAGGACAATGATGACCAGGAGCCGCCAACACTACCCGAACTCAGCCGTGGAGAGACTGACAATTGCCAGGACAGAATGAGAAGGGGTCTGATAGACCTCATTGAGCAACAGAGCACAGCGATAGTTAACCTGAAGGATTACTCCCAGAAACACACAGCAGCACTCCAGCAGGCCATAAGGAAGATAGACAAGCGATACACCCCACTCAACCTAAGCGAGGAATCCCCCCCCCCCCCAACCAGGAGGTACAAACGAAGCTTGAAAGTTGGGCAGAGAAGACACTCCACGGCAGACACTACAACGATCTCCATCAAGATCACACAGATAAAATCGCTTCCAATACATGGCTAACGAGCGCGATGCTCTTCCTCTAGACTGAAGGATTCATGCTCGCCATCGAAGACCAGGTAATGAACGCCAGAAAGTATAGAAAATACATCGCCAAGAAGCACAGATTGTTCGATGACACATGTCGACGATGCCACCTGGCCTCAGAAACGATCCAACACATCACCGCGGGATGCAAGGTGATCACCCAGACTGACTACACTCATGGACACGACCAGGTAGCCAGGATAATACATCAAAAGCTAGAAAGGAAATACCAGTTGATCGAAGAAAGTGTACGGTTCTACAAGTACAATCCCCAGGCAGTACTAGAGACCCCAACTCACAAATTGTACTGGGACCGCGCCATAATAACGGATAGGACTATCGCACACAACAGACCAGATATAACACTTGTGGACAAGAAGAAAAAGGCTACCTATCTGATTGACATAACGGTACCCAACACTGGAAACCTGCAGAAAACCCATGGGGAAAATCAGGAAGTACACAAACCTAAGACAGGAGATCAAAGAGATGTGGCATATGGAACGAGTAACGACCATCCCGATCATCGTGTCAACCACAGATATGGTGCCAAAGACCCTACATAACAGCGCAGCAGCAATAGGTCTCCCAGCGAACACCTACAAGGAACTCCAGAAAGTCGCAATCCTGAACAACTGTAGGATAGTCAGAGAGTTCCTTGATCAACAGTAACACTAGACTGAACAACAACCACCCTGTGTACCTAGTAGCAATACCCGTCACGAGGTGGAGTTTCAATCAGGAAGAAATAATATAAGAGCAATAATAATAATAATTTATTTATTTATTGCTTTAGTTTTGGGAAGACTGGCAGAAATGCGCAGCAGTGATTGACCACGTCCAGCTGTATACGGCAGAAGACATCGAAGACTACAGATGTGCCGATTATGATAAAGGAAATTACGTCTCAAAGGTAAAGATAATTTTAAGCGTAAAGAATATGAAAATTTAGGTTTCGTCTGGTAATCATGTTATATAAATTCTATTTTCAGCTCGATTGGAGTATATGTACCAAGTGGGTTTTGGGTTTTCAGGAACTGCTCTATATTCGCGTTTTTGGGTTAAGCTTCTTTAAGGACATGACAGTCTCAGCATTCTTTGGGCATCAACTCCGACTTGAAATTGTGATTCTTCCGGTCGAGTAAGTGTTATGGAAACTGTTATTTGGAGAGAGCTTCCGTGTCGTTTATTCTGATTGCGTGTGTGTCTAAACTGGAAATTTAAACTTGCTACTCGAAACTTACGTTTCGCTTAGAGGTGCTGGGACTTCATGTTGCTAAAGTATTTTCAGTAATTAAAGAGTAATTAGCATTAGCAGAGGCAAGTTTATATAGCATCAGCCAAAAAAAAAAAAAAAAAAAAAACCCTTCCCATTTCACCATCCATTCACTCCAAATGCTTGTTTAGTTCTGCCTAGAACTTATTTAAACTGTCGACCTACACTACGACAGATGGAAGTTTGCTCCAACAATCGACCACTCGCTGGCTAAAGACAAATTTCCGCACATATGTTCCACAATTGTCTTTCTTCAATTTGATTTTGTCTCCTCAGGTTGAATCAAATTATGATATTATGGTCTCCCGTAAATGATTACATCTGCCCATATATTTATTTGTCTGAAAATCGCGTGTGTTCTCTGGTCGATCTCTGTGTTTCCTGGATGAAAAATCCCCAGTTTCTGGGAGGGGGGACCTTGCTATCTACGCCTGAGGCCGACTAACTCAGCCCTGGAATGAAAAAAGCCAACTAAAGTTCCTCCCGTCATCGACGGGATTCGAATCCGAGCCTTTTCCACCGTGTGTGGGGAGGGAGGTGACGATACCACTGTGCTACCGCACAGACTGGCTCCTCAGGTTAGTAATGAGCAAGAGGCAGAATCTCATCAGCATTGAGTTTGCTTAAACCATTCAAAGCCTTATACATCTCATTCAGATCACCTCGCAGGTGCCTAGTCTCCAGATGCTGCAACTTGAAGAACTTAAGCCTTTCTATCGCTTTGTACCATGCACCAATCTCATTGCCCTTCTCTGTACTTACTCGTTCCAGCAGCTCTAAGTCCTTCCTAAAATGAGGACTCCAGACCTGTATGCAGTACTCAAGGTGTGGCCTGACCATTGCTTCATACAAGGGGATAATCACCTCCTTATCCCTGCTAGCAAAATTCCTGTATATCATTGATAAGACATTATTAACTACACTTGCAGCCTGTCTGCACTGCTCAGAAAACTTTATATCTGACTGCACAATTACCCCCAGGTCCTTTTCATTCTCTACCACCCTGAGTGTAGTACCACACAGTTGGTATGTTACTCTGGGATTACTACTACCTGTATGCAGTACTTTACAATTTTCTATGTTAAACTTCAATTGCCACCTCTCAGCTGTAGTGTACTGTCATTACTGCAACAGGGGCATACTTTTCGATGTTTTCGAGAGATTTACAATCGAAAGGATTGAAATTTTGTATCATGGTAAGGTGACCAAGGGCAACTGAACTCGTAAAGTTGTAATCATAAATATAAAGTGGCATCAGATGGTAAAGAACTATGGTGGCTACTAGGAGCCCAGAAAATCGAAATTTTAAGAAATCTGGATTAGAATATGAAAACTGAACTTCTAATATTATTTATACTTGTTTGATTTCTTAATTAAAAATGTTAATTTTGTGTTATTATTCTTTTAAGCGTAAATTTTAGCGTTTATTCCTTAAAATTTAAAAATAAATAACTAAATAATAATAATGATTAATTTCCTTACGAACAGTACATTCGAAATGCTAACTAATTTAGTATTTATTTTCTTAGAGAAGGCAGATTGTCAAGGATTGCGTCACTCTAGCAGGATCCATCTATAATGATGTGAACACATTCTATGATAATATAGTCCGTTCATACAAGGTAGGCAGGCGAATCTTTCACTCACTACTTAACCCAACATTAATATTTAATCTCCTTTGCTTTTCATTAATTGGTTAAATTTTCAAATTACTGATAGTGACAGACTACTAACCTTATTCATTCTTTTCTCCTTTCAGAACTGCGGTGTCATCTTATCAGGTAAATTCTTTGACTTAATTATTCTGGATTATTTTAATAACGAAAACTATGAGTTTATTTTAAAATCTAGTATGAAATAAAAGCTCATATCAGAAAGCTAAGATAGCCAATGAATGGCAGAAAAATTTCAGAGAACGGAGTTAAAAGACATAGGTACAAAATTTCATGTTATTTTATTTATTTAATGTGTTAACCCAGAAGTTCAATTTACTTATTCTTTTTAATCTGTAGAGTTTAATCCTTTAGAAAATAAAACAAATCATGTTAGGCATCAAACCAAGCTTCCAGTTGTGTGAAGCTCTTTGTCATCTTTCAAATGAGTTCCACGAATTTGAGCCTTGAGGTTTCTGAATAATAGCCACTTGGGGCCATATGGGTGTTGCTTTAATTGTTCAAATCATCATCATTCTTGAATATTAGCTGTGCTTTTTACACTGGTATATTGTCATAGAGAAGCAAACACGGTGACCCATTACTTGTCTTTTTTCCCGAATTGAAGCTTTTAACTTTGCATGAGACTGGCAAATATTCACTATCAGTGTGGTTTTTGATGCTTGGTAATCAATTACCAACATTCCTTTTGTGTTCCAGAAAACTAAGGACTTTTCCAGCTGATGGTTGGGTTCGAAAATTTTTTTCGGGTTGGGGATCCCTTGTACTTTCACGTCATGCGTTCTAATTTAGATTTTGGATCATAAAAATATAGTTAAGTTTCATGATCAAAAACCAAACAAGCAAAAGTCTATCTGGGATTAGCAAGAATTAATTTGATGATTCCACCATTTGATGTTTGTCATGAATGGAAAGGTTTCTGTGCATCCATCTTGCACATTTTATTATTATTATTATTATCATTAGCCATATGGTGCAAGGAAGCTTAAGGCTTATGTTGCACCAGCCAAAAAAAAAAAAAAAAAAAAAATTTCTGAATTACCCTGAGAGAGAGAGAGAGAGAGAGAGAGAGAGAGAGAGAGAGAGAGAGAGAGAGAGAGAGAGAGAGAGAGAGAAGGGAATCACCAAGGAAGAGAAGAATGATGATATCCAGCTCAGGACCCTGGGTGTGCTAAGCCCATGCTCACCAGATGTGCGCCCCTGCGATAAAGTGTCTTCGATAAAATCTCTTTAAGATCATTAATTTTTATTTCATATTTTATTATAAAACTTAAATTTCTTATTCGTTTTTCCACACTACTGAGGACCTCTTCTCTGTTTTTACATAAACTGTTTGAAAATTATATGGCCGTCGTTAATTCCCTGTATTGTCTCAGTTGAAAGTTTCCTGTACTTTTTCCCCACAGTTTGTCAAGTGTGGGACGTTGATTTTAAACTCCTTATCAATGCAGGTCTATGATAATTACTACTAAAATGTCTAGCTTCAATGTTACCAACGAATCGGTAAGAAATGTTTCACAGTCGTTTTGTTCGATTTTCAAGTCGGAAGTGTCTTTCCAAAAAATCAGTGCGTTGGATTGAAAGTAGAGCGAAATCGGGTTACGTTTACGAAAAGAATGGAAAAGATATAGTACAACTGAAGGCGTCAGGGATGACCCAAACAATGGCGAGCTCGATGACCTCGAAAGAGAAACTTTGTTATAAAAAGTTCGATTTCATACAAATGCTAAACACCAAAAAGAATTTAACGGAACAGATGTGGATATGCAAACTCACAATTTCTACTTTAAAGGTCTTCGCAAAAACCGTACAATGTAGTTTTAGTCTTCTCAGCCCGAGTAACATCATTTTCCAACCTTCGGAGACTGTAACTTTCCCATTTTCAGCGAAGAAACTAATTCTTATGGACAAAAAAGTGCTATTTTTTGTCCATAAGACATTTTATGATAAAATGTTTTACAATTATAAGTAACCAACAAAATATTATTAACAGTATTTGTTTCCATTTTATTTCTAATGTTGCTCCACTGATTGCAAATTAATGAAAATACACGCTCTACATACCCATTGTGAGTAAAAATAGAAAATATGTATTGAGAAATTTTTAAAAGCTCAGAAGTCTTACTTTGATTAAAATATGCAGCCCACTAATATGTTTTCCCAATTATCTTTCTTTTCTCCGAAAACAAATTTCTTAAAATTCATAAATTGGTCATATAACCTGCCCTCATCTATTTTCTAATTGACAAATAATGAGATACAGTCCATTTGTGTAATTTTGGGACAACACAGTCCGTTTATTGCAACCAGAGCATTGTTTACATTTATTCTACAACGCACAGAATATTTAATGAAAATTCATTTTTGGTGAGATGATTTTTTAAAATTTTTTAAATTGCAAAAAAGTAGGATGCAAGTATAAAATCTGCGAGGACGTCCAAGGACGCCCTAAAAATTAGGACATGTCCTCGGAAACGAGGACGTCTGGTAACTCTAGATTATAGCCACCGTAGAATACAAATTTAAATGGCTCTAGTAATGTGTTTGCTCATAAAATCTAAAAAGCAAATTATACCCTTATGTTCAACATATTTACAGAGGCTTATGATGTCACTGCTTTTGAATTTTCTCCAGGAATTCTACATATATTGTTTTCCAGGAACTAAATGAGGATTATTCTGGCGCCAGAACTTAGCATACAAATTACAGCTTAAAGATATGGTTCTAACATTTGCTTATGAAATTTAAAAATACACCTGAAAAACTGTTTCTTAATGAAGACTTTTTGTCAGAATAGGAAATTTAAAAACGTTTCGTACAAAATAATTATTTGCAAGGAAAATTTATGAAAAAATGTTGAAGATATCACTTAATTTTTTTTATTATTATTGTGCGCAGCGGTTTTATGATTGGTTGAAGCGTGGAATGAAGTTGCAGATGACCACAGTTGTCTTTAGCTTTGGGATCTAAACGTTACTGTTATTACAAATTCTACCTTCTGTATCTTAAAACTGGATAGCTCCGGTTGCAACTGAGAATTTTCATCCCTGCATTTAGATGGAATCAGATTCTTGTGTTGTTGTTTTTAAGTGTAAAGAATGGATCCGGTTTCAGAAGAAACTTCAGGAACTAACAACATATTTGCAACAAAAAGAAGGCAAAGAATTTAGAATCAGTGAGAACTTGGCAACAATGTGCGCGAATGGGTATGGCTATTCGCAGAACAGATAAGAACGATATTCGCGAGGTTAAGCCAGATGATTTTCAAGCACAAACTTTATCAAATAAAATTGTGTCCATTCAAAAGTGACTGCAGCTTTTACTAGAGGAAATAAAAAAAAAGAAACCAAACAATTATATTAGGGTCGCCTGGAAATTTACTTTCAACTACCCATGTGTATTGGTGTTTTTTAAAAGCATTAGCATTAGCATTAGTAGAGGCATTTGATGCAAGAAAGCAAGCTTATGCAGCATCAGCCAAAAAAAAAAAAAAAAAAAAAAAAAACCACTTCCACTTCACCCCTCTGTTCGTTCAAAATACCTGTCCAGCTGAGCCTTAAACTTATTTAGACTATCAACTTCCACGACAAGGGATGGAAGTCTATTCCACCAACCAACCACCCGCTGGCTAAAGGCAAATTTCCGCACGTCTATCCTACATCTGTCTCTCCTCAATTTGAATTTATGCCCTCTCAGGTGATTATTCTGAGCGAGAGGAAGAATCCCATCAGCATTGAGCATGCTCAAACCATTCAAGGCTTTATACACCTCTATCAGATCACCTCGCTGGTGCCTAGTCTCCAGACACTGTAATTCGCAAAACTTAAGCCTTTCTTCGTAAGAGCACCCCTTTGTTCCATTCACTAATCTTGTTGCCCTTCTCTGTACTCGTTCCAGCAGCTCTACATCCTTCTTGAAATGAGGCCTCCAGACCTGTATACAGTACTCTAGGTGTGGCCTGACCATTGCCTTATACAAGGGAATAATCACCTCCTTATCCCTGCTAGACAAATTCCTATATATCATTGACAATACACCATGAGCTACTCTTTCCGCCCGTCTGCACTGCTCAGAGAACTTCATATCTGCCTGCACAACCACCCCCCAGGTCCCTTTCATTCTCTACCACTGTCACTGTAGTACCACAGAGTTGATACGGGTTGCTGTTTCCCATGTGTAGTACTTTACATTTGTCAATGTTAAACATCATTTGCCACCTCTCGGCCCATCTGCTCAACCTTTCCAGATAATGTTGCAGCAGCATAGTGTCAGTAGTGTTCTTGACAACCCTGCCTACCTTTGTATCGTCTGCAAACTTCGACATTAAGCTTCATATACCATCATCAATATCATTTATAAATAAAGAAAACAATAATGGACCCAACACTGAGCTCTGAGGGACTCCACTAATAACATTAGTCCACGACGAGCAGTGTCCATTGATTACCACCCTCTGTCTTCTCCCCCTCAGCCACCCCTTCATCACAGCAGCAATTTGCCTCCAATGTCACACTGCTCCAATTTGTGCAGCAGTCTTCCATGTGCAACAGTATCAAAAGCCTTTCTAAGATCCAAGTATATAATATCAAAGATATTCCCTGCATCCAGTTCATTTGTGACTGCATCATAGTATCCAATCAAATTGGTTAGGCAAGGCTTCCCCTTAACAAAACCATGCTGTGTCCGAGCTATAACTGAAGTCTTGTCTAAATGATCCTGCAGTGCTTCTTTAACCAGTGCCTTCATTAATTTTCCTGGAACAGAAGTTAAACTAACAGGTCTATAATTACTTGTGTCAGCCTTTGATCCTCCTTTGTGAATTGGGGTGACATTTGCACATCTCCAGTCTGTGGGTACCTCCCCTGAGTTCAAGGAAGCTCTCACAATTATCGCTAAGGGTTTGCTTACTTCCTTTGCTGCCTCCTTTAATATAACTGGATAGATCCCATCCACCCAGGGTGCCTTCCTTGTGTTTATCTTCAACAATTTCTCCTCCACTTTACTCTCAGTTATTACAAGATTCTCTAGCTTACTGCTAGAGTTGAATACACCTCTGGCTTTCCCCTCGCTATATAACTCCTCATGTGTGAATGTGGATGCAAAATATTCATTTAGTTTGTTAGCTACCTGAGCAGGATCATCAACAGTTGACCCATCGATATCAAGTGGACCAATCTGATTCATCCCCTTCCTTCTAGAGTTTACATAAGTAAAGAACTCTTTGCGGTTTTTCTTTGCATCCCTTGCCAAAGATTTCTCGTAATCTGCCTTCGCCTGCCTAACCTCCTTTGTAACTTGGTTACAGATCAACTTGTATCTATCAGAGGCTTCTATGTCATGTGTTAATTTGTATGTATCCCATGCATGTTTCTTCTCTGCCATATGCCTCATCAGTTCATCTGACATCCATTTAGGCCTAAACCTTGAACAATATTTCTTAGTTTGTATGTAAAGCCTAGTAGCTTCCAAGATAAGTTCTTTGAATGCTTCCCATTTTGCATTTGCTGTTGGTAACATCATCAGTTGGTCCCACTGTATAGAATTTAAATACTGTCTCAGTCCATCATAGTCGCCTTTACGAAAGCAATAACCCTTCCCTTTTCCCCTAATGGTAGTTATCTCTTTGAGTAAATCCCACTTCAGCACACTGTGATCACTGCCACCTAGTGGTTCATTTATCTGCAGATTCGTAATGCATAAAGAATCACTGCTGATAATCAAATCAAGAGTATTCCTCCCTCTAGTTGCCTCCCGAACATGCTGATGTAGAAAACAATCATCCAATAAATCCACAAAAGCCTTGCTAGTGTGAGAGTGACCATCCCACAAATTCCAGTCAATATCTGGGAAATTAAAATCCCCCATTATAAGACTCTCTGATTTACTGGCCCACTCTATTTCCCAGTACACTTTCTTATTAAACTCATCAGAGTCATTAGGCCTATAGCACACTCCTACTCTCAATTTTGATCTCCCAATGCTTATGTCACACCAAACTGACTCGACACTGCACTGTCCAGCGATATACACTGGCTTCACTTCCTTAGATTTTATGTATTTCTTAACTAATAGCATACCCCTCCTCCCTTCCTATCCAGTCTGTCCTTTCTGTAGACGTTGTACTCCCCAAATTCCAGTTCTGCATTCCTTATATCTGTGTGACACCACATCTCTGATATCCCAACAATATCTGCCTTTGATGTTTTGAGCAATACCTCAAATTCATCAAATTTATTTACTAAACTCCTAGCATTGGTGTACACGCAAGTATACATGCACCTATTTCTATTCTTAGCTACCCTAACACAACCCATGTGTTTACTTGTACCGCAAGGACTCCCGGCAGTCTCTGAAATATCCTGCATCTTGTTTTTCAGCCTTCTGCTCATTCCAATAGAAGCAGTGCAAGAATCTCTTTCACCTCTGCCAGTGGCTACTGTTAATCTATTCGTCTTTGTCTCCCCCAAGCTAGCAATTTTCCGACCCACCTAACACTGCCTCGATAGCATCAGCAAATATTCTTGCACCCTTTCTATTTAAGTGTATCCCATCCCTGTATAAGCAATCTCTCCTGTTAACAAGTACAGTCCAGGCTGAAAAAAATTCTACCCCTTGAGCTTTGCACAATCTTTCCAGGGCCGAATTGATCGACAAAGCTCTCATCATATACTCCCTCCTATCGTGTCTGGCAGAATTGCAGACACTTTCAAATTCAACCCTATTTCACGGCTTTTTTTCAACAGTGACCTGTACTTGGTAAGCAATTCTGCCGGTCTCCTACTCTTGATATCGTTAGTGCCAACGTGTACAACTATATCACCTCTTGTGCCCTTAAAAGATGATACCCTGGTCCTGTTCCACCTATTCTTTTTACAAAGCATGGTCCCCGTTTCCCTGACAATAGAGTTACCAACAACTACTAGTTCCTTTGGGACCAGCGCATTCTGCCTTGGGGTTTGCCAACCACTGTGTTGCACGACGACCAAGTGCAAGCTCTGGCGTTGATGTGGGCAGCTGAGAGCTTGATGGGCCCCTCAATTTAGTTCCTTCGAGGGCATCCGCCCTGTCCTTCGAGCTCTCATATAGGCCCATAAGAACGCTGAGTTGTTGCCTAATTTCGATACACTCCTTGCATCGTGCACACACAAAGACATCCCCCATGGCAATATCATGTCCCGAACCTGAATGCTCCACAAACATCATGCAAGCTGTGCATTTTAGAAGGCTGTGCATTTTAGAAGGCTGTGATTCAGAAGGCAACTGCCCCCCTCAGTTTTCCTCTGAGCCACAGCTCTTCCATTAGCTTGAGCCTTTTGTTTTGCTGCTCTGGTCCGAGTCATGTTTTCTTTTACATTTCTTTTAAATTCAAGGCTTTATACACCTCTATCAGATCACCTCGCTGGTGCCTAGTCTCCAGACACTGTAATTTGCAAAACTTAAGCCTTTCTTCGTAAGAGCACTTTGTTCCATTCACTAATCTTGTTGCCCTTCTCTGTACTCGTTCCAGCAGCTCTACATCCTTCTTGAAATGAGGCCTCCAGACCTGTATACAGTACTCTAGGTGTGGCCTGACCATTGCCTTATACAAGGGAATAATCACCTCCTTATCCCTGCTAGAAAAATTCCTATATATCATTGACAATACACCATGAGCTACTCTTTCCGCCCGTCTGCACTGCTCAGAAACTTCATATCTGCCTGCACAACCACCCCCAGGTCCCTTTCATTCTCTACTACTGTCAGTGTAATACCACAGAGTTGATACGTAGCTCTGGGGTTGCTGTTTCCCATGTGTAGTACTTTACATTTGTGAAATGTTAAACTTCATTTGCCACCTCTCAGCCCGCCTGCTCAACCTTTCCAGATCCTGTTGCAGCAGCATAGTGTCAGTAGTGTCCTTGACAACCCTGCCTACCTTTGTATCTTCTGCAAACTTCGACATTAAGCTTGATATACCATCATCAATATCTCAATTGTTCATGTATTATTGTTAAAATTCGCCCATTAGAAATGGTAAGTACTTTTTCAAGTTGAAAGAATGCAGAACACTTTAGTTCTGCATTCCATTTTTTCTTTCTTCAAAGATAGTAATTTTTCTAGACCTTGGATTATCCTCAACTGACTCCCATCCTCTATTTTGTGAACTCTGCTATCAATCTTCAAAAGGCAGGCATACTTCCACAAACACTGTAATCATTCTTTCATGGATTTTGTTTAGCTTTTTCTGACCTTTTTGGCTAAAAATTTCATTACTAGAAATTAAATGAAATTTATTAAATTTTAGAAACTGCATAAGCAAGTGACAGTTTTTCATGTAATTTTTCTAAGGCATTAAGCTATTAAAATAACCTATTCTATAATTTATTAATACATTTTATATACCCTGTTTTCAGAACTTTTGACCACCCCTCTTATATTAAGAAAGTTAATTTTCTTTAGTACACTGCACTACTTGTCATTGAAATTGACTCACCCAAGACGAGTTTATATATTTAACTAAACTCGTGCAGAGGAACAGGAATCTAAGCAAATATAAAATTATTGTATTTTCATTAAAATACATGTTCTGTACTGGGACAGCCACATCGGGCCAGAGGAGTTTACAACATAGAGAAGCCCTCGTGGGTAGCACATCTGATACCAGGAGGTAAAAACCTGTTCGAATCACGTTAATGGCGTGAGGAATTGTTATGGTCCTTTTTTCTTTTGTTCCCTCTTTCACAAAATGGCTGACTTAATCGGTTTCAGGCGAGGATAACATGGTTTCTCCTCCCGGAAACTTGTGTTTTTTCCAACTAACAGCAAATTGACCACAGAACTTTACAGATATATTATATACGGTGCAATATGTCCTAAGTTGCTGATGCTCCTAACCCTACACCAACTAAGATAGAGAACATAATGTTACCAAACCTGCGTACATCTTCTATGCAGTTTTGAACATTACCCAGGTTTTTCGGTCATATGGAATCAAATATGTACATTATGGACTCAGTACTATTTTGAATAATTTTATCACGAAATATTTAAAAGATTTTGATCCTATGTTTCTCTTCCAAAAAAATTAGCCATATTGGGAAAAGGAAGCCACAGGTTTTTTGCTGAACCAGAAAAACAAAACAAATTATGCCCTTCTCTGCTAACATAGGTAACTATCCAGTTTGCCTTTGAATTTGTTCAAACTCAACTACATGTGGAGGAAACTTGTTCTAGAAATCAACAATTCACAGGCTAAATGAAAACTTCCTACAATCTAGTCTAAACTTCTTCCTCTGTAATTTGAATTTACAGCCTAGAATTTTTTATAACAGTAAAAATTTCTTTTTTATAACAGTTCTGGAATTTTTTCCAGAACTGTTATAAAAAAGTATCAATCAGGTGTGTAAAGAAAGAGCTTTACACACTTCAATCAAGTCTCCCCCACTAAGATATCTGGTTTCCAAGCGCTGTAACCCAATTAAATCAGTTGCCCGTCTTTTGGACCCTTTCAAGAAACTCCATGTCTTTTTTTCAAATTAGGTCTCCATACTTGGACACAGTATTCCCAATGCTGCCTTACAATTGCCTTGTGCAGTAGGATCATGACCTCCCTATCTCTACAGGATATTTGATAAATCACCAATAGTACACCATGGGCTTTCCTAGATGCCTGTTTACAATCCTCGGAGAACATATCTGCCCGTATCATAATTCCCAGAAGCTTTTCTTCCTTTACTATTTTAAACGCAGTCACACGTGTATAATTTATTTTGGGGTTACTACTCCCCAAGTGCACCTTGCATTTTGCTGCATGAAAACACACTTTTCTGATCAATCTTGAAGTCCATTCAAGCTATCCTGAAGTAGTGCTGCTTGGCACTGATCATTAACGACTGTCCCAATCTTTATGTCGTATGCAAATTTTGACATCACACCTTTTATCAATTGTTTGTGAAAATCAGAAAAAACAATGGTCCAAGAACCGATCCTTGGGGAGGGGGCACTTCTGAAATTATCTCAATCTGAAGAACATCCATTAATCACAACCCTCTGCCTTCTGCCCTGCAGCCACCCTGCAATCCGTCTTAGAATCTTTCCAGTAATCCTACTTGTTCCAGCTTATACAGTAAACTCTCGTGAGGAACCGAGTCAAATGCCTTGCTAAAATCAAAATGAATTATGTCGAAATCGTTCCCTACACCTATCTCATAAGCTACAGTGTCAAAATAGCTTACTAGGTTAGTTAAACACGATTTTCTCTTAACGAAACCATGTTGTGTGGCCTTCAGAATGCTTTCTATTTGAATGTCCTTGGATTGCACTTTTGATCATTGCCTCTTAAGGTTTTCCCTAAGATTTATTATTAAAGAATAATCTTTTCTCTCCAAATTTTTTCATTAAGACAAAGAATGGTAATAAAAAAATATGTGAAATTTTGCAATTCAGAAAATAGCAAACTATAA
Source organism: Mastigoproctus giganteus (assembly GCF_048544385.1). Classification (NCBI taxonomy): domain Eukaryota; kingdom Metazoa; phylum Arthropoda; class Arachnida; order Uropygi; family Thelyphonidae; genus Mastigoproctus; species Mastigoproctus giganteus. The sequence continues at coordinate 9,966,814 of NC_143578.1, read as the reverse complement.
ATTTATAGTTTCAATGGCTGTTTCAATGGCGAACAGTGCGATAAAATGCAAGGCAATTTTGTTTGATTTTCGTTTCATATTTCTAGGTAATAGTGGTTCAGAAAACGGTCACGAGACATGGAGCCCATATAAATAACTGCTGTTTTTGGAGTCCTACGGCCATATTTATTAGTCATGTATGAATTTTACATATTTTGAAACAAATAAAATTAAGTTGATTTTGTATTCTTGTGTATGGTCTCAGTTTGTTCATAAAAGTTTCAGCTTGCTTTTAGCTGGTTAAATCATAATGGCCATTCAGATGAATAAGCTTTTGGAATAAAAAGTTAGGACACGAATGGAATGAATGACAATCGCTAAAGAACAGATAATAATGCTCTCAATTGGTGGTGGACATTTGAGAAGTTGAGAATGAAGCAAACAAAAATTGAAGACATCTAGACTCAGCTAAAGCGACACAAGTGTAAGGTACAGCAACACCCGACAGGCCTATCACCACATGACCACTAAATTTTCAGTCTCACTAAGGAATAAATAAATATGAACTTTATTGTAAGGTGCAAAGGTATGTGCAAAAACCTTGACTTTACAAAATCCTTCATGGCACTAAGCTAGGAGTTAACAAGCGGCAGAGATACTACCTCGCTGAAAGTATAATACAGAATAAGTACAATAGCTTTAATGATTAAATTAAAGATTATGTATAAATAACATTATAGTACATCAACTTAAAATAACACAAGATGGTTTATTTGAGTTGGGTTTTCAGTGAGATTCTTGTCGAGCCGGAACAATCTAATATCAGTTGATGGGTGTGGAATACATGTGCAGATCTAGGATGTGCCATTTATATTTTCATCTACAATTTTACCCATGACATCCAAGGATTGAGCTAGATGGAGCTTTTAATAAGGGTTGAAGCGATCTTTAAAATGTAGCCTTGACGGAAGTGCAAGCAGCTTGGGAGTGAAACTGAGAGCTGGTTGAAGAATCCGCTAATACACGGTATCCCAAATGTTGGGCGCTGAGATTCTCCCATCGATCATTTTGATGATGAATATTAGTCTTTCATGCATTAAGGCTGAAAATCTAGTTAAATTCAGTGCTTTGGCCATTGGTGTTGTGTGCTGGTATTCTCGGAAGACACTTCCAGGTCGTCTACTTCAGGAGCCAGTACTTTGCAACATTTAATGGTTGGATCACCATTATACATTGGTTTTACTATCAAACACGTTTACTGAAGATATGTTTGGCCTGGTAACACAGTGGAGCAAAATGACGGATGTCTCAATGCTACAGGTGCTCACTTTTAACCAAGCCTGTCGCTGAGCTTTTTATTCCAAAAGTTTCTTTAATTTTAGTATTTTTTTAAATACAGGGTCAGGATGTTCTGATCTACAGAATCAGCCTGATAAGACTTAGTTAACCCAGATATTTTGTAATGAACCAGAAAGGAACCCGTGTTTATTTATTTATAACATTTATAACATACACTACAGTAGAAAATTGTCTGATTCTTATGTACATACATAACATGAATGGCTACACGTTGAAAACATTTGCAAACAACAAAGTGATGAAAGGAGTTCATTTCAAATAAAACATCAACTGAACTATAGTCAATAACAATAACATATATATATGTATAAACAAACTCTAAAGAATAAATTTTGATTTTAAGGCATTTCTGGTATTCATCTCAACACACATTTCAAATTGTGCTGTGAGTACTCTGTATCCTCGGACAGGAAAAATATGAAACAAAGCATCTGCTTTATGTAACATGCCACAGCGTACCTTGAATTAATACACTTATCAATGTTCAGTAATTGCAGTGGATGTGGGAAATATTTATGTAAACGAGCAGCCAAAATATTCCTACAAGAAATTTTCTGAAGGCGGGGTGGGGGGGGGGAATCCCTTCAAAATTGCTCATACTGAGAAAATGTATACCACTGCTGGTTTCAAAGTTCTGGACGTGCGAACAGCGCCATACTGGAAGTAGAATTTGGTGCATTCGTTAAGCTATTTGAAGCTGGCAATGTAGAGGTTGTCCAGATAACTAAAAAAAGACCCACTGATAGCAGTGTGGGATCATGCATAAGAAAATCCTGGGACGGCCCAGGCGTCCCAGGATTTTGTAAAGGGGTAGAAACTAAAGCAGTTAAAGGAGGGCTAAAAGCAGTGCTCTGGAAAATCATAAAGCTTCAAAAAGTGGGCAGCAGCATTTAAATGAGGGATGGAGAAACTGGAAGATGACCTACACTGTTGAAGATCTGAAAAGTCCCTCATTCCAGAAGTTGACAGCGTACATGATCTGGTGATGAGTGACAGTTTGGTACATTGCCAGCATCTTGAGCATCTCATCTGTTAGAGTTATCAAATGAACATTTGCATTGTTTTCAAGAAGATCGGGCAAATTTCCTTACAAGGCTAATGACTGATGCATGGATGACACATGGATCCATCACTTTCATCCAGAGCCTAAGGAGCAGTCTAAAAGATGGAAACATAGCTCTTCACCGTTCCAGAGGAAGCTAAGTCAATTTCTTCTGCTAGCAAGATGATAGCATCAGTTTTAAGGATGCTGATGGAATTTTGCTAGTTGATTACCTCCCAAAAAGCCAAACAACCACATGAGTATAATACGCAGACCTTGTGAAGTCTCTGCATGAAACTACCAAACACTGAGGAAAAACTGAGCAAAGGAGTCTTGTTCCACAAGAACAATGTGCCTTATCACTGCCACTCAGTGGTTCTTTTAACTACAGAAGTTCAAGTCTAATCTAATATCTTCTTTAATCTAAACCTTCAACTCATGCACAGTACTATGTACTTTAGGTTCTAATACCTCTCATGTTTGGGGTTTTCATAAAATACACACGCAGTGCAGCCATGACTGAATTTTAGAAAGATTGAAATCAATTAAATTATCTTTTTCCCACTGGCGAATTACCTGGAGATCAGCATTTAAGGAATTTGGCAGTAGATATTCGAAAAATTGAAGCTGTTTGTGCAAGGTTTCTCAAAATGGAAGGTGCACTGCATGTGCTATCATCAGCAAAACTATGCATAGGATTTCCAGTCATTAATATACAAGAGGAAAAGAGTGGAAGAAAGAACAGAACCTTGGGGAACATCAGCATAGTGAAGTTAGAAACCAGAGAGCCATCTACCAAGAACCGCGGGTATGGAAGCTAGCCGGAAAGGTGAATATTAAAATCGACAAGGAAAATTACCTCCCTGTTAGGAAAGTCGGACTGGAGAAAGTCAAGTTTCTAAGAAAGGAAGACAGAGAGTTCCATGTGATTAGTGTAGTTGGTAGAACGATACAGGAAACAAATGAATTTGAGACAGAATGTGGTGGAGAGATTTTAAGCCAGAGGTCAAAAAGAGAAGGTACCAAATTACTATCTCTCACAGGTAATAACCCCAGGAGCTCTCATCTGGTGAGTATGGGCTTAGCACACCCAGGATCCTGAGTTGGATAACATTTATTCTCTTTCTTGGTGATTCCCTTCCCTTCTACTTCTGACTTTCATTCTCTCTCTCTCAGGGTAATTCAGAATTTTTTTTTTTGGCTGGTGCAGCATAACCCTCAGGCTTCCTTGCACTATATGGCCATTAATAATAATAATAATAATAATAATATCAGAACGGGCATATGAAAAGTACCACCTTAGAAGCAAAAGGAGTAATACAGCGAACAATTCGGATACCTCAGATGGGCAGTGGTTGAATTAACCGACAACTGGGATTCTGTCAGAAAAAGTACATGGTGTTTGACAGACTTTAAGTGGAAATGGACATCATAGAGATTAGAACTGACGAAATATATTTGTGAAATTAAGTGTTTGGTAGGCTTAGATCTTTTTTAAGAAACTTTTGTCATGTTTTGACAATTCATGGTGTATTCAGAATAAAAGGTGGCAAGGGCAAGCAGTACAAAGTTATTGGGTTTTAGGAGCAGAGGGAGCTAAGGCCATATTGCTGTGCATATTATCTGCAAATTGTGTGTTGAGGTTGATTTTTGTTTTCTGGACATAAAACCCGGGTTTCTGGGAGATAAAAACCACGCTACCGTCGACTGAGACCGAATAACTCAGCCATATTGTGAAAAAGATCTATAAAATTCTTCTCGTCACTGAATTCAAACTCAGGTCTTTTCCAGCTGGTGTGGGGAGGGTGGCAATCCTACCAACTGCGCTACCCACGAGGGCACTGTATGAAGTAATGAAATTTTTGGATATGGCATATACATGGTAAGAATATACCCAACTCCTTGACATAATGCCTCAACAATACATACACACTACTCGGACTCATTCCAGTCACTATCTGGCAGAGTAGAGGCAGCGAGATTATACACTAGCTGATCCGCAAGCCTCCTACAGTTACCAATGGGTTCGGTCCAGTGATTACATAGCAGCTGAACTGTGACCACTGTTTTAGAGCTGTACCTCAGAAATGTAAGGAAGATGGAATCTTGTTATGATGTCCATCATAACCTCAAAAGACATCATTCATGCTGCATGATGGAAGAGATTTCGTGGGGCGGGGGGTTGCTGGAAACTGAACATGGGTTCCACCACTCCAATAAGCAAAGTGGTGGTATTGAACAAGTTTATGAGTGATCTACAACCTAGTGTTGTGTTGCTTTGAAATCTTAATTCATCCTCCCATATTCATAAGATCTAACACAATTGGACTTCCGCCTATTTCCTAATTTGAAAAACTACTTGTCTGGCATCTACTTCTTCACTGATAGTGACGTCCCAAAGATAAAAAGCTAAGAAAAAGGTTCCTCGGGAGAGCCTTTAATATCTTTTTCTTAGCTTTTTATCTTTCTACTTTTATTTTTTTTTTTCTAATTCGTAAAGCTATTAGTACAATACGATGGTGATACGAACGTTCCTACTGTCCTTAACCTCTTGCAGTTCGCCTTTTTTATGCAATTTTATCCCTTCCCTTCCCTTTTCTCACCACTTCTTATCTTCTAATTTTAAATTCTTATACAAATTCTCCAAAATTTTTACTAAATAGCATAATTTGCTAATACTCACTTATAACCACCTATTACTGTATCTAAGTTACGACATAAGCACTTATTTTAATTTTATTACTATTTTACTTCTTAATTTCTTATGTTCTACAACATAAACTGTGTTGGGACTACCTTGTCCATATTTTTGTGGAAGTTCTATCCCTCCGATTTGCTCTCATTTATTTTTAAAATTCCTTTTCTTCCAAAAGTAGGGACAAGTATAGAAACACACTTTTTGATATATAATCAGGTGTAGGCCCCTGAAGAAATACCTGATTACGTATCAATATTTTTAGCTACCATCAGATTTTAATTTTGTATTTTCCCTCCCGCTCCTTCCTTGGACATATAACCAAAGTATTCCGCTGATGCTTGCTATTACTTCATATATTAATCTAATAATTTTTGCTTTACTCCCTTCTCTCTAATTGGCTATCCAATTCAGCCTATAATTTTGTTTAATTGATTATATCATATAGGATACTCACATTTTTTCTCACGCCATCAATATCACCAATTTCTGCTATCCTTGTCCTATTAGTTTTGGCATTTTGTGCAATTTATACCACCATCTTCATACTTTTCAATCGATTTATAACTTCTACCTCATATATATATAAACTTTTGTATCTTTTGCTGCTGCTGCTGCTTTGCACGCTCCGGTGCAACTGTCATATTATTTTTATCTTTCTATTATCACTTAACTCTTCACCCCATTTTTATCCTTATTACATATATATATATATATATATATATATATATATATATATATATATATATATACAGTGGCAGCCGAAAAAACTGCATCACCTTAAAAAAAGCAACATTTGTAGTGAATCGTATAAGATATTGTTTGATTACAGTCATTTTGTTTGTCGCTAAGCAAAGGTATGGCGTCAGATGAGGCTTCTATTGTATCAGACAGTAATTGCAAGGTATTGCACCAGCCGTTTCCATAAATACGGCGTTGCAAGCATGGCTCCATATGTTCAGTTGACATGCAAGAAAAAAAAGTGTAGCTGTTACTGTCCCAGGAAGGGCTTTCTACGCGTGTTATCGCTGATAAAATAGGCTGCCACCAGTAGCCCAGGTGCTGAAATTAAAGAGTGAAACCGATTATGTGAAGATAAGAACCGGATCAGGCCGTAAAAGAGTGTGTATGCATTCAAAAGATAGATATTTGAAACAGCTATGTCTTCGTAATCGCCATGCTAGTGCTCAAAGTATCCAAAGACGGCTTTTGGAATGTGGTCTGCATGCCTATCAGGCCCAAGAAGAAGTCTTCATTGACCGAACAAATGAGGAAGAAGCGACTTGCTTGGGCTAAAACGCAAGTTTCATGACAAAAGAGCAATGGGACACAGTCATCTTTTATGACGAATCGAAATTCAACCTGCACGGCTCGGATGGGATGGGAAGCGATATGTCAGAAGACGAAAATCGGAGGCATACCATCTGATTGCATAACACTGATGGGATAAATTAAGTTTATTAATGGGGCGGGGAATGCAGAAACCTACACTACTATCTTGGAGGAGTGCCTCAAACCCGTTATTAGGGATCACCACACAGACATCCAAAACTCCATTTTTCAACAAGACTCAGCACCTTGCCACACAGCAAAATTGGTAAGTTTTATGCTATTTAGATTTAATGATGAGTTTTTCTTTTGTTTCACAAAGCTTAAAACATACACCAATGTTTTCCCTCGTTTTTCTCCCTAAAGGTACAGTCATACCTCAGAAACGCTGGCATTACAGTGTTGGACTGGCCTGGCAATTGTCTAGATTTGAACCCTTTTTGAAAATTGCTGGTACATAATATCGTCTGAAATTGCCCACAAGTAAAATTCAGCTGCAAGAGAGCATTGTAAAGGTGTGGTACCACGAAATTGGGCAACTGTACATCCAGAAGTTCATTAACTCTGTCAGATCTGCAAGGCTGTAACTGCAGCTTGAGGAGGTACAACAAAATATAAGAACTTCTTTTGCTGATTTTTTTTTTATGAAAACCCCAAACACGACAGGAATTAGAACCTAGAGTACTTAGTACCGTGCTTGGGTTGGAGGTTGAGAACACGAAAGAAGCTATTTGTTGAGATTAGATTTGAACTTCTGTAGACTGTAATTTTCAGGAAAAACGCATGAAGGAAGGTTGTTCCAGAAAACGGCAGTTGAATGAATAAACGAAGAAGATGAAAAATTGGTTCTGTGAGTTTGAAGTTGGACAGTCGAAGGATGTTGGCTGGTGGCGGCATGTGTTCGCACAGATTTGAAACAGAGAGCGAGAATTATAGAAGCCAATTCAGAAGAACAGTGCCAATGGAAGCATTAGCATAGGCATATGATGCAAAAAAGCCAAGCTTATGCATAATCAGCCAGAAGAAAAAAAAAAACTTCCACTTCACACCTCTGTTCGTTCGAAATACCTCTCCAGCTGAGCCTTAAATTTATTTAGGCTATCAACTTCCACAACAGAGGATGGAAGTCTGTTCCACCAACCAACTACCCGCTGGCTAAAGGCAAACTTCCGCACATCTATCCTACATCTGTCTTTCCTCAATTTCAATTTATGCCCTCTCAGGTGATTATTCTGAGCAACAGGAAGGATCCCATCAGCATTGAGCATGCTCAAACCATTCAAGGTTTTATACACATCTATCAGATCACCTCGCCGGTGCCTAGTCTCCTGACACTGTAATTTGCAAAACTTAAGCCTTCCTTCGTAAGAGAAACCCTTTGTTCCATTCACTAACCTTGTTGCACTTCTCTGTACTCATTCCAGCAGCTCTACATCCTTCTTGAAATGAGGCGTCCTGGCCTGACCATTGCCTTATACAAAGGAATAATCACCTCCTTATATGCTAGAAAAATTCTTGTATATCACTGATAAGACGCCATGAGCTACTCTTGCAGCCCGTCTGCACTGTCCGGGAGAACTTCATATCTGCCTGCACAATTACCCCCAGGTCCTTTTCATTCTCTACCACTGTCAGTGTAGTACCACAGAGTTGATACGTTGCTCTGGGGTTGCTGTTTCCCATATGTAGTACTTTACATTTGTCAATGTTAAACTTCATTTGTCACCTCTCAGCTCATCTGCTGGACCTGTCCAGATCCTGTTGCAGCAGCATAGCGTCAGTAGTGTCCTCAACAACCCTGCCAACTTTTGTATCGCCTGCTAACATAGACATTAAGCTTGACATATCATTATCAATATTATTTATAAATACAGAAAACAATAATGGATCCAACACTGAACCCAGAGAGACTCCACTGATAACATTAGTCCACGATGAGCAGTGTCCATTGATTACAATTCTCTGTCTTTTCCCCCTCAACCACCCCTTAATCATAGCAGCAATTTGCCTCCAATGCCACACTGCTCCAATTTGTGCAGCAGTCTTCCATGTGCAACAGGTTCAAAAGCCTTTCTGAGATCCAAGTATATAATATCAAAATTATTCCCTGCATCCAGTTCTTTTGTGACTGCATCATAGTATCCAATCAAGTTGGTCAGGCAGGACTTCCCCTTAACAAAACCATGCTGCGTCCGAGCTATAATCGGAGCAATATGGCCTTAGTTGCTAATGCTCCTAAAAACCAAATAACTACTACTACTACTACCGAGCTATAACTGAAGTCTTGTCCAGATGATCCTGCAGTGTTTCTTTAACCAGTGCCTCCATTAATTTTCCTGGAACAGAAGTTAAACTCACAGGTCTGCAATTACTTGTCAGCTTTTGATCCTCCTTTGGTGAATTGGGGACACATTTGCACATCTCCGGTCTATGGGTACCTCCCCCGAGTCCAAGGAAACTCTCATAATTATGGCTAAGGGTTTGCTTACTTCCTGTGCTGCCTCCTTTAATATAACTGGATAGATCCCATCCATCCCAGGTGGCTTTCTTGTGTTTATCTTCAACAATTTCTCCTCCACTTTACTCTCAGTTATTACAAGATTATTTAGCTTACTGCCAGAGTTGAATACACCTCTGGCGTTCCCCTCGCGAATAACTCCTCATGTGTGAATGTCGATGCAAAATATTCATTTAGTTTGTTAGCTACCTGAGCAGGATCATGAACAGTTGAACCATCGATATCAAGTGGACCAATCTGATTCATCGCCTTCCTTCTAGAGTTTATAAGTAAAGAACTCTTTGCTGTTTTTCTTTGCATCCCTTGCGAAAGAGTTTTGACAAGGGATGCAAAGTTTTGTAACTTTGTTACAGATCAACTTATATCTATCATAGGCGTCTGTGTCACGTGTTAAGTTATATGTATCCCAAGCATTTTTCTTCTCTGCCATATGTCTCATTAGTTCATCTGACATCCATTTAGGCCTAAACCTTGAACAATATTTCTTAGTTGATATGTAGAATCTAGTAGCTTCCAAGATAAGTTCTTTGAATGCTTCCCATTTTGAATTTGCTGTTGGTAACATCATCAGTTGGTCCCACTGTATAGAATTTAAATACTGTGTCAGACCATCGTAGTCGCCTTTAGGAAAGCAATAACCCTTCCCTTTATCACTGGTGGTAGTTACCTCTTTGAGTAAATCCCACTTCAGCCCACTGTGATCACTGCCACCTAGTGGTTCCTCTATCTGCAGATTCTTAATGCACGAAGAATCACTACCGATAATCAAATCAAGAGGATCATGAACTCCCTCTTGTTGCCTCCCGAACATGCTGTTGTAGAAATCAATCATCCAATAATTCCACAAAAGCCTTGCTAGTGTGTGAGTGACCAACTCACAAATTCCAGTCAATATCTGGGAAATTAAAATCCCTCATTATAAGACTCTCTGATTTACTGGCCCACTTTATTTCCCTGTTTAGTTTCTTATTATACTCATCAGAGTCATTAGGCCTATAGCACACTCCTACTCTCAATTTTGATCTCCCAGTGCTTATGTCGCACCAAACTGACTGGACACTGCATTGTCCAGCGATGTCGACTGCTTCACTTCCTTGGTTTTTACGTGTTTCTTAACTAATAGCATAATCCTTCCTCCCTTCAGATCTTTTCTGTAGACGTTGAACTCCCCATATTCCAGTTTGCATTCCTTATGTGTGTGTGACACCACGTCTCTTATATCCCAACAATATCCACCTTTGATGCTTTGAGCAATACCTCAAATTCATTTACCAAACTCCTAGCATTGGTGTACACGCAAGTATACATGCACCTGTTCTTTTTCTTAGCTACCCTAACATAACCCATGTGTTTACTTGTACCCCAATGACTCCCAGCAGTCTCTGAAATATTCTGCATCTTGTTTTCCAGGCTTCTGCTCATTCCAATAGAAGCAGTGCAAGAATCACTTTCACCTCTGCCAGTGGCTACTGTTAATCGATTAGTCCTTGTACCCCCCAAGCTATCAGTTTTCCGACCCACCTATCACTGCCTCGATAGCATCGGCAAATATTATTGCACCCTTTCTATTAAAGTGTATCCAATTCCTGTAGATGCAGTCTCTCCTGTTAACAAGTACAGACTAGGGTGAAAAAAATTCTACCCCTTGAGCCTTGCACAATCTTTCCAGGGCCGAATTGATCGACAAGGCTCTCACCATATACTCCCTCCTATCGTCTGGGCCGAATTGCAGACACTTTCAAATTTAACTCTAATTCATGGCTTTTTTTCAACAGGGACCTGTACTTGTTAAGTAATTCTGCCGGACTCCTAGTCTTAATATCATTAGTGCCAACGTGTACAAATATATCACCTTTTGTGCCCTTAAAAGATTATATCCGCTCTAAAACGTCATCAACCTTTGCAGACATACCCTGGTTCTGTTCCACCTATCCTTTTTACAAAGCATGTTCCCCGTTTCCCTGACAATAGAGTCACCAACTACTACTAGTTCCTGTTGGATCAGCGCATTCTCGCCTTGGGGGTTGCCGCTGTGTTGGGTGATGACCAAATGCAAGCCCTAGCGTTGATGTGAGCAGCAGAGAGCTTGATGGGCCGCTCACTTTAAATCCTTCGAGGGCATCCACCCTTTCCTTCAAGCTCTCATATAGGCCCATAACAACGCTGAGTTGTCGCTTGATTTCCTTACACTCCTTGCATCACACACACACACACACAAAGACATCCCCCATGGCAATGTCATGTCCCATACCCAATTGTCCACAAACGTTATGCAAGCAGTGCATTTTAAAAGGCTGTGATTCAGAGGACAACTCTCCCCTGAGCCACAGCACTCCCATTAGCTAGAGCCTTTTGCTTTGCTACTCTGGTCCCAGTCATGATTTCGATTTAATTTCAATAAAATTTCAATTTCAGTTCAAAATTATAACTCTAAACTTATCCCAACACAGTTATACCGCTATATATATGTTTTAGTATCAAATATTATCTACGAGTTCTGTTTATATAACTTCCGTATCAAGTTATGTATTAATTAATTATGCTACGTTTGTAATCTATGTATTTAGTTAAATTTAATTGACAACGAAGTTTTAACAAAATTAGATTATTTTGCTGATTAATTGACTATATTATATACTATAATATGCTAATGCTATCTAATTCGGGATATAACGTTGTGTCGTATAACAATGGCGCAAGTTACGAACGGTAAATCTACGCACACTTAAGTATTAATTAAACTTCCAAATCTCGCTGTCTCAAGTCAGAACAAACTAACGAACCTGACTAGGTCTATAAGCTACTTATAGAAAATAATTTGATATATCAATTGGTCAATAAAGCGGCTAAATAACTTCTCGTTCAGTGGAGTGCAACTCCGAACACCTGTATTTGATACCCTTACCCATACTTTTATGCAATTACAAGGCCAAGTAAGGAATAAATACAGCACATTAATCAGAAAGACACAAAATAATGCTATACTACTAAATTTAAATCAAACGTTTTAGAAAAACAATAATTTCAAATCAATAAATAAGAAAATCGACTTAGCGGCTTTAAACACATCTGGCTCCCATTAGCCTCGTCAGCAGACTCCGAGTCAAGTATCTGTAGAAAAGAGATGCAGCAGAAACAGTACGTCTATGACACAGCGAAAGGAGAGACTATTAGAGAGGAGTCATTAATTAACCTAACTGACCTCTTCTGAATGGAACCTAGAAGCCCGAGAGAGGTTTTAGGGGCACTGCCCCAGATGTGGGAACAATATTCGATGGTAGGGAGGATTTGCAATTTGTAGAGTAAACAGCTGTTGGGAAGAAAAGTAATCCGACAGCGAAAGAGAAAAAGTTTTTTAGATGCAGAGGGAAGCTTGGTTTGGTTTTGGTTTTAAATGCACATTAGCTACTAAGGCGCCAAGACCAGCAGAGGAAGCAATATTTGTAATGTGCTTGTGCCAAGAGAGATTAGAAGTTAAGGTAATCCCCAAAAGAGATATATCATCTTGCTTAGAAATCGGACTGCCACCAAAGATAACCATAGGAGCAGAAGAATCCTTTTTGCGAGATATAAAATAAGACTGCTGAGATTTAGAAGAATTGAAATCAACTAAGTTGTCCTTGCAGCACTGGAGAATTACCTGGAGATCAGCATTTAAGGAATTTGTAGCGGAAATTCGAAAAGTTGAAGCTGATTGAGCAGGGCAAGGTTTCTCTAAATGGAAAGTGGCATGCAATGTGCTATCATCAGCAAAACTACGGAGTGTATTTCCAGTCAATGGAAGGTCATTAAAATACAAGAGGAAAAGAGTGGGGGAAAGAAATGAACCTTGGAGGGGACACCACATTTATTAGAGAAGTTAGAAGACAGAGAGCCATCTACCATCACCCTCAGTGAGCGATCAGAGAGAAAACTGGATAACCAATTACAAAAACAGCTGGCAAACCATAAGATGGAAACTTGTTTAGAAGACCTTTATGCCACACACGATCGAAAGCCTTTGAGATGTCAAGAGCAACTGCTCCTGTTTCACCGAACTTTTCCATTGAATTTTTCCATAAATGGATAACATAAGCCAGAATATCACCAGTGGATCAACACTGACTGGAACCACACTAGTGATCGTTGGTCAGACGGACGGTTTCTAGGTAGTTTAGAGTTGTGTTAATTGATTTCTCCATTACTTTAGAAAGAGTAGAAGTAATTGCAATGGGACGATAATTGGATGGGAGGGATTTTTCACCCTTTTTAGAAACTGGCTGGATATGAGCAAATTTCCAAGCAGAAGGAAAAACACCTTTGGAATAATAAATTGTTTTGAGAAGAAGTGGAGAAATACCATCAGAACCTGGAGCTTTCTTAGCATCGAGATTCGTCAAAATCCTTCTATCATCCTTTTGATGGAAGACCACAGGAGACATTGAATGGAGCGTGTTGGGAATGGTGGCAGGTGTTTTACCAAGATCATTAATACGAGTTGGAAGAAAAATGGGATGCTTGCAGGTTAGCTTTATCCTTGGCTGAAGGGACAACAGAACCATCTGGTGTTGACAGGTGGGGGCAGAGATGGCCAAAATTTGCGGCCAATAGCTTTGGCAAGAGACCAGAATGCTCAGCTACCATTAGGGCAAGAAACAAGTTTATACTCTTAGCCTTTTAAAAATCTAGTTTGGACTGATTAAGGACTGCTTTACAATTATTGCGAGCTTTGGTGTAGACAAAAAATGAAAAACTGGAAACAAGCCAATTATGATATGCAACGTTCTTCTCTTGAACAGCCTTAGCACATTTAATGGAAAACCAAGTCTTAGAGAAAGGACAAGATTTTAAAGTGAAGTGTGGAATAAAGGATTCCATTCCTACAAGAATTTCACTGACATGATCTGAGCAAGCAAACGTTGACATCAGAAGTTTTGAAACAGTAATCTGATCAATGAAAAAAAGAAATGAAATCTTGCAAGTCACCCATTTTGCATTCTTGTAATGACAAATAATACGAGGTTGGGAATAGCCATGAGATAAAGGCTCCACTGGAGAAGAGACAATCACCGACTTCTGATCTGAGGTGCCTAAATGACCACTCACTTTGACCGTGTACTTAGAAGGGTTGTTGGTGAGAAAAAGGCCAAACATGTTGGTCGTATGGTTAGGATTGTCCTGTATTATTGTAGGTAAATGAACAATCTGTGCAAGGTCATTAGTAATTGCAAAAGCTTTAGCATCTCAACCAACTGTGTCGGTGTAACTAGAAAACGGAAGCCAGCTGGAGTTGTGAACATTAAAATCACCACTGTTAGGAAAGTTGGACTGGAGAAAGTCAAGTTGCAAAGAGAGGAAGTCAAAGAGCTCCAAGTGATTAGTGGAGTTGGGCGAACGGTAAAGATAACACACGAATTTGACACAATGAGGCAGAGAGATTTTAAGCCAGAGATGATCGAAAAGAGATTTCAAAAATTGCAGTCTGTGACAGGAAATATCGGAACGGACATATGCACGAGTACCACCTTTGAGGTGAAAGGAATGATACAGCGTTAATTTGGGCAACTGAAATGAGCAGTAGTCGAATCAACCGATAACAGATTCTATCAGAAAATGTACATGGGGTTTGGCAGACTGCAAGTGAAAAGGGGCATTGTTGAGATTAGAATTGAGACAACACATATTTGTGAAATGAACTAGGAAATGTTTGGGAGGTTTAGATCTTTTCGCAGATAAGCTTACTCTATTGACTATTCATGGTGTATTCAATAATTAGGAAAAGTGAGGGGGACATGCTGTATGAAGTAATGAAATTTTTGGATATGTCATACACATGGTAAAAATATACCCAGATCCTTGACATAACGTGGCCTCGACGATTCTTTCTCCTCCACATACACACTACTCGGGCTCCCTCGAGTCACCATCTGGCAGAGTAGAGTAGGTAGCAAGATTATACACTAGCTGCTTTGGAAGTCTCCTAAAGCGCTACCAATAGGTTTGATCCAGTGTACAACTAGTGGCTGGCCTGTGAACACCGTTTTAGAGCTGTACCCTCGAAATGTAAGGAAGATTGGATCTCACCATGATGTTCATCATAACCTCAAAAGTCATCAGTCATACTACATGATGGAAGAGATGGGGAAGGGTTGACCTGAACTTAGCTCTGGAGACTAAACATGGGTTCCACCACTTCAAGCCTCCAATAAGCAAAGTGGTGGTATTGCGTTGGTTGATGGGAGTCACCTAGTATTGCCAGGTAACAGAGGGGCGACATGCCTCCACATGGTGTGGGTTTTGCTGTCTGCACCTGGACCCCTGCTTACGTCAGTTCACACCTGGTTAGTCACCCACAGTGTGCTTGTGCATGAAGGTTATACCCAGGATTACTAAGTCCCACCATCGTGAAGGTGCAAGCAGAGGATTTGGTTGTCACAGACCATCCGGCCTTTGCCAACATTGGATCCGCTTGACTTGAATGTCACCCAAATATCAGTTCCATGAGCGTTTTTGACTCCCAGGTAGCAAGTACAGCTTGTCTGGCATATCTGAGAGAATATCTGGGACAACCTCAAGAACCACAGTGGATTTACAGTACATAATACTATTACGTTAACTTGTAATTTCAGTTTGTACACATAAATGCAATGAAATGTATGTTTGGTTGTCATGATTTCAATTTGTATTTCTCATATTTCATTAATTATGCATTTTACCCTTTGGGAAGATATTTATGGCAATTAGGCATATCAGGTGGAGCTTTTTTATTTTTATTCACAGAGATATATATCCTATCTAAAATTTCGAATATTTCTGCAACCCACAATGCAGTGCAAAACACATTATTTGCAAAATTCCCAAGTGATGCAGTTTTTCTGTCCGTATGTATAGTCGAACATATATAGTATATTCACCTATATATATAGTCGAACCTCTATGTAACAAAATTAATCATTCCCTTGAAATAATTCGTTAAACAGAAATTTTGTTATAAAGAAATATGACCTTTTAAACAATGGAAAATACTGTAAATTCAGAAATACAGTAAAAGGTGGGAAATAAATCAGAAGTAACTGGAAATATTTAAATTCATTAAGATCTTAACACAATTTGTTTTTAAATGTACATTATGCACACAATGTATTAATACACTTTTAAGAATTATATCATAAAAAATTTGTTTAATTTTTATTGTACATTAGATTCTACTGTATACTGTTCATAAAAACCTTCGGATTTGTTTAAACACTCAAATA
The DNA here is from genome assembly GCF_048544385.1 of Mastigoproctus giganteus. Lineage (NCBI taxonomy): Eukaryota > Metazoa > Arthropoda > Arachnida > Uropygi > Thelyphonidae > Mastigoproctus > Mastigoproctus giganteus. The sequence goes on along the minus strand of NC_143578.1, from coordinate 9,950,657 downwards.
TCAAATATTCTGCTACATTTTCTTCCCAAAAAGTTTCAAATGCTGCTACCATTTCTTATTTGGAAAGTTTAATATTGCCTTATCCATCAAACTCTTCGTTGATATTGTCATTCATTCTTTAAATACTCTCCAAAATGTTGGAGTCACTCAGATTATTAGCTGCTATGATATCAACTCCTAAAAATTCGTCAAGAACAATTTCTCCACTGATCAAACCTTGCTTGCAACTCTTCCTAGATTGTTCACCGTCGTAGTACTGTAGTTCGCTCTCATCGCTGTTGATGTTTTAGCAAAACCTGCTTTTGCGAAACAATTTTTAATCGTTTGTCATATTTTAATTCCACACTTTCGCTAAGTGATATGCACATCTGCAAATTCTGCAGTCGGTTGCAGAAATATTTGAAATGCATTTGTTAGATGGGATATATATATCTATATGAATGAAATACAATAAAAAGACCCCACTTGATATATCTAATTGCCATAAATATTTTCCCAAAGGAAAAATGCTTAATTAATGGAAATATGGGAAATCGTGCAAAAGTCAACCATGACAACCAAACATACATTTTATTGCCATTACGTGTACAAAGTGAAATGACAAGTTACGTAATAGTATTATGTACTGTAAATCAGCAAAATAAGTCATATTTTGTTGTTCCTCCTCGAGTTTCAATGATCTGGCACAGAGTTAATCAACTTCTGGATATATACTTGCCCAATTTCGTGGTACCACACCTTTACTATGTTCTCCTGCAGCTGAATCTTATTTGTTGGCTTCATCAGCAATTTTAGACATTATATCTCAGCAATTTTCAAAGGGTTCAAATTTAGACAGTTGCCAGTCCAGTCCAACATTGTAATGCCAGCATTTCTGAGGTATGACTGCACCTTAGTGTAGAAAAATGAGAAAACAATGTTTTGAGTCATGACAAATTCATCATTAAATCTAAATAGCAAAAAACATACCAATTTTGCTGTGTGGCAAGGTACTGAGAGTCCTGTTGAAAAATGCAATTTTGGATGTCTGTGTGGTGATCCCTAATAATGGGTTTCAGGCACTCCTCCAAGATAGCAGTGTAGGTTACTGCATTTACCATTCCATTAATAAACTTAATTCATCCCACCCCTTTGCTTGTTATGCCTCCCCCAGATCATCTGATTGGCGGGGAACTTTACAGTCGGGGTTATGTAGTCAAGATGTATTGCCTCTGATTTTCATCTTCTGACATATCGCTTCTCATCCGAGCCATGCAGATTGAATTTCGATTCGTCAGAAAAGATGAGTGTCCCATTGCTCTTTTGTCCATGAAACATGCATTTTAGCCCAAGCAGGTTGCTTTCTTCCTCGCTTGTTGAGTCAACAAAGGCTTCTTCTTGGGCTGATAGGCATGCAGACTACATTCCAAAAGCTGTCTTTGGATAGTACAGTGCACTTGTTTCAACACTAGAGGCCATATCAAAATCCAGTTTTAGATCAGGAGCACTAGAATGGCAATTATGAAGGTATAGCCATTTCAAATATCAATCTTTGGAAGGCGTAGTTACTCTCTTACGGCCTGATCCAGGTCTTCTGTTCACATCACTAGTTTTTTACTTTAATTTCAACACTTGGGATACTGTTGACTGGTGGCCTCCTATTTTATCAGTGATAGCACATGTAGAAAGCCCTTCCTGGGACAGAGCAACAGCTACTTTTATTTTCTTGGTGTCAATTGAACATGTGGAGCCATGCTTACACCCACGCAAAACAGGATACTAATGAGTGTGTATACCCTTTCAACTTCGTATTTATAGAAACAGCTGATGCAATACTTCGCAATAACTGTCCGATGCAATAGAAGCATTATCTGAAGCAATACCTTTACTCTGTGCCAAACAAAATGACCGTAATCAAACGTCTTATACATTTCACTACAAATTTACTTTTTTTATGGTGATGCAGTTTTTTTGTCTGCCACTGTAAAACAGAATCTATAGGTTGGTTGGTATTTTTCTCAGTGTGTGCCTTCGGTAGTGCATTTTCAAATCCTTTGCTCATTGGCTGCATTTTATACAAGGTATCCGGAGAGAAGAAAACAACCATCACACTTGTAAGTTTCGAAATTACCGAGTGAAGGTGGGCAAAGCAGTTGTCAACAATCAACGTGATTTTGTTTTTTCTCTATTGAAATTTAAAATCCGCTGCTCAAAAATTTCACTTGTCATCCAAGATTTTTTGTTGTAGTCCAACTCTAACAACTTTACTCCTCACACATCAGGGGTTTTTTTCCCTTTTACCTATTACCAGCCACATTTGCCCCAACCAGGTCTAATTCTCTCCTATTTTTACCACTTTTAAAAGTCAGTGTCTCATTTGGCAAGCATTTAAAAAATAGACATGTTCATGAACGTTGAATGTCTTTGGGCTTATAGCCCTCCATAATTTTTTTTAAAAACTTTCTTTGTACTGGGTAGTCTTCTTCAATTGCAACTCCTTTCTGTAGAAATCTTTTTCAAGCCACGGCACTCTTTAAATTTTTTCAGCCAAACATAACTGGCTTGGAATGTTTTATGGCCCAGAAAAGATGCATACTCCATAGTCTTTTCTTTTATTAATGGCCGTGATATTGGCACGTTTTGGTCTCAAATCAACTTCATCCACATCTTCACAAAGGCATAATTTCGCACACTTCCGACTGGGTCCAGTTTCCTTAAACAGTTTGAAAATCAAAACAGTTTTTCATAATGGTTAACACACTACTGGCAGGAATACCCAATTTTAAAGCAATTTCTCTTTTTTTTATACCCAGATTTATACTATTAAGCTCTTCTACCTTTTCACACTACACTCAAGGATTTTCTCATAGACACTGTAAGGTTACTTGCACAGCAGCTAAAACAAAACTGATTTAGGGACCACTTGTACTTATCATGTAAACAGAGGCAGGTGAAATTTAGTGAAAGCTTCGATCACTCATTTCTTCAAAACAACAGATGAATTTCTGAGTTAAAGGAAAATCACTCTCACCTAATTCTCTAATTGGATGCTTACAGTAGAAAACAGGTTGCCCAGAGCCAATGTTCGTATCAGGAATATGACAATCTTTGCCAATGGCTGTGGACATATATTAGCAGTTGACCAACGCAACTTTTCGGTTCAGTAGTATGTAGGTTGTATAGAAAAGGTCTCTCCAAAAACCATTCATCTTTTTCTATCACATGGTTGGCCACTTTCCTCCTGCAGGGTTTTACGGGCACCATTAAATTGTAGAATGTTTTAGCTCTTAATTTGTGGAATTAATCCCTTTAGCTCTTGATTTGTGCTTTCTACAGCATTAACTTTATTGCCTGAAGGCCAGAGGTGCAAACAATGCATACCTAAGTCTCTCTAAATCAGTTGGTTTTGTGGAAACTATTTTCAATGTAATGACCAAGGGGAAATCAAAAAAAAGTTTGCTACATAGAAAAATTTGCTGTATGGAAGTTCGTTAAAGAGAGGTCTGGCTGTGCGTGTGTGTGTATATATATATATATATATGTATGTATGTATCTATTGTCTTCACCATGTCTACCTGCCCCTTTAATCTACAGGTAACAGAGGGACTTACCAGTGGATTGATTTTCATGAAATTTTATTGTTGTGCCCTTTAAAAATATTTCTCAAGCCAATCCAAATTTCATTTAACAAATAGAAATCTGACAATAATTATTTTTTTTTATTCAAATTGTATAGAAAAAAACTCACATATTAAACATAGTTTTAATGCAATATTGTTGATAATGCAGTATAGTTTTAGTTTTAGACATTCTGTGCAGGTATGTCTAAAACTTTTATGCAAGTCTCCTGAATTGTTTCTTGTGAAGAGATAAAAAAAAAAAAAAAAAAAAAAAAAAAAGAGTAATAAATATCACACAGTAGTAATAAACTGAATAAGTCAAGTTTAGAGAATGTAAAATTAGTGTTTATTAAGTGTTCTACATCTTAGTAATTAATAGACTAGGAGATATTTACTTTTCACTTCTATTAATTGCAGGAAATGAAAAAATAAATCATTTAATTTGTGATTTATTTTTTCATTTTCTGCAATTAATCTAAGTGAAAAGTATTTTTCACTATATTTACAAAAAAAAGTAAACAAAATTTAATAATAATAATAATAAAAAAAATCGAATGCATCTTATATGAAACACTGAATACATTAACTAACTTGTTCTGCAATATGTAGGGTGGAAAAATAATGAAAAGCTGTTCTTACACTCATGGTTACTGAGTTTTCCTGTTGTTTTTTTTTTTTTTTTATAAAGAACATAACTCCACTGAAATTACTTAAATCCCATGAGCAATTTTAGGAACAGTGAAACAATGAAAACAAGAAATATAGATGAAGTGTGGTCAAAAAGTTTGGAGAGTGACTTTGTACCTTTATATTGTGGCATCACTGAGTTACCATTTATTACATTTGGTGCTCCATCTCAATATAGCAATGATAAATCACCTGTTTATCCGAAGTCAGTTTGAATTAATGTGCTGAATAGGTCTTTTAAGTATTGAATTGCACTTTAAAATCAATGCTTTTACTGAGTAACAAATTTGCATCAAATTTTGTTTTGAATTAGAAAAAAAGTGAAACAGAAACAATTTTTGGAGAAGATTCTGTGGCATTTGAAGACTTTTCAGTGATTTGCAAAGTTTAAAGAGGGCAGCTTGTCAAAGATGATCCTTGCTCTAGCCACCCTTCAAACTTCATAAACCTCATAAGATTGCTTTCTTGCATCATTTGCCCTACTAATACTAAACCAACGATTCAATCACTTGTGTTGGTGATCTGATCAGGAGTGATTGATGTTACTATCTGCAAAGTCGCTAGTGAATTGGTATTCCTTATGGGAGATGTACACTGATTCTAACACAGCATTTGGGAATGCAGTGTTTCAGAAAAGTTCATGCCCTGCATCCTCATTGATGACCAGAGTGGTGAGTTCTTGTATCTCAGGATCTTGTGCTGCTGTGGACCTACTCTTTCTTTCTTCCACTAGTAATGATGGAAGCAGTACTTCCACCGTTATTGGTGGTGAAACAAAAGCGTAGTCCTTCCAGAAGACTACATTCAAGGCTCAATAAAAAAAATAAAAAACTATCAAATGTGAAGATCATTTTACTGTATTTCTTGACTCAGATCATTGTTCATTATGAATTTTTTCCTCATGGTTAAACAGTGAACCAGGAATACTACAGAACAGTTCTATAGTGATCATGCAATGCTGTTCAGAGAAAATGGCTAGAAAAGTAGGCTTTGGGGATTTGGCACTCCATCCAGTGCTTTTCATTCAAGAATTTCTTGTGAATTATTCCATCACTGTGGTCCCCAAACCTGACACATCCTTAGGGAGCTAAATCCTCAACAGATTTAACCTCCTATGAATTTTTTTTTGTTTCTTAAGTTCAAAGTCGACCCCTTTCTGTAACATGAGAATTAGCTGCAATTCTATAAAGCCAATCAGTAATGCTTACAAAGATATAAGAAGCAGTGTATAGTTTTAAGAAGACTACTTGGAAGGAGATCCATCCAAATAGCTAGTAAGAAACAAAAAAGTTCCTTTAAGTTTTTGTTTTTATGCCTCATATCTAATTATTAATTATAATCAGATATATGCAAATTAAAAAATTTTGCCAATTTTTAAAATTCTCTGATGTTAAAATTAAATGTACTTTAATTTTTCTAAATAATCTTGAAAAGCAGTACTGCACATAATCACTGTGTGATTATGTGCAGTACTGCAGTGATTATGAAAGACAAAGAACAGATAACATCAACTTTTTTTATTTTTTAACTGAAAACTTCACTGTGCTTCAAGCTTCAGTTTAACTGTCCCGGAACTAGTAATGTGAATATACAAACTGCAGCATTTTATGCTCTGATGTTAAATAAAATAAACCGGATGGCTGTTTAGCAGTATACTAAAATTGTAAAAGTCAAGAGATGCATAACAAGAATGTAAAATTCTATTACTTTTAAATTTAGTGATCACCAAAACAGAGATGGAGTTTTAAATAATAAGAATCGAATGCTGAAAACAGCACAATGTGTCACAGTTAAAATTTCCATAATGGAACTGTCATGATGTTTACTATAAACCAGAGTCCAGTTACAGCACTAAAAAACAGAATGACAAAAGTCATACTGCCTGCACAAATTTGTTTCCTTGATGGTGGCGACCCCTGTTCCTCTTATTTGATTTCTGTGGTTCCTTTTCACTTTTTGACGGCGATTCTGTAGGACTTGTAAATGCATTAGCTGGTCTCATCTTATTTGGTTTAGTACGTGCTAACTGGCTTGCCGGTAAAGCATTGTGTAATAATCTTACAACATTTCCAACTGCTTTTGTTCTTCCTTCTCGGAACACCATTCTCATACCTGCACGTAAGTATTCTGGATTTTTAATGAAACGAAAGTGAACTATTGCTTTGTCTCCCGTTCGTAAACACTCCTTAGACATACTGAGAATTGAAGCAGTCTGTCGAATGCTACCACAATGAACTGTTAAAAAAAAAAAAAAATTCCTCTATTTTAGAGTAAAAAATATAAATACCAATAAAATGAATAAATAAATTAGTATTTATTCTTATTTTAGAACAATCTACCCAAAAGCTATACATGCACATACTAAAATTTTGTTTAGCATATAATGCTGTCACTTACACAAAAGGAGAAATTAAAAAAGCTAAGAATTTTTACTACACAAAATATATATATATAAGTTTGCATGTATATCCTATTTACATAGCTAAATAACAAGTCATTATCAAAGCTCTAAATTAAAACCAAGAATAGTCATGTTACCAGTTTTGCAACTTACTTTTGGTACAGTAAACTCCTGTTATAGCACTTTATAAGGGAACTAGCCAGGAGAGCAATATTAAGTAATTATTGTTTTACACTTCCCAATAAAGGAGCAATTCCAGTGTGTATAATTTGTCTTCAAACAGTTGCTATTATTAAAAGTAGTAATCTGAAATGCAGTGGTGTGTTATACCTTCACGGGGCCAAAGACAAAAAGGAATTTGGGGCACAGAAATTCCATTCAAAGAAACAATGGAAACCATGATTTTATCACTATATATATATATCTGGTATCTGCTACATTTGTTAATATAAAACAAAACAAAACAAAAATTAATTTACAAAAACGAATTAAAATACCTACGATATTTAAGCTAAAATGTTCTTATTGAAAAAGTTCAGCTCTCTGTGTTCTTCTGTTAACTCAATATTTAATGTTCTTACACTCATTAAAATCAAAAACTGATGAATTATTCCGTTGCACCTCAGTTCTGCTTGGACATTCACTCAAGACTGGTTGATAAGATCGTGGCTACCTTCTTTCTGATGCTGTGCTGCCTGAAGCATAAGGGTGCCAGCGTTGTCGGGTAAAAAAAAACATGGCAGTCTATTTTTTCAATTAACTCAACTATTTAAGGAAGAATTAAATATAAAATTTCACCAAATTGGTAACACCATTTTTGAAAAAAAAAAAAAAAAAAAAAAAAAGTAATTTTCAAATTAATCTTCAAGTTCGTTGACCTTGACAGGTAGAAAATTCAGTTTCCGATAAAAATCACTAAATATTAAAAAAAAAAACAGCAATGTGTTTTTGAAACAGTGATTTTGCCCCCCCCATCTGATCAGGTCCCCTAGGCAGATGTCTTTTTTGACTATAGGATAATGTGCCACTGCTGAAACATCATTATGATATGAAGCATACAAGTTTTCATAATAAACACACAGTAGGAAGTGTCCTTCTTAAAAATAAAGTGGCAAATTTATTATCAAGCTTCTTTGCTTCAACACAAATTATGAAACGATGTCTGTCCCAGCAAGAAAAAGTGACTAAAGCTGCCTTATGTATTTCTTCCTCGTTGATGGCATTCACAGGATCCTGTTATCAGCCAGAAGCTATATGAGAAATTCAGAAATACCAGCAGAAGAATATTTTAAACAAATACAACATCATGTTTAACTTTCTGAATATTGTGACTTTAGCGATACTGCAAATACTTAATATTTATGCGATTTTTTTTACAAAAAAAGTGAGCAATACCACGAAGAACTCTTAATTGTGTTATCCCTCCCTTGAGGACAGAGCTTGTGGAGAAGACTTATACAATTTACTTACTGAATTTATGAATACTACCGATCTTGATATATCCAAGTTAATATCAATATGCACAGATAGTGCTCCTGCAATGACAGCTTCAACCAAAGGACTGGTTCAACACCCGAAGCAAGATAATATAAATCTGCTACGTTATTGCATAATTCAAACTGTCTTATGTTGGAAACTTATTAAAATTTTTGAAGAATAATGTAAAATTATAAAGATGATTAGTTTTATTCAACCTACATCCTCAGTTCATCATTGGTGATTCACACTGTTTCTTCAGGAAGTTGAAGCCAATTACATTGATATGCTTCACAATAATGTGGCTTAGCAAGAGTGACATTTTATGAAGACTGTGGGTCAATTCAGAAAGTAAAATTATTTCTTGCTATTTCCACAATTCCAGCAGTGAGAAATCATCTAATTTTTCTTCAAGATACAAATGTAATTTACTACTGCCTTCTTAACTGATATAGTTACACATTTGAACAATCTAAATGAGAAATTACAAGGAAAGGGCACGGTTATTTCTGAATTGCTATCAATTGTATATTCATTTCATAAGAAACTCAACATATTTTTCCTCTGATTAAATGATGACATGCCACATTTTCCATATGTGAAAGAAGTACTGATGGAAGAACTTAATATACAATTAGATAAAAACAAATACAATAATTTTCTAAAACTAAAAGATGAATTTGACAAAAAAAAAGTTTACAGATTTGAAAAAAAAATATACATAAAAATTAACACAGCTCATATGTCAATTTTTACATGAACCAAATGAGGAATTGAATAACGAGGCAGCAAAATGGTTTAAAAGTAATAAAGTTGCGCAATTGGAAATGGCTGATTTTTCAACAGTTTTGGGGAAAATATGTGCAATGTGAAAACTGTATACTCAATTTACAACATTCAGATCAACATTAGTATTACCAAAGGCACATGATGCAAGAAAGCAAGCTTATATAGCATCAGCCAAAAAAAAAAAAAAAAAGACACATTCCCTTCTCATTTCACCCATCCATCCGCTCCAAATGTTTGTCTAGTTCTGCCTTGAATCTATTCAACTTCTACAATGACAGATGGAAGTTTGTTCCAGCAATCAACCACCCGCTGGCTAAAGGCAAACTTCTGCACATCTATCCTACAACTGCCTTTCCTCAATTTGAATTTATACCCTCTCAGGCAATTATTCTGAGCAACAGGAAGAATCCCATCAGCATTGAGCATGCTCAAACTATTCAAGGCTTTATACACCTCACCTCGCAGGTGCCTAGTCTCCAGACACTGTAATTTGAAAAAATGAAGCCATTCTTCACAAGAGCAACCCTTTGCTCCATTCACTAATCTTGTTGCCCTTCTCTGTATTTGTTCCAACAGCTCTACATCTTTCTTAAAATGAGGCCGCCAGACCTGTATACAGTACTCAAGGTGTGGCCTGACCATTGCCTTATACAAGGGGATAAGGCAATGGTCAGGCACATATATACGTTAATCAGTGTTTTCAAAAATGAACCACATTAAGAACAAAAGTTTCGATATTGGCTAAAGAATGATCATCTGCAAAGTTTGTTCCAGATTTCAAAAAAATTGTTTTGGAAAAAAAAAATGCAATTTTTCTCATTAATATGCATATGTACATAAAATTAAACATTGTATCTATAATTACATAAATACAAATATTAGATGATTTATTAACTTTATTTTAATTTCAAGCATGCATATACTGTGACATTAATTTTTTTCTAATACAGACCCAAATGAAAACTAACCGGTGAATCCTAGTATATAGCATGTTGCCTTTAACTTTTATATTTATACTCACTTTCTCCAAAACTTCATCTGATCATAGTGAATTATGCATATTATGCACTATAGCATGATTTTGTTTACACTACTGAAATTTTAGTTACAGTGGTTCACACTACTGAAAACAAAACACTGATTTCTAACAATGTGAAGGGTGCACACTGTGAGAGGATGACAAATGAATGTGTGTGTGTGTGTGAGAGAGAGAGAGAGAGAGAGAGAGAGAGAGAGAGAGAGAGAGAGAGAGAGAGAGAGAGAGAGAGAGAGAGAGAGAGAGAGAGATTCATATTAGACAATAAAATGAAATTAACTACAGAAACTCCCGACTTACGTAATACTCGACTTATAGAAATTCGACTTTGCGCAAGTTTTTGCTGGCCAGTTCTAACTAAAAAAAAAAAAGTATTTTGCATCCCGTAGGAATAAACGGAGGCATCGTGAAAATATCGTAATGTGAACCCAATAACATGTTTTTTTTTTTTTATTTTTTTTTTTGTAATTCATTCCAAGTAAGGCTTACAATACCGGTCAAAATCTTAATACTGGTATTTCGGTATTTTTAATTTATGAAACCAGGATACCGGTATTCCAAAAACAAACGTCTTTCTCAATAAATTTTGATGACAATTAGGTGCAATAAAGTAAGGAAAAAAAAAAAAAAAAACAAGTACTGTAATTACTTGAATTCATGTTTTAAATATACTTTTATTGCAATAATAAATATTCAGAAAAAATCATTAAAATACAGTTATTCTAAAAACAAAAAAATACATATTGTTACTGCAAAGTTTAGTTATGTTTAAGCATCCACACTACCTGTCCAAATAAAGTGAGCTCTTCAGAAACATAAGCAATCAATAGTATGATCGTTTAAATTGGATCTGATTTTAGTACATATTTGATTAGCGGAAGAAAACGCCCTTTGGGATTCTATTCTGGTATTATTGTACCGAGATAATCGTAGACAATCTCAGTCCATATTTTATAAGCTTTGAACTTTTTTAGCAAAAATAGTTAAAAGTATTTCATTAATTTCTGACTCAAGTTCATCTTTTAAAATCTCATTGGTGTAAGGCAATTTCATATTTTGGAAAGAATTTGAGGAACACTGATGTTCTGCTCCATGTTGGTCTTCCATGGTTGAATTATGTTCATCATTTTCTGAAGGAGAAAGATGTTTTATTAAGCGAAGTATAATTTTCACTGTAGTATCTTTACTGAGTCTGGGAGAGAGCAAAGAGTGGGGATAAGGAATAAAGAAGAGAGCAGAGTGCAGTTAAGGAATTCTTCACATATATAAATGGCAAAGAACAGAAGGACAAATCAGATTGGACCCTTATGTAATGAATGGTGGACAGTTAGATACCACAGCTGAAGAGTTGCAGATGAACTCAACAGTTACTTTGCATCGATATTTACATAAAAAACCCCTTTGTGTCAATGAGATATCATGGAAGTGAAGTTGAAAAAAATGTAATTAATGAAGTTGAAATTTCAAGTGATTATTTAATTAGAACTTTCGCACCTACAGCGAGTAAGGCTCCTGTGGTTGATGGCATATACCCTATAATCTTAAAGGAGGCAGCAAGTGAGGGCATTAAACCTTTAAGGCTAGTTATGAGAGCATCACTGGACTCAGGAGAGATTCCGTTGGATTGGTGTAAATTGGAATATAAAGGTGGTTCTAGGAGTGTAACGGGAAATTACTGACTGGCCAGTCTAACTTCAGTAGTAGGGAAAATCATGGAGGCAATGATCAAGGGTGGAATTCAGGATCATTTATATGGAAATGGAATTCTGTAGGATACACAGCATGGTTTTCTAAAGGGAAAATCATATTTAATTAATTTGGCTAGTTATTTTGACAAGGTCACTCAACAGCTGGACTTTGGGAATAATTTTGACATTGTCTATTTGGATTTCAGCAAAGCATTTGACTCAGTCCCACATGAGTGTTTACTTTATAAGTTGGAGCAGGGTGGAATCATAGGGAAAATCCTTAGATGGATAGCACGATGGCTTGAGGGCACCAGACAGAGGGTTGTGATAAATGGTTATTTCTCAGATTGGGTTAATGTAAGAAGAAGTGGGGTTCCCCAAGGATCAGTATTGGGACTACTGTTGTTTTTGACTATCTTAAATGAGATCTATGAAGGGATGGAGGGCGTGAGGTTTAAACTTGCAGATGATGTAAAGATCGCTGCCAAGCAGAGCTTCTTCAGAGTGACCTAGATAGACTTCCGGGATGGTCAGAAAAGTGGCAGCTATGCTTTAATTCAGCAAAATGCAAGGTCTTACACCTGGGGAATAGCAACCCCAATATAATTTATACACTTGGTGGAGTTGAACTAAAGTCAGTAGTGGAGGAACGGGCCTTACGAGTTATGATACGGTCTGACATGAAGTTGTCCGAGAATTGTGGACAGGTCGCAATGTTGCATGGTGTCCTATCGATGATTTATTGAACATTTGCTAGTAGAAATAACGACGTCATAATCACATAAAGGTGATTTTATAACCTTTATGTAATTAAATTATAAACAATTTTTTTTTTTTTTTAAATTAGTACCGAAAAACTTGTTTTTTTTTTGATTTGGTAGTTGTTGGCGCATCGGCTTCTGTGGCCATATTGCACCTCCCAAGGTTTTTGCAGTACTTTGATCCAAGCCCGAGGCGGGAATCGAACCCGCGACCTTTGGGTTGCCGGGCAAGTACTTTACCCACTCGGCTAGCCCGGTCGGCCGAAAAAACTGGTATTTTTTGTATCAATACAGGAAAAAAATGACCGGGATCCCGGTATTGTAAGCCCTAGTTCCAAGTCTTTGGAAGTTGAACATTTTTGCTATATTAGTAAGCTGTTTATCTCTCTAAAAGGTCATATTTATAATGGAAATTGCACTACCCTTTCATCGTTATCATATGTTCCGTTATAAGAATCAATTTTGAATGCCTTTGTGATATTTTTCTAAAGGACGTTTCTGGAGGTTACAACCAAAAAACAATATGAACTTTCCAGTTTATTGGGCTTTTCTGTTAGTGCATCTAATTATAAACTCTATCTCATTGCATTTGCAATAGTACCAATAATTGCAATTGTGTGGGTTTTTACACTATTATGGTGAAATGTGTTCCCTTTCACTGAAATCTTCAATCATATAAAAAAACAAATTTTCAGAAACTTCTCTTCATTCCTATTTACATATTACAATGATGAAGGAAAAGAGACCAACAAAAAGTGCAAGTGGTGGTAGTGCCAGGAAACAACACAAAATTGATTTAGAAATGAAGATGAAAATGATTAAGAAGTACGAAGCAGGACAAAGTTTGTCATGGCCGTCATTTAGCGCAGCCACAATTTCTCGAGCTCCTGAATTTCGAATTATTTAATGTGTTTAAAGTGAATTCTTCCACTGGAAAAGTGTGCCAGCTGAAAGAACTAAGCAAGCGGATTACGTCGGTGAGAAAATTCTGTTATTAGCAGAGTTATCTTGTAAGAACTCTCTCGTTATCTGCCTAATCTCATTAGGCTTAGCATTCTGCTGGCCATGTTCTAACACGTTTTGCTGTAGTTACATGCGCATTGTCGATAATTAGGCTTAGCTGTTTCACTACTGTATTTCTCTTCGGAAATAAGAATCCGGGGTTTGAAGGATATTGGCTCGTTCCCACTGGGAGTTTGCTTCTTAGTTTGAACATTAAGTATGAACTGTTTTTAGTGTCTGCGGAGTTTTCATGACAACCCTGCTAAGAAAACAGGAAGTTGGACAGTTTTAGTGTGTTTAATTTAATTAGAATCGAAGCGGTGAATATGCCACCGTGGCCCCGTAACCACACTGCTGTGTATTTTTAGTGCTCTATGTTTAATCAAAAATTTGTGTGTTTAGTTGTCAAAGTATGATAAATTTTTGTACAGCCGTTCTCAGAATTTAATGAGCTCTTGGATGAACATGTTGTTTCTGCAATGAAGTTAAAAGGTAACTTTTTAATTATATTTTATAATTTTAATGCTGGCTACACCAAGTTTTAATGTACGTGATGTATACTTATAAGCTTATACAAAGCAATAACTAAGACCTTGAACGGGAGTCGTTTGGTACCTACTCCAAGGTCATTTTGGCAAAGGAACTCCCACAGAGACTTGAACCATAATCATAATTGTAAGTAGACAATCGTTTCCCTGCCTCAACAAATTTGACTGCCACAAATAACAACGTTAAAGCTATAGAAACTCGGAGACCAGGCCTTGTGTGATTGCCATGCAGAAATCGGCTTAGAAGAGCAACGAAAACTGAACTCAGCGTGTTTTGAGTTTTCTCAGGGAACAAGCAAGCCTTTTTCATAACCGAGGATGAGGAGAACAGAGACATGCCTGATCTGCAAGAATCAGGTAAAAAATACGCTTTTCTGTATAAGCTGCAAAATGGAATATTGTCTAAAATGTGCCTCAGTGGCGCATAGGACATTTAAGAAAATGAAGCAAAAAAAAAAAAAAATTAATGGATTTGTGCTGGCTGTACTGCAACAGAGATAAACCAAACCGGGAAAATATCTGATAAAAAACGAAAAGAAGCGCTCTCCAAGATTATTGATGAATTATCAGATAATGAAGTCTCTTTTGAGAATTCAGAGATAAAAACCTTTGGATCCAAATTCCCTCTACAAGACACCAATTGTACAGACACTCTACAGTTAATTAATCAAATTTGCTCAGAGCAAAACTCGTCAATAAATCGAAGCAACACAAATCATCATGACTTGAAATCCCATATAGATGAGTTACGAATCAAACTAGATACGGTCATTACCAACCAGGACCTTTTAAAACAGCAAATCCGCACGATATTAGCAACTCAACAAGAACTCATAATGAGTTCTGAAAAAGAAAAACAACGGAACAAAAAACTCAGCGAACAAGATACCACGATCTATAATATGATGCGCACGTCAAGGAACAGCCATGCTTCATTTTGCAATATGCATGGAATGGAACTTAAATCAAAAGGGGTAGACGCAGTCAAGAGCAGACCATCTGAACATAACAACATGAATGAAAATTCTGATATGAATAACATGGTCAGTATACAACTTTTGTCGCGAGATGTTCCATCTGATGTAATTTCAAAAAATCGTAATACCGCTAAATCGATCCTCCCTGTGGATACCCTCAATAACTGTCATAATGAAGCACCCAAGTTAATCAGTTGCAAAACGCCGGGGTGTATTAGGGGTGAGATAAGTTTTTCGTCGCAAAGCTTGTTGCAACCGTCGTGCACCAAAGACAAATTAACCGTTTCTCAGGCCCGGAGCAATAATCCAAACCGATATCTCTTTGCCAGGAACAGTGTCAATGGCCGCACTGTCCATACAGGACAAGCCAAGGCCAGAAATCCAGAACGAGTCAATAAGCAAGTCTGCAGCAGATGAGTTGCAAAGAAATTTCATACCTGTGTTAATAGCTTAATAGTGTGTTAATACTACCAATATGCAAATCAAAACTGGATGTTTCAAAATTCATAAGTTTTCCAAACAAAATGAACCGGCTAACAGAATCAATACTCAAATCACCACCCAATCCGCAGAGAAAGATATTTTGCCCTCACACAATCCCGCCGAATTGGAATGTTGCCCAAATACTCAGGGAGACAATCACCTTTCAGAGGAACTTCAATTCCCTAATTTAGCAAGCAGCGAAGTCCCGGTCATGAATTCGTGTCAAGCAGCTGAACAGAGGTGCGATCCACAAGTGGAAGCCCACCAAATTAGCACCCTACCTCCAAAATTGACCTAAGTTTTACCATCTGTGCTGCTGTCTGAAAGCAGCCATTGCTCACCTGTCACGAACAAACAATCTTGGGCAAAAATCGCTGCTACCCATTCTATTTCATCTCAATTAACAGCTAATCAGAACCCTCATTTCCCCAGGACACCCTTTCAAATTAAGAGCCACCCTGCCAATATCAAGGAAAAGTGTCAGATTAGGATTGGTACCTCCACATCCTCTATTCTGAAATCGATGAGCATGCCTTCCACCTCCCAGCACAGAAGTCTTTTTATTTCCCGACTGGGGCCACTGACAACTGCTGGGGAAATTGAGGCTGCAATGAGTAAAGAACTTGCATACCAAAGTATCTGCAAATTTACTCAAGAAAATGCAAAATTACTCGTCCTTTAGAGTAGTTTGCAAAAGTCGGGCGTTCAGATCTGTTGCATCCACATCTGTATGGCCAGTTGCCACTTTAATCGGGCTTTTTTTATGAACCGAAAGACCCAAAACCATCCACTTCAACTTCCATCTTATGAGCAAAACAGAAAGATGACAGCTCCCCCCTGCATGACTAACAAATTGTGAAACTACACTAGTGTCTCTCGACTGTCGAAAACCACTGCACCACATGTCCAGCTCCAATCACTTTCTTGCCCCAGCTACTGCTTATAAACATACCGATATGACACCACATAACCCTGCTTTTCAATCACTTTCAATTAACAGGATAAATTCCACAAGGCCTAATCTGTTGAGGTGTTCAAAACAATCTACAAATAGATCAGCACTTATAAAAATTCCCTTTCAACTCGCCCTTAGAATTTTCTACCAAAATGTCCGGAGCCTCCGAAATAAGCCTGAAACCCTCGAACAACTCTTGTTGTCCAACAGCATGGATGTAATCTGTCTATCAGAAACATGGCTTGAACCTGATCAGGAGTCAATAGCCTATGCTCCGCCCGCTGGATTTTCATCGTTCTTCACGTCAAGATCTCAATCTAGAGGCGGCGGTGTTGCCATCTTCGTCAAAGATTCCAACCTGAAATTTGTGCACGTCACATCTAGCAACTCCTTATTTTACGAAGCAATACTCGTGACTGTGAAGTTTAATCGATTTAACCGCAATCTACATAGCCCCAGCTCCAGATATTGCAACAGTTGACGATGCTACCGGCTGGATAATGAGTAAGTTACACCCTTCTGCTACGCACATACTCTGCGGTGATTTTAATCTTCCACCCCACCTGAGCCCTCTCTTTAAACGACTAATGAACAATCTCTCTCCATTAAAGTTGATGATTATCAATGAGGAGCCAACGGGAGGCACCAATCACCTTGAATTGATTCTATGTTCTGGAATTTGCAGAGTCGACATTCCACCAGAAACGTCCTTCAATTCAGATCACAACCCAATTGCATTACTCCTTGTTCTGTCTATGCCAAACTTCAATTGCCCTAATACTGTTGAAAAGAAAATCATATTCTCTCAGAATTTTCTGGATCCAAAAAAAGTGCCTCGAGGCAGCGCAGTCTATTCCATGGCATGTGCTTGATGGATGTGACCCAATCCTCGTAGTTGATCTAATCACTAGATGGATAAATACAGTCGCCCTCTATGCATCAGCTAAAACCGTACACATTTCTCCAAGAACTAGAGCTTGGTGGACCAAAGATCTAGTGTGCAGTTTCCACAACAAACAGTACCTTCACAGGCAGTGGAAAATCTTTGGCACAACCCAAGATCAAATCCTATACTCCAGAGCAAGAGCTATGTTCAACAGACTCAAGGCATCAGCATTAGAGAGATACATTGATGCTACCTTGTCTAAAGGAAAAGTGCCATACTCATCATGTCTTGATGAGTATGGCGTCAATAATACTCATTAATTAATTCAAATCTTGATCTAGATAACTGGATGGACTACATTTCAAGATTCAAAACCAATTCGCCTCTGCTGAAATTCCTCTCCAAAACTCCCAATTTGCTCCTACTGATGACCTTTCCATAATTTCCATCACAAGAAAGCAACTGATATATGCTATTAACTCCCTGCGACCATCTAGTACCGCAGGCCGTGATAGGATACCTCATTTCATAATTAAATGCCTTAGCCCGTATATCCTAGATGCATTACTCTCAATCTACAACTATTCTTTCCACACGAGTTTTCCCTGCTCAGTGGAATGAATACTCTGTGAGGCCACTGCCTAAGGTCAAAGCACCAACAAGCCTAAAAGATTTCAGACCAATCTCAACTTCTTCCACCCTCCTCAAACTTCTAGAAAAGGTACTCCTTCCAGCATTAAACAAACAGCTGATGCCACAGAAGCCGAAATAGTTCCATTTCGCAGTCGAAAATAGATCCACCACAACAAACCTCATGGCCGCACAGACATCAATTCTTCAAGCCTTCGAAACTAAATCTGAATTAGCTATAGTGTACGCTGACATTGAAGCTGCTTTTGACAGCCTAGACGTCACAGCCCTTCTCAGACTCCTGCAATTCTTCTTCAGGATTAATGGAGACCTACTAGCTTTCTTCACCGTCTTATTGAAGAATAGAAGTGTCCACCTCACTTTGAAGAAAACCCACTTTACAAGAAAAATTAATGCAGGAGTCCCACAAGGTGCATTACTCTCAATCTACAACTCTATTCTTTCCACACGAGTTTTCCCTGCTCAGTGGAATGAATACTCTGTGAGGCCACTGCCTAAGGTCAAAGCACCAACAAGCCTAAAAGATTTCAGACCAATCTCAACTTTTCCACCCTCCTCAAACTTCTAGAAAAGGTACTCCTTCCAGCATTAAACAAACAGCTGATGCCACAGAAGCCGAAACAGTTCCATTTCGTAGTCGAAAATAGATCCACCACAACAAACCTCATGGCCGCACAGACATCAATTCTTCAAGCCTTCAAAACTAAATCTGAATTAGCTATAGTGTACGCTGACATTGAAGCTGCTTTTGACAGCCTAGACGTCACAGCCCTTCTCAGACTCCTGCAATTCTTCTTCAGGATTAATGGAGACCTACTAGCTTTCCTCACTGTCTTATTGAAGAATAGAAGTGTCCACCTCACTTTGAAGAAAACCCACTTTACAAGAAAAATTAATGCAGGAGTCCCACAAGGTGTCTTGTCTGGCCTTTTCTTCTCAGCAATTCTGATTCCTTTCACGAGTCCTCGTGATGATGCTCTAATATATGCCGACGATATAAAGTTTCTTACCTTAATCCCACCGTCTGCAAACCCAATGGCAATTACGTCTTCCATCACAGAGAACTTGACTACTCTTTCAACTTACTTGAAGATGTTTGGATTAAACCTTAACCCGTCAAAATCTGCAATAATGACTTACTCATTGAAACAGCAACCAACAATAATTCAACCTTTAGTTTTAGGTGCTCTAATTCCAGTGGTTACCTGCCATAAAGATCTCGGTGTCTATTTTGATCCGAAGCTGAAATTTAATGTTCACACAGAATACCTCTGGAATAGTTTTAACACCCTAAGGTGGAGAGCGAAACAACACTTACTTCATTCCAACGATGCCGCAATCACTAACAGATATCTTCAAGCCACCGTTTATCTGGCTATTTTATACGCTGCTGAAATTTGGGTATCTGCGTCGCCCTCACTTCAAAAACCGGTGTTCTCGTGTGAATACTGGACAATGAAATGGGCCACAAATAAACATCACCGACCCCCTCAATTGAGAACAACTGACATGGCTGAGCAGCTAAATGTACCCAGGCTCCCGAGGTTAATTGACAGCAGGCATTTAATGACTTCAGTAAAAATGTACACAGGAGTGATAAACGCCCCAAACATCTGGAATTTCTGTCAGTGGCACAATCCTACGCCATCCTTGAGGTCAGAGCCCACACTAATCCTCAAATACAACCGGTTGAAACTGTGTAGTCGGTTCCTACCTGCCCAGGCACTCCCCAAAATTCAGGCACTGCTCCGTCTTGGAGTCGACCTTCAGAAATTAGCTACCGACTACAAATACCGTCACATGCTCCTCGAGTGGATTCCATCTGTGGAACTGGGATAATTTCCTCCATATGACGTTTAGTCCTCATTTCTCATTATTATAATTTACATGTTTGTAACTCAATTTCTATGTAACGGTATTTTTTTCCTTTTTGCCAATTAATTTCATTTATAATTTCATTTATAATGTAAAACTCCTGGCCATGTCGCCGTGTTGAGTATTATTGTCTCTAGTACATGTACTGTACTTATTAGCAATAAAGAATTTATTTATTTATTTATCTATTGCAAGGGAATTAGGTCTCGTTGCTTCAACAGTGAATACTATTTTAAAGGACAGTGCATTAATAATATGGATGGAAATCAGATTCAGAAGCGAGTGCCCCTGAGTTTAATGACCATTCAAGCAAAAGCAACAAGTATTTATAAAGATATTAAGGATGAGTATGGTGAAAGCCAAGCCAAATCGTGGCACGCAATGGGTGGTTTAACAATAGGTTCAAGCATCGCGCTGGTTTCCACAACATTAAAGTATGCATTGAATCGCCAGTTCTGCAGCTGCAGAGAAATTTTGTGATGGGTTGGAAAAAATTATTGATGAAGGTGGCTATTCAATGCAGCAAATTTTTAATGTTGACGAGACTGCTCTGTATTGGAAAAAAATGCCAGATTCAACATACATTGCCAAAGAGGAAAATACAATGCCAGGTTTCAAAGCGTCAAAAAGATAGGGCCACGCTCTTGCTTGGGGCTAAGACAGCAGGAGATTACAGATTAAAACCACTGCTTGTGTACCATTCTGGAAATCCTCATGCATTTAAGGGCATCAATAAAGCCTCCTACCCATGCATTTCTGATCAATATCTCTCATTGAGGATTGGTTTAAACGCTGCTTCATTTCCAAGGTTGAAAAATATTGTAAAGACAACGACAATCCTTTCAAGATTTTGCTTCTATTAGATAATGCTGCTGGACACCCTATGCATCTAGATGATTTCAATTTGAACAAGAGTCATATTTCTACCGTCAAACATGACTTCACTCATCCAACCACCTATGGATCAGGGTGTTATTTTGAATTTAAAAGCATACTATTTAAGCACAACATTTGCTCAGGCATAGATCATGAGAAAAATTTTACGTTGAGACTTTTGGAAATCTTACAGTATTTACCATGGCATCTTAAACATTAATAAGGTTTGGGCAGAAATTACTAAAAGTTGTTTAAATGGCGCATGAAAGAAAATATGCCCACGGCACGTAAAAGGCTTCGAAGGATCTGAAAAAGACAAATCATATGAAGAGGTTACAGATAAGATTGCAAGGCTACTTCAGTTGGAGGTTGATGCCAAAGATGTGGAGTTAACAGAGGAAGAAGAGAAGGAATTATCTAATGAAGAACTTATTGACTTGCAAAAGTGTGATAGTGAAAGAAGAAAATGCTGACGAAGCTCAAGATGAACCAAATGAGAAGCCAATACGCTTCACCACCAAAGAGACGGCAATGGCAAGGTTTGAGAAGATGGATCTTGACAGCGAATTATTCTTAAAAGTTAACAGAGGGGTAAATGATATGCTTGCTTGCTACCAGGCAATCTACGATGAAAAAAAAGCCACCATCCAGTCATCCATTAATATGTTCTTTTGTAAGGTTGAGCAGCCAACCCCATCTAAATCTCCACAGCCCTCAACCTCTGCAGCAGTGTACTCATCAGCTGAAGACATTGATTCTGGCAACGATGCTTGAGAGGTAAATTTATTACTTTGAAAATTTTTTTAAATTGCACGCTTTTGTAATTTTTATTTGTGCACGAGATAAAAAATTGAATAAATACAATAAATAATTCTATTTACATGTTTGATGAACATTTATTTTTTGATTCAATCAATTCAGCGAGCACAGTTGCGAGTGCTGCACAAGCATGGGGGAAATTCCAACTTACGTGGTGCCGCGTGGAACAACCCTTACGTAAGTCGGGGAGTTCCTGTAAGGCATGTGCAGACTTACTCACTTTCCTACATAACAAAGATGACCAAATTTCGTTTCTGCTGACATAATAGTCAGGCAACACAAAGTATATGAGCTGTACATTAAAACAAGTACTATGCTGAATAATATGCATAACTATATATTATCTGCTGAACAGAGAGAGAGAGAGAGAATACAAAAATCTTGAAATATTATTTGCGTTTTAATACTTGTAACCTGTACAAAAACAGGTTCTTTCTTAGAGCACTCCTCTATTCGCTAAACTTAATAACTTAGTGTTAGTAGTGCTGAAAAATGCAGGGAGATAAGCTCATGTAGCATCAACCAGAAAAAACGAAAATATAAGTTTAAAAAAATAATAAAAAACCTCATCCATATATCCTCCCCACTTCGACAAACTGTTTAATACTTCCTTAAATTTATTCAATCTACTTACTTCCACAATACCAGATGAAAGTTTGTTACAACAAACAATTACTCTCCAGCTGAAAATACATTTTCACACATTTATCCAGCAACCATTTTTTTTTTTTTTTTTTTAATTTAAATTTATTAATAAAATAAATTTTCTGTTTATACATACTATGGGGCAACCACAATAGATCAAAGGATTTCACAAGATAGAGAGAATACAAGAACACTAACGTACTTAGCAGTAACGCCAGTTTGAACGATATTCACTCAGGTGTACCCCTCTTCCCTTGCACTGACCACTCGGCTACATCCCCTAATGAGTGTGGTCCGAGAAAGGGTAAGGATGCCATCAGCATTTAGTTTACTCACTCTATTCAGACCTTAAACCAGATCTTCTCTATTCAGATCTTCTTCCAGATGGCCAGTTTTAAAATGTAATTTACAGAACTGAAGGTTCTTCATAGTAATAATAACTTTGTGTGTCTTTGACTAATCTTGTTGCTCTATTCTGCTCCCATTCCAATAGTTCCACATCCTTCAGCTAAGGCCTCCAGACCTGTATGCAGTACTCAAGACATGGCCTAATCATTGCCTTATACAGCAGGATAATCACCTCTTGTATGCCTGCTGGCAAAATTCCTGTATATCATTGACAGAACCCCAATGCTCAGAGAAATTCATGTCAGAGTGTATCCCCCCAGGTCTTTTCATTCTCCACTATTTTCAGTGTGGTACGATCCAACTGGTATGTTATTCTGGGATTACTTCTACCCTATCTACATATACCGATGAGTCAAAACATTATGACCAATGAGTCGTTATGCAAATTGAAGCAACTGCAGGTGAACTACAGCACGTGCGCAAGTCAGGACACAGTATAAAACACACCTGATACTGAGCTCTGATAATCAGTGTTACTCTTGTTCTTCAGATGGGAAAGAAAGGCAGAGGACTTAAGCGAGTTTGACAAAGACCAAATTAGAATGGCCAGACAACTGGCCATTCTAATTCAGAGCATATATCCGAAACGGCATAGCTGGTGGTGTGCTCACAGTCAACTGTGGTTAATACCTACCAAAAGTGGTCAAAGGAGGGAAAATCCACGAACCACTAGCGAGGTGTTGGACGACCACAGCTCACTGATGCTTGAGGTGAGCAAAGGCTCTTCCAGATGGTATGTGGCAATGGAAGGGCGAATGGTGCACCTAGCCAGTAATTGGAATGCTGGTGACAGGAGTAATGTGTCATAACACACAGTACATCGAACCTAGCTGAAAACGGGGCTGTGTAGTCGCAGGCTGCTCCGAGTGCCAAGGCTAAACATGGTCCACTGGCTACAGTACCGTCAATGGGCACGCAAGCATTGAAACTGGACCTTGAGTGATTGGAAGAAGGTCATCTGGTCCAATGAAGTTTCCTGTTGCACCAAGTGGATGGCCAGGTATGTGTGTGTTGTTTACCCGGGGAAGTGATGGTGTCCAGATGCACCGTGGGACGAAAACAAGCCGGTGGTGGCGGTGTTGTGCTTTGGGTGATGTTCTTCTGGGATACTCTGGGTCTGGTCATCCATTGCCAGGCACTCTGACATCTACCACCTACCTAAACATCATTGCTGACCAGATAAACCCTTTCACAGTAACGGTCTTCCCCTCTGCTGGTGCCGTCTTTCAGCAGAATAATGTGCCATGCCACACCACCCGGATTGTTCAAGACTGGTTCGCAGAACACTTTCAGATATTGCCTGGCCTCCAAATTCCCCAGATATCAATCTCATTGAGCATCTGTGGTTTCTGTTAGAACAGCAACTCCAATCTCTGGTGTCTCAACCATGGCCCTTACAGGAATTAAAGGATCTGCTGGTTAAGTGTTGGTACCAGATACCACAAGACACATTTAGAAATCTTGTAACATCCATGCCTCACCAGGCATGAGCTGTTTTTGCTGCACATGTAGGACCAACATCATATTAGGTAGGTGGCTATAATGTTTTGGCTCATCAGTGTAGTACCTTGCATTTATCAATGTTAACCTTTTAAAGTCCAGCCACTCCTCGGTCTATACGCCTAATTTTTCTAGGGTTTGTTGCAGTAGTATGCCTTGATTCCTATCATTAACCACCTTGCCAACCTATGTATGAAGTGTAAACCTAGGCATTAAGCTTGATATTTCTCCATCAGTAGAATTAATAACTACTAAAAACAGCAAGAAGCCAAACAGTGAATCCCGAGAGACTCCAATATTATTAGTCCAAGAAGAACAGTGCACATTAATAACCACCATCTTCTACCATTAATCATCCTTTTATCCATAGCAGTAACTTGCCCCTACACTGCTACAATTTGTGCAGCAGACTTTCACGTGTTAACAGTAGCAAAAGTTTTACTGAACTGTAAGTATATGACAATAAAATATTTTTTGCATCCAGTTCCTTTGTTATTTCTGCATCATAATAACTAATCATATTGATTAGCAAACATTTCCCCTTAGCAAATTAATGCTAAGAATGATGTATAACTGCATTCCGGCCAAGATAATTCTTCATTACGTCTTTAACCGCTACAAGTATTCACGAAGAAGTATTTTTTTCCCCCCTCATTATTTACCACATTATTTTCCGCTGGAACACAAATCAAGCTTACATATTTGTAATTACTCTCATTCCACCCTTTGACCTCCACATGTGAATCATTTGCACATTCTTCAATCTATGGAGACCTCTCCTGAATCCAAGGATGTTCTCATAATTATGGCAAAGGGTTTGATTACCTGCTTGGCACTTTTTTTAATATAATTGAGTAGCTCCCACATCAGTACCAGGCTGCCTTATTACTTTTAGTTTCAACAATTTGTCTTTCACTTTCTTCTTAGTTATCACAAAATCATTTAGTTACACCAGTTATAACTTAGTATACTTCCAGTATCCTTATGTGCAAAAAAAAAAATAAAAATAAAAATAAAATAAAAAATACTTCTTCATGAGTACTTGTAGATACACAATATTTATTGTTTGGCAGCAACCCAAATGAGATTATCAATAAACATGCTATTCATATCTAGTGTACCAAAGCAGTTCATCTTTCCTTCCTTCTAGTGTCAACATAAACAAGCAATTCTTTGCACTCACAGCTATTTCTAACATTCCCACACGCAACACTATACAACATTTTCTTACCCATAGCTTGGTATCTTGGACTAATAGTTGTTGGATGGTGTAATACTAAAATTTCTCCTTCAAACTCCCAACAAGCTTCTGGATTCAGAGAAGGGGATACCATCACCATACCTTTCCTTATATCAGATCTTCTAATCTGTAAAATTTTAAATGAAAAAGTTTTAATTGATATTTTCAATTAACTCAAAAATATTATAAAAAATCTCAGGACTTATGTTCATTTGTTACATAAAAGATAATTTCTGAATAACAGTTTGCACTATAAAAGACATTACAAATGCACTGATCTCCCATTTTGAAAGGCATCAACTGACAATTGCTACAGAAATAAAAAGAACTTCTCAGATCAAATAACGATTTGTAATGGTGTATTATCAGTCTGATAGTGGTCATTACCCACTATACCCCTAATAATACCCCTAGCATTGTCGCTGGTTGTGGGTATTATTGCATCAGGCAAATCACTGCCTGCAATAAAAGATATTACTACCTCATTACAGGCTCTCCTCTAATGAGATAACAATAACCATTTGATAGGCCAAATGACAGGAAAAGTGCTTATGAAAGCTTCATAAGCATTCACAAATATCAGTTAACTTATCTACAAACCCAGAAAATTTATTAATTAGCATTACCATTAATGATATCAAGAAATCAAGAAAAAAAAATGTTAACCAATGCACCTCTTTTTAAATTTAGACAAACTAAAGAAAACTTAAAAAATACATATAAATAAAACTAAAGGAAAAATTTTGGAATTATTCTGTTTTTTGGACATCTATTAGCCCCTATCAATTTACATTTTGTCACCACACGGACTTCATTTTTGCAAACAGCAGCATATGTATCTCCAGTGATTGTTTCCTCATAAATTTTAATACATCTATCCTGCACATAATCAGGTTTTTTATAAATACTATTTTTTAAAATATTTATGGAAGTGTCACTTCATAAGGGGCCAACTTAACCTTACACAACTTCATGAATTTGTGAATAACTTCTGACCCATTCCCTTCTCGTCAAAAATTTGAAGATGACTTGAAGCTCCAATCTCACAAATTCATGTTTTCCTCGAGTTGGCCATTTTAATTCTTTTCTGTTCTTCCGTACTTCACTGTATTGAGCTGGACCTGTGCAAACAAGAACAGACATTTATGAAAGTATTCTAAATCTAGTTTTTTATATTTTAAGCATATTCGTAGACCAGATAGATAAGTTATTGAATACCCCTTGTAGCCAATCAGCTTAGTCAGAAATGTCCTCTCCTTAACAAAGAAATGTTCTGATTTCCTATAATTCCATTCCTGTTTGGATAATCTTGTATACAAACTTCCATAACTTCTTTTCCTCTTGTATATTAATGACCTTCATTCATTGACTGGAAATCCTATCCACAGTTTTGCTGATGATAGCAAATTGCATTCCACCTTTCAGTTTGAGAAACCTTGCCCTCCACAAACAGCTTCAACTTCTCAAATATTTACTACCAATTCCTTAAATGCCGATCTCCAGGTAACTCATCAGTGGGGCAAAGATAACTTAGTTGATTTCAATCCTTCTAAAATTCAGTCCTGTTTTATATCTTGCAAAAAGGACTCTTCTGCTCCTATGCTTGTCTTCGATGACACTGATTTCTAAGGTAAGATCATATATATTTATTGGGGATTACCCAGTTTGCCTGTGGAGCGAGGCCCCTTGTAACATGTAGTTCTAAGCTGTAATGTTTAGCTTATATGTAAATTGGGCTATGTAATCTCTCTCTTGCCATAACATGTTACAAATATTGCTCCCTCTGCATCTAAAAAACTAGCTTTTCTCTTTCGCTCTTGGTGTTACTTTTTTGCAAACAGCTGTTCACTACATACAAATTTGTCCTACAATGGATTATTGTTCCCCCAAAACGTCTCTCAAGTCTTCTAGATTCCATTCAAAGGAGGGCAGTTAGGTTAATTAATGACTCATTTCTAACACAGTCTCTCCACTCTGTCCCATAGATGGTCTGTTTCTGCTGCATGCCTTTTTATAGATACTTCCACAGGCACTATAATACTACTATAATTCCCACTCTCTCTTCCAAAGCAGTCATGTGCCGCACCCCATCAACACATCCATTTACTGTCCAACTTCAAACTCACAGAACCAACTTTTCTTAGGCGCCTCCGTAGCCAGGTGGGCAGGAGCAGCAGTGCGTAGCACACGCTTCTTGATTAGACCAGGGTTCGAGCCCATGACCACCAAATACGGAGGATGCAGAAAGGTCAGGGAATGACCACTGCACATCCCTGGAGCAATATGGCCTTAGTTGCTAATGCTCCTAAAAAAAAAAAAAAACCCAAATAACAACAACCAACTTTTCTTCTTCATTTATTCATTCAACTTTCATTTTTTGGAACAAACTTTCTTCATACGTATTTCCTGAATATTACAATCTACAATTACAATCTTCAACCCATGCACAGTACTAAGTACTATAGGTTCTAATACCTCTTGACTTCAGTGAAAACAGATTAAAACACAGAAATAAATCGAAGTAGGATGTGTATGAATTAATTAAACAAATTCATTTAGAACAAAGGAATTAGTTGAGAGATAAAATTACAGCTGTTTATAAAATACCAGTAGTTCACAATTTTTTCATCATTGGGCCAATATTGATGAAAATATGACAGAAATTATGGGTGGGCTTTACATTGAGTTAATGCTGTGATATCATTACCCTCCTCACATGAAAGAATGGTTTTAAAGAGAAGAGTTTGCAGGCACATCTTGTTATTGCGAATGATGTGATAGTTGTGATTTTCACAGTATTTATGATCAACTAATTATTTTCTGCGAATCAATCCCCACCTTAATTGGTCATCAAAATTTTTACCATGAAATTTAGTTAACAAGAAATATTTGTGAAAGTCCTGTGCATTTTGCATTTACCAGTTTCCATTGTAGTTAGTACACAAGTCTTATGATTCTATAAAATTTTAACAAAAATTTTCATCCCATTTACACGTAACATCATAAAAACAACTACAGGCTTTACTTTTTTAACACCTGTAACACACTTTTTTAAACCTATATTAACCTAGGCACTGTGAGCTGGGTAAAAAATAAAGGGATTGAACAAAAATTTAAACCTTTACAAATGAGAATTTAAATGAAAAAAAAAAAAAAAAAAAAAAAAATGAAGCAATGGAAGGAGTAGATAAGAAATAGTATCTACTCATTTATAATATTGAGTATTTAGTTTATTCTGTTTTGTTTATTTTATTTTATTTATTTTTTTTTGCTAGTGCAGCAAAAGCCAGTGGCTTCCTTGCACTGCACAGCAATAGGATAAGAAGCAGGAGGAGGAAACTGGACTGATGGTAGTATAAAGCGAGCATTAGAAGAACGAGGACTTGCTCTAGTCAGGGTTAAATAACAGAAAATAGTGAATAGAAGAATGATAGTCCAATAGCACTGATTTTTGCTATCACAGTGATCTTACCCCCTTCCAGTTAAAAGATTTGGACAATGAAAGATACCTCAATCAACAAAAACCATAATAAATTTTTGGAACTTTATGCAGTATATGCAAACAGTTGGCATCCCTTGCAACGTGTGATGAGATTTAACTTCCAAGAAGGCCATTTCCTTAAGTTACCCAGAAAAGTGTGCTTTTAACCATTTATGATGCAACAAAATGATTTCCAGATGTTAGAAATAAATACATGGAATTAGTGTTTTTTTTTTTTACGACAAATTTAATGATACTGTTACAACTTCAAGTTACTGGTGGGAACAAGAACTAATATTAAGCCATCATTATAATGGCTTAATATTAGTTATAATTAAAATACTATCTGTCCCAGGGCTGCTTAGTTTTAACCTCCCATTCTCTTGCAATTTAAAGTTACAACTAATATTTGTTTTATGCTCAAGAATTTTGATAAAGCTATACTTTTTACAATCATTACCTTTTTTAATGCAAAAGAAGCAGTTTGTCCACTGTGCACTTCCTTAACAGGCATTCGTTTCCTGTGGATAGATTTCACTGCAACGGATTGAAAACGACCTAGTGGATCTGGTCCTAACATTAGGATATCATTTAAATGAATTACACCTTTTACTGTTGTACCAGAAACAACGGTTCCAACGCCCTGTAAAATAAGTTAAAATGAATTATTTTGGTAATTTGGATTCATGCTATTACAATGATGATTAAAGGATGGATTAATAATATATATATAATCTTAGAGCTGGAAAAAAACTGAAAATCATATCCTGAAAGTGAGCGTGTCTCTTCTCAAAGCGTGCTAAAAAAGTATTAAACTTAATATTTTAAATATCTATTAGAGTGATGTCAATATTATTTATTTTTAATATTTCTTTGGTATTTCTTAAGTACCATTTTTACTTTCAATCTCACTAGTAATTATGCTATGCTAGAACTAGAAGTATGACCTTAGAAAAACTAAATAGTAACCACATACTACCTTTTTTCTTTTGTGCTCTAAGATATGCTTCATAGTGGTGCAAAACATGTACAGGCTCACAACTGTCAAATGAGAACTGTTATTGATTTCAGTGGCATTTTGAATGCAACCTGCAGCGACTTGCAAATTTGAATGCAACTTGCAGACTTGTGATTTCTTTAGCTTAACCACTCTTTTTTATGCAGTTCTGTGCACAAAAACTGATAGGACTGTTATCTGGAGATTGCAAAGACCAGGCAATTGGACCTTCTTGGCTGTAACAAGGTCAATATTATTTGATACAAACTCCTTATTCCCCAAAGGGAATAAGGAGTTTCTCGTCAGAAAAGCTGTATACAAATATGCATTTAAATGAATTGGTAGAATATGTGGACATAGTAGTTTGGTTCCTAAAATCCTGAAGTCGTGCTGGAAAGATGTTTATCTAATGGTATTAAAATTTTTCAACATCTACACATGAACAATATGCAGCCAGTGGTAGAAAATTTGATTGTTGTCACTATTTTCAGGTGTTAGTCATATCTGCTGTACTTGGTAAGAATGCAACCTTTCTTTGCATGACACAGGGCATACTTTATTACAAGAAATTCCCGTGCAGACAGATTCAACAAGCGGCAGGTGATGACAGCCTAATTTTTTGTTGCTTTTTACAGGAGAATCGTTTTTACAAGATCATACTTTTTAAAGACACAAATTGCAAAACCTTTACTTGCTCAACCTCCTGCTGTGCCTCTAACCACCCAATCAGTCTCTAAGCCTTGTAGTGCTTCCTGATCTGTGAGAACTTCAACAGAAAGGTTGCTCCTCTAGTTCTTCCATTTTCCCCATCACTTCCGTCCTTTTCTCATTGGTGATGCTTTCAACAGTGTTTTCATCAGTTAATAAGTAACACACTAATTCTTCTTTGTCAATTTCAACCCACTGATTGATTGCATTCTCTGCGAGTTCCTGTTCCTCGAGGGTATCTCTAACTGCTTGTATATCACAATGTATAGCAGCAATTTGTCCACTATTTTGCTGTTTATTTGTCACAGTTTGATTCTCTCCATCAGCTGTTCTCAGAAAACCACTTTTTCTCCAACAATTTTGAATTGTATCTTCTGAAATACTCTCCCAAGCAAGACTAATTTTATACGCTACTTCATTTAAATTTACACCTTAGAAATTCAGGAACATCAGGATCGGACGACAGCAAAGATAAAAGCAGCTCGCATCTGTAATTTACCTTAAAATTATAAATGATTCCTTGATCAAGAGGCTGGATTAATGCTGTGGTATTTTTTGGTAAATACATGGCCCAAATCTTTCCATCTTTGGATATGTGACTGTCAGCAGGTGGGTGAACTGGACTGTTATCTAAAAACAGTATTCCTTTGGGTTTGATGCATATTTTTCTCAAATGCTGTTGCACTGATAGTACTAACATTTTGTGGAACCAGTTCAAAAATAAATTTGCAGTCATCCATGCTTTTGAGCTGCTCACGTATTCTACAGGGAGATGTTTTCGGTTGATGGATTTAAAACATTGCGAATTCTTTTTTTCCCAATTACCATGGGTGGCAGCTTATGGGTTCCTGTTTTATTCAAGCAAAACAATAGAGTGACACGATCCTTACTAATCTTCAATCCTGCTTTGTTCAGAGCTGACTTTAAATCCAGAGATTTCATTGGTAACATTCTGTAAAACAGTGCACTCATAACAATTGTATAGTTGCTCATTACAGAAAGCTTCACACATAAATTTTAAGTCACTAATAAATTGTTTTGCACTATTGGCATCTGATGATTTTGCTTCACTGCTAATTGTTATTTCCCCAATGCTATGACATTTCTGCAAATGTCATAGCCATCCACCAGTGACAGAGAATTCACCATCAAGCTTTAAGTTTTGAAAAAATTTCTCTGCTTGTATCTTCAGAATGGGACCTGACAGTGAAAACCCTAAACTGCATTTCTGAGTGAACCACATGCATAAACAATCATCCACTGCCTCGTTTTTGCAGTCTTGATTTCTTCCTTTCCAGTCCTGGGGTTTTGTCCAACTTATCGAAGAAGGAATGTAGTCTTCCTTCTTCTGTAATCCATCCTCGTATTGTTCCCCTCAAGATTTTATTTGTGCTTTTGAAACACCACTTTTTACCCATTCGATTACAGTCAGCTTTTCCTTGATTGTGTAAGACTTTCTTTTATTAACGTTCGCCATAACCCCTGAAATCAATTTTAATTTATTACGAACGATAGCTTGCAAAAATGTAAAAAATCACCGATACACACCGAACAGTCACAAAAAAACACAACCAGCACAGGTAAGTCTCAAACTATGGATTGCCTTTTTTTTTTTTTTTTTTAAGTGACAACCTTTACACAAAGAAAGACGATCATTGCTCCCATCTAACCATTTTTGGGAAAACCGTTTTTTTTGTTTTTTTTTTTGTTGGAGAAGATAAGCAAATTGCACGACTCAAGCTATGGGTGTAGTGGTTAGTGACGAAGAAGATTAGCAAATTTTCTTTGTTCGATAAACATCCTTTTTGCTTCTTAACATGGTGGGAGGGTAAAGGTCCCCGGGATTTCCGAGAGGCCCCCGCCTTTTCCCTCTCTTGCAAACACTGGGTCATTTGAGTGGGGAAGCCTCCTGCAGTGCAAGGTTTGCAAAGGAATGTAATATTTTTGTCAGAATTTTTTCCAACGGCAATGTCAGGCATGCAGTGAGACCTGCGGTATAAATGACGCCGTTATATCCAGGGAGCGGTGTATTTATTTCCTGTTGAAAATGATTGTTGCTTAGTTTACCCTTCAGACTTTAAATCATGTATTAGTATTAGTAAAGGCCTTATGGTGCAAGGTAGCAAAGCCTAAGGCTGCACCAGCAAAAAAAAAAAAAAAAGTAAAATAATAATAAAATTAAATAAAATAAATAATTAATAAATAATAATAATAAAAAAGGAAACAGACAACCTATGCATTTCCCTCCTCCTGCAACTATCCAGCTGACTTTTGAATTTCCACTAACTGTCAGCCTCAACCACCCATGTAACTAACTCATTCCAATAATTTATAGCACCCTGGTTAAAATAAAACTTCCTACAATCCAGTCTAAACATCTCTCCCCATAACTTTAATTTATGGCCCCTAGTTCTAGAATCATTTATAGCCGTGAAAATTTCGTCGTCCACATTCATTTTACTTTTGCCTCTTAAGAGCCTTTACACCTCAATCAAGTTTGTTTGTTATTTGGTTTTTAGGAGCATTAGCAACTAAGGCCATATTGCTCTGGGGATATGTGGTGGTCATTCCTTGACCTTTCCGCATCCTCCATATTTGGTGGTCACGGGCTCGAACCCGGGTCTAATCAAGAAGCGTGCGCTATGCACTGCTGCTCCTGCCCACCTGGCTACAGAGGCGCCCCTCAATCAAGTCTCTTCCAAGGTACCTAGTTTCCAAGCTGTGCAACCCACATATTCAAAGACTTTTCTATGATGACGCTTTTTGGCCAATCTCATTAGGAGAGGTTTTTTTTTTTTTTTTTATATCAGTTACCCGTCTTTGGTCCCTTTCAAGAAGCTCAATGTCTTTTTTTTTTTTTAGGTGCAGTCTCCACACTTGAACACAATATTTGAAGTGTGGTCTAACAATAGCCTTATATAATTGAGATTATGATGACCTTACCTCTACTAATAAACGTTCAATGAATCATCAATAGGACGCAACACCATGGGCCTTCCTTACAACCTGTCTACACTCAGAGAACTTCATGTCTCACTGTACTGTAACTCCCAAGTCCCTTTCTTCCAACTACTGACTTTAGTTCAACTCCATAAAGTGTATAAGTTATTTTGGGGTTATTGTTCTCCAGGTGTAAGACTTTGCACTTTGCTGGATTAAAGCAAGGCTGCCACTTTTCTGACCATCCCTGAAGTCTATTTAGGTCACTCTGAAGAAGCTCTGCTTGGTGGTGTACTGCAATATAAAAAAAAAAAAAAAAAAAACGAATTTAGAGACTATAAAAAGTCTCTATAAAATTTAGGAGACTATAAAAAAAGTAAATTGCAGCCATTATCAATCCCATGCAGGATGGAAGCCTCCTCAACAATCCACGTTGAGGGAAATGGACCATAATCTGCCACGCTTGTACAGTGTGGGTTGGCAGATCGATCAGTCAGGGGCTTGAACACCGATCTACTCAAAGAGCGTGTGCACTGCACTCCTGCTCCTGACCACTTGGCTATGGAGGCCTCTGTGTTTACATATTACCGTAAAATGTCAGATGGTTCACAGCACCACATGCCACTTTCTTTGTTTGTCATTGAGATATTCTTATATATCCACACGAAAATGAGGAGGTGCACCATCTTACTAGAGGATAAAATCAATAGATATTCATAAAGCTGAGCCATAAGCCAGTTATTCAACAAATCCAGGTGAATGTTTACATTGAACTTTTCCACTATAAAGAAAAGGTGATAAGTTTTGTGATGCCAAATGGCACAAAATATTTATTTTTGGGAAGTCCTATTCACACTCAGTGACTTGGTGAGGATTTTCAATGTTTCAAACCTCTTATCGGGTAGTTGACTTTCTTTTGGCAAATCAAGTGAAGAGTACTTTCACCACTGAAAACAAGCCATGCTACCCTCTTCCACTTCTTGTGGCAAGTCACAGCAAAACTTGTATTGTTAGTATTTAATCATTTGATTTTAATGGTGGTAAATAACACCAAACAACACAGTGTGTAGTAAACTCGGAAAAATATCAAATATGATAGGTTTACTAGACTGAATTAAAAATAACAAATGCTAACCAGAACTACAGGGGAGGGAAAAATTGAAGAAACTTACAACTGTCAACCGGAGTAATTCCTCAAAATTGTAACCCCTGCTCAAAAGATCAACATAACAGCTGTACTCAGGAAATGCAAACAAAGCTTCTTTTTATATATATATAAAATGTGATGTAAAAATTAGGCAAAAGTAATAAAAATAAATAAATATGAATATGAAGCTATCATTAGAGGCAGCAAATGCACATCCTCCACATGAAGCCTAATTATATCTGATAATTAAAATAAATGATATTTAAAATAAAAAACATCAGCCAGTAGTACGGCAAAAATGCAGAGCGAAACGAAATGCAAAATAATATAAAATAAACAAACAGGGAAGGGAAAGTAGAGATAATAAGACAAAAAGGTAGTCGATAATCCCCTGTATAATTTAGTCATTAAACCCAATTAATAAAAACGATGTAAATTTAAAATAATGCCAATTATATATAATTTAGCGGTACCCCCTCGAAGTATAATAGAAAGGAAAAGAATAGATGGCGGCACAGGCGCTGCTTATAATTTAGCGGTACCCCCCCCCCCTCTTCGAGGGGGGTACCGCTAAATTATATATAATTGGCATTATTTTAAATTTACATCGTTTTTATTAATTGGGTTTAATGACTAAATTATACAGGGGATTATCGACTACCTTTTTGTCTTATTATCTCTACTTTCCCTTCCCTGTTTGTTTATTTTATATTATTTTGCGTTTCGTTTCGCTCTGCATTTTTGCCGTACTACTGGCTGATGTTTTTTATTTTAAATATCATTTATTTTAATTATCAGATACACACACACACACACACACACACACACACACACACACACACACACACACACACACACACACACACACACACACACACACACACAACCACCCCCTGCTATTTGCAGATATTTTATTCACTGTTTCACTTATTCAGAGTCACATTTATAAACTTAAAATGTCAATGTTAATGCACTGTGATCTAGGGTGCAAACAAGTGTGAGCATGACTAACATTGATTCAAGTGTGAACGCGACTAACGTTAATTGAGTGTGAAACTGTCAGTCTGCATTATGCATTTGTAGTAGGAGTGCATGTCTACCTTGGTTTTACTGTTTGACAGCTTAATTTTTGACAAAAATATGAGCTTTAGCAAAAGGAAATCGTTAAAAGACTGAAGAAGGTGATTTTATCAAGCAAGATTGAGTTGTAAGGTAAACTTTCAAGAGGAGAAATTTTAGTTTCAGTTGCAAACTATTAATAAAATCCACAAATTCACTGTCTGATCCATTAAAAAAAAATTGAAAGTAAAGATACAACACTGTGTTTCTGAGAGTGCACCTATTGCAACAAAAATATGTACCATGCTGCATGACATTAAAACTGAGAAAAAAAACTATACAAATACTTAAGCAAATTTGAAAACAGCTCTAAGTTCTAGTGGCACAAATTTTTTAGCCAGCAAATGCTGGTTTAAAATTAAAAAAAAAAAAAACATTTAAACCTCCACAATGTGAAGCTCGTGGATAAATCTGTCGGCAGATTTTGTGGTAGCAAAAAGTTTTCTGGGCAAATTAAAAAGTTATTATGGATAAAGGATATCTACTCCAGCAAGTGTTTAATGCAGATGAAAGTGCATTGTTTTGGAAGACAGTGTCTTCCAAAACTTACCTAACAAAACATGAAAAATCTGCTCCTGGATTTAAGGCTGCCAAGGATAGGCTTTCTCTGTTATTTTGTGTTAATGCAAGTGGCCATATGATCAAACCGATGGTTGTTTACAAATCACTGAATCCACGCATTAAAGGGGAAGGATAAACAACGACTCCCAATTTATTGGAAAGCAAATCAAAATGCCTGGATAACAGCTTCCCTTTTTACAGAATGATTCTG
Organism: Mastigoproctus giganteus; assembly: GCF_048544385.1. Classification (NCBI taxonomy): domain Eukaryota; kingdom Metazoa; phylum Arthropoda; class Arachnida; order Uropygi; family Thelyphonidae; genus Mastigoproctus; species Mastigoproctus giganteus. Next base: position 9,914,191 of record NC_143578.1, on the reverse strand, counting down.
TAATTGCTTTCTACATGAAGTAAAACCTTACTTAGCTTCAAAATCATTGCTATTTAAAGTTCTTATAATTGATAATTCTCCAGGACATTAAGAGAATTTAATGTTTGAATATCCAGCTGTCAAAATTTTATTCTTGCCATCAAATACATCACCTTTTAAGCCACTAGACAAAGGTGTGATTGCAGCTTTTAAAACCTATTATGTCAGAAGAGCATTCACAAGCTTGCCAACTAAAATGGAGAAAGACTGAAGTTTAAGTGCAAGCCAAAGTTGGAAAGATAATACCACTGCTGAATGCCTGTTCAACATAAAGGAGTTAGTTGAACAGATAAAGGAATCTACCATTAATGTATGTTGGCAGAAATGATGGCCAGAAGTGGTGATAGACAAATCTCCAATATAGACAATGTGGTAGCAGAGATTGTAAGAACTGCAAAAGGAATAGAAGGTGAGGGACAGCAGACATTCAAGAACTAATCGAGACTCAAACAGAAGGTCTCACTATAGAAGAACTGGATGAAATGATGGCAATGTCCAGTGAGAACTAAAATGATTGTTATTTCCCCAATTGTTAAAATGATACTGAAGATGAAGTGTTTGACGTTGTTAGAACAGAATTTAACATCAAATCATTAAATGAAATCCCACTATCCAAAAAACTTTCTGATAAAGTGTTAGTTGGATCAAAATATGGAAAGGAGCTTCAAGTTTTAAGAGAACTTGATCACTTGCTTTCACCTTATAAGGAAGTTCACAAAAGAAATTGAAAAGAAATAAAGTTTCTTAGTCTATTCAACATCAGGCTCTAGTGTCGATCATGTATTGTTTGACAATTACAATAAATTATATTTGAATTTAAAAATTTGTGTTTTTATTAGAAACCACACATATCTGTATTTCACTATACAGTAAACCCTCGCTAATCCAGTTACAGTTAATCCGGATCGAAATATGCAAAATTCTGTTCACAGTGGTGTTGGCATGCGATGCCAACACCACTGTGACAATACATTTATCCATCTATTGATAGATGGATAAATAGATAAATAAATTGATAGATAAATGTATTGTGTTTTTATAGTTTTTAATAAAGGCTTGTGATATTTTATTTATTCATTTTCATCAGCACTACCTATATCATTAAATTTTCCATTTATTTGTGTTCTAAGTTTTTTTTGTCTTTTAGGGCTATCTTTTGCTTCACTAATTTGGATTATTGCTTAATCCGGATGACTTTCCCCTCCCCATTAATCCAGTCTAGCAAGGGTTTACTGTACTTAAATAAAATACATAAGTAAACTCAAATTTAGACTAGTTTTCCCTCTTCGTTTTAGAATGTAACACCTAGTTTCATATGGGTGCTGAACCTTATTATTCGTGGTTTCTGAATTCATAACATTTCTTGAGAACCGAATCCTCACAAACAGCAAGGGATTGCTGTATATACAAAAATTGAAAGTTACAAGAAATTATTGTGGAAGCCAACTAAACTGTGATCCAAACCCGCATAACTTAAAAATATTAGTAACCATAAATTACGAATTCCCCCTGAAAATGCTCAGAATAAACAAACTATTTTAAAGCAGTTAAAGCCTGTTCACCAAAATGACTCTGTCATCCACTACTCAATTGGCCATGGTAAAGTGTAGATATGTCTGTAATCAGTAAATCACTACCAATGTGATTTACTGATTACATATGCTTAGTGCCATCCCTAAGTGAATCTTTCACCTTCTTCTAACCCTACTTAGGGTCAGAAAATGGCAAAAAATTATTTAATTACTGAAACCTAACAAATGCAAAATGAAACAGTTATAAGTAATGGCTAAATAAATGTGTTTACTTACAGGGACAGAATAAGTATCATCAATTTGGAATTCTGCAGGATCTGAGTCTGAATTTGGCATTCTTGTTGACAAAAGATTAAGAAACATCTTGAGTAAGTGAAGATTTTCGCCAGTTACATTTGATACTTGAAAAATTGGACATAACCTAGAGGGAAGACAAAAATAAAGGAAAAAAGATATTCTTAATGTGAATATTAAATACGATTTCCTTAAATATTAAAAAAAGGATTATCTTAACAGAAATGCTACATAAAGAAGCCTATGCAAGCATACAGAGGCTATAATAAAGGGTGTCTGGGCTAGAGGTATCCAAAATATGGCTTATAATGCGAGAACCACTCATTATATTTTCTCAAATGAAAGTTCAGTCAATAGGAAATCATTCCAAGGTTTGTTTCCTCACATTTTTCCGCATTTGGGGTATGGAGAATCCTCACCAAGTGATCGAAAATGAAAGGGACACACCAAAAAGTCAATGTCTGATTAGGAGGAGTGCACAAAAAGGGCATCATCAGTCCATTTTTTCCCCACAGATATGACTATGAAAAAAAAAAATAATAATAAATAATAATAATAATAAAAATAAAAAAGCACGAGGCTTTATTAAAGACTGTGTACTAGAGAAAAGTTCAGGATTTGGATGATTTGAAACAGCATATCGTTGAAGCAGTTGTTTTAATAATGCCTCAGATGCTGGAAAACACTTGGCAAGAGCTTGAGTATCGTTTTGACATCTGTCGAGTTACAAAAGAACTTTACTAACCTTCATAAAAACTTGGTGAGTTACTCTGTATAATAACAAAAAAATTATTTTAATACTCCTTATAGATGCTGAGGTGTGTGTGTGTGTGTGTGCGTGCACGTGTGTGTATGCGCGCGTGTGTGTATGCGCGCATGTGTGTGTGCGCGCATGTGTGTGTGCGCGCATGTGTGTGTGCGCGCATGTGTGTGTGTGCGCGTGTGTGTTTGGATACCTCTAGCCCGGACACCCTATTGTATAAAATATTTACAAAATCTGTGTTATTCCCTATATCGTACAATGCATTACTGATCATGTTTTGTTAACTGTAAAACCTATTCTGTCGTCCTAATCCTATTATGCTCCTTTATAATTTCAGAAAATCTGAGTAATGACAATGGAAGACTACCACTGGGTGTGAAGGCTACCAATGGCTGACATTCCAAAAACACTTCCAAGTTCAGTTTGTTGTCAGTCACCATAATAATATGAAAGCACACTGTTCTTAACACTTCCTATTTGTTGTCAAGATGTTAAGAATAAACTACAAGCTGGATAACCATCATGATAAACTGAAAAAACGGGTGCTTGCCCTCAAGAATAATGTAACTGGGATTTCCTCAGGGACTCAACACTCTAGTAACCTACCAAGTTTTCCGATTCAGGCCCCAGAACAGAATAACCAAATGCAAACTACTCTGGTTCAAAAGGACTTAGTCCTATTAGGAGAATCCATTGTCAGGGAAACAGGAAATATTTTTTGTAATAAGGATAGTTGAACTAGAACCAGGGTTTGCTGGACGGAAGCAATCATTAATGATGTCACCAACAGTCTGTAAATTTTAAGGGGGATAAAGAGAATATTATTATTCATGTGGGGACTAACGATATTAACCCGTTAACGACTATGAAAAAACTACCTATCAAAAACTACTCATTACGCTTAATATTACGGTGAGATTATGAGTTAAGGAAACAAACAGAACCAAAATTTCAAAGAAAATATATTTATTTTTTTTTTTAGAAAAATAGGCATCCTCAAATGGGGATGCTAGGCAGATAAGTGGTATTTTTCGTAGCAACCCTTTTCGATGCACATTGTTTTCTGACAATTCTTACATGACCTTACAGCTTTCATATGACAAACACAACATTTTAATTGTCTATCAAGTTTTTCTGGAAAGTGATGGCCTTCACTAATTTTCATAGGACTTCCATCTTTTTGTTTGTTGTTGATGCAGCATTTCGTATGATGTTTCGACGAAAATCTAATTGATTCATTTTTATCTCTGCTCTCATTTGGTGAAACTTCCACACCTTACTGATGGTCATATTTAACATGTATGTAAACAGGGCCCACCACCACCATTTCTTACCTCTTATTGCTATCCTGTATAAAGGAGTCTAAGAAAATTTACTGCTGCGTCAGTTTATCGCATTTTACTGTCTAGACAATGAGACGTGTTTGGTCAAATCATAAAAACTTATTTTTTATTTAAGTTTCTGCCTTAAGCTATGATTAGCATATTTTTGGAATTCTATGAACTGTGAGGGAATAGTACTGAAATAAAAAAAAACACATGTATGGAAATATGTAATTTAATAAGTAGATTATGTATTTTAATAGTTACATGTATCACAAAAATAGTAAAAAATCCATTATTTGAACAATATAACAGTTGGTTAATTTTAAACTAAACTAATTATAACATTATGTATGTCATAGTACGCTGCAAAAATTCAAAATGAATGTTTATGCAATCTTCAGAATCAGTCACGTTGAGATAATTAATTACTAAGAAACTGTAATATTTACAACACAGTATGTAAATTATAAAAAGAAATATTATGCGCTACATCTCTTAGATAACCAACAATATCACCCCGTTCATCATATGCACCAACAAGCCTTTTAATTCGTAAATCACAATCGCAATACTTCTTTTTTTTGTCGCCCGGATCTTCCACTTAAGTTAATGGAATTAAGTAGGTACCTAATTAAATTAAAGCACCTGCAATGGTATGTATTTCTAGGAAATGTATACCTAGCATATAACTTCCATTTTTAACTGCACTTAAATCTTAAATAACACCTACAGAAAAGCCATATTTTCAATTTAAAATGACCAATAAATTTATATAAATTATATGTATTGCCTGGCAATAAAATATGCTAGCAATCATTTGTAGGCTATAAATTGTTTACAAACTTAAATTTTCTTAAACTTTCGGCGATAAACTTTCCTAGACTAAGTCTAGGAAAGTTTATCGCCCGCAATTTATCGCCAGCAATTAATCAGTAGCAGTTTACCGCCGTATCAGTTAATCGCATAAATAATTTATAGCCTACAAACATCGCCAGGCAATACATATAATTTATATAAATTTATTTTTAACTTTAAGCAGCATGTTTTAGGGGAGTGGGGGTAGGGCATGCCGATTAGGGAGATACTTATATATTTATAATCTATTACAATCACAACATTTTCTTATTTTGAGTTTATTTTTCATCCTTTTGAGTTTGTGAACGCATCATGTTGGTGGAATTTTTGAAATCAGAAAAAGGAAAACCAAAATTCATTGGAAGTGTCAAAATTACTGAAAAACTAAATGTGCTGCTCGAGTTACTATGGTAGATAACACCATCGTTAAAACGTGGAAGGAGCACAATCATTGTGGAGACGCAGCACAACTTCTTGATACCATTCGAACTTATGCAGAAACAACAAATAATACGCCTCATAGTATTATTTCAAATGTTTCGAGAATCTGTAGCCAAGCAGCAGCCCCTAAGCTTCCAAGTGTAGACACAATGAAACGAATGATCCAAAATATAAGAAATCGAAATTTTGATGGCCCAGTTCTTCCATCGTATCGTAGAGAAATAGTTTTTACAGAAGAATATAAAACATCGTGCAAGGGAGAATTGTTTCTACAATTTGATTCTGGACCCGAGGACAATTGTATGTTAATTTTCAGTACGAAAAGAAGTTGTTGCAGTTGTTAGCGCGAAGTGAACACTGGTATGCCGACGGGACTTTCAAAACTGTTCCCTTACTTTTTTATCAGCTGTATACGATGCATGGATTCAAGGACAAAATATCGCTTCCATTAGTTTATGCATTATTGCCTAACAAGTCTGAGGAAACGTACGTATCTCTATTACAGCAGCTGAAAGTATTGGAACCGGCTATGTCCCCGCAATCAATAACTATAGATTTTGAAATGGCGATGATGAATGCTTGCAGAAGAGTTTTTCCTGATGCTTCGCAACGGGGTTGTTTTTTCCACTTTTCACAATGTATTTTTCGTTCCATTCAGAATAATGGATTGAAACAACGTTATGAAACTGATGCTAATTTTGCTTTAAATACGCGAATTTTGGCAGCAATTGCATTTGTGCCCACTCCAATTGTGACGGTCATTTTTGAACATCTGTGTGAAAATGGTGTTTTTCCTCCAGAATCGCAAGAAGTTGTTGATTATTTTGAGGATACATGGATTGGACACCCAACCAGACGACATCTTCGTCGACCAACAAAGTATTCCCACGAAATGTGGAACGTATGCCAGCTTGTTCTTGAAGGATTACTAAGAACGAATAATTCTGTTGAAGGGTGGCATAGAGGATTTGAGGAACAAGTCGCTGCATATCATCCCAACATTTGGAAATTTATCGATTGCATTAAAAAAGAACAAAGTATTAATGAAATGCGCATTGAATGTTATTTAAGTGGAAGTGATCAGGGTGACAAAAAAAAAGAAGTATTGCGATTGTGATTTACGAATTAAAAGGCTTGTTGGTGCATATGATGAACGGGGTGATATTGTTGGTTATCTAAGAGATGTAGCGCATAATATTTCTTTTTATAATTTACATACTGTGTTGTAAATATTACAGTTTCTTAGTAATTAATTATCTCAACGTGACTGATTCTGAAGATTGCATAAACATTCATTTTGAATTTTTGCAGCGTACTATGACATACATAATGTTATAATTAGTTTAGTTTAAAATTAACCAACTGTTATATTGTTCAAATAATGGATTTTTTACTATTTTTGTGATACATGTAACTATTAAAATACATAATCTACTTATTAAATTACATATTTCCATACATGTGTTTTTTTTTATTTCAGTACTATTCCCTCACAGTTCATAGAATTCCAAAAATATGCTAATCATAGCTTAAGGCAGAAACTTAAATAAAAAATAAGTTTTTATGATTTTACCAAACACATTTCATTGCTTCTAGACGGTAAAATGCGATAAACTGACGCGGCGGTAAATTTTCTGGACCCCTGTATAAAGATATACATTGGTCATGGGCATCTATGCCACCCATTCCACCATTGTATAAAGCAAATGATGCAGATTGTTCTACATTGACTTTAGCTTTTGCAGTTTTTGACCAACGTTTTACATATTGTAATGGTTCAACAAAATCATAATTGATAAGAATAGAACATATGTTATCTTTCCATTTTATACATAATATGTCGTTGATGACATCAAACCTATAGTCATATGTACCTCTTTCCATTTTTTTCATTTCTTTAGATGCCATAATAGGACAGTGTTGAACTCGATTGTCATTCACAGTTCCTGTAGCTCTTAGTTTCTTCTTTTTCAAAAATATCATCGAGTACATTGTAAAATAATTGTCAAAGAAAACTACATGGTTTTATGGATCTGGCACATGTTCCAATAAATCAATAACCACTCTTGCACCTACAGGTATACTCTTCACATTTTTGGTTTCTTTAGTTGGTTTTCTGCAATAGATGTCAAAAGTGTAGCAATACCCAGAAGAACTAATTATCATCCAAATTTTGTAACAGAACCTCACTGGTTTGCCCTTGATAAATTATTTTGCTGGATTATGTCCAAAATACTTCACCATTGACAGATCCTTGTGAAAAAAAAACCCACTAGCAAAAACTGTTTTATGAGCATATTCATTATTGGCCTAACTCTGTACATTTGATCTTGACAATTTCCAATTTCCAATTTCATCATTATTGGCCAGTGGAGCAAATCTCTTTCCAGTAACCAATATATTCATTCTTGAGGAAAGTTGTGATATCCTGTCAAAAGCAATACTGCAATAAAACTTTGCATTTCTTTGTTGGCAATAGTAAATTCATGAATGTTTTTTTTTTTTTTTTTGTTGAGTGTATATTACTGTTCGTTCACATATAAAGTCTACAATATGTTCGTTCACAAATATAGTCTACAACAGGACCAGGGTATGTCTGCCAGGGGTAAAGGTTGATGACGTTGTAGAGCAGATATCATCTTTTAAGGGCACAAAAGGTGATATTACATGTTGGCACTAATGATATCAAGAGTAGGAGACCGGCAGAATTGCTTAACAAGTACAGGTCACTGTTGAAAAAAAAAAGCCGTGAAATAGGGTTGAATTTGAAAGTGTCTGCAATTCTGCCCAGACACGACAGGAGGGAGTATATGATGAGAGCCTTGTCGATCAATTCGGCCCTGGAAAGATTGTGCAAGGCTCAAGGGGTAGAATTTTTTTCAGCCTGGACTGTACTTGTTAACAGGAGAGATTGCTTCTACAGGGATGGGATACACTTAAATAGAAAGGGCGCAAGAATATTTGCTGATGCTATTGAGGCAGTGTTTAAGTGGGTCGGAAAACTGCTAGCTTGGGGGGGAGACAAAGACGAATAGATTAACAGTAGCCACTGGCAGAGGTGAAAGAGATTCTTGCACTGCTTCTATTGGAATGAGCAGAAGCCTGAAAAACAAGATGCAGGATATTTCAGAGACTGCTGGGAGTCATTGTGGTACAAGTAAACACATGGGTTGTGTTAGGGTAGCTAAGAATAGAAATAGGTGCATGTATACTTGCGTGTACACCAATGCTAGGAGTTTAGTAAATAAATTTGATGAATTTGAGGTAATGCTCAAAACATCAAAGGCAGATATTGTTGGGATATCAGAGATGTGGTGTCACACAGATATAAGGAATGCAGAACTGGAATTTGGGGAGTACGTCTACAGAAAGGATAGACTGGATAGGAAGGGAGGAGGGGTTATGCTATTAGTTAAGAAATACATAAAATCCAAGGAAGTGAAGCCAGTGGACATCGCTGGACAGTGCAGTGTCAAGTCAGTTTGGTGTGACATAAGCATTGGGAGATCAAAATTGAGAGTAGGAGTGTGCTATAGGCCGAATGACTCTGATGAGTATAATAAGAAACTGTACAGGGAAATAGAGTGGGCCAGTAAATCAGAGAGTCTTATAATGGGAGATTTTAATTTCCCAGATATTGACTGGAATTTGGGGGCTGGTCACTCACACACTAGTAAGGCTTTTGTGGATTTATTGGATGATTGTTTTCTACATCAGCATGTTCGGGAGGCAAATAGAGGGAGGAATACTCTTGATTTGATTATCAGCAGTGATTCTTCATGCATTAAGAATCTGCAGATAAATGACCCACTAGGTGGCAGTGATCAGTGTGCTGAAGTGGGATTTACTCAAAGAGGTAACTACCATTAGGGGAAGGGTTATTGCTTTCGTAAAGGCGACTACGATGGACTGAGACAGTATTTAAATTCTATTCAGTGGGACCAACTGATGATGTTACCAACAGCAAATGCAAAATGGGAAGCATTCAAAGAACTTAACTTGGAAGCTACTAGGCTTTACATACCAACTAAGAAATATTGTTCAAGGTTTAGGCCGAAATGGATGTCAGATGAACTGATGAGGCATATGGCAGAGAGGAAACATGCATGGGATACATACAAATTAACACATGACACAGAAGCCTATGATAGATACAAGTTGATCTGTAACCAAGTTACAAAGCAGGTTAGGCAGGCGAAGGCAGATTACGAGAAATCTTTGGCAAGGGATGCAAAGAAAAACAGCAAAGAGTTCTTTACTTATGTAAACTCTAGAAGGAAGGGGATGAATCAGATTGGACCACTTGATATTGATGGGTCAACTGTTGATGATCCTGCTCAGGTAGCTAACAAACTAAATGAATATTTTGTATCGACATTCACACATGAGGAGTTATTTAGCGTGGGGAAAGCCAGAGGTGTATTCAACTCTAGCAGTAAACTACAGAATCTTGAAATAACTGAGAGTAAAGTGGAGGAGAAATTTTTGAAGATAAACACAAGAAAGGCACCCGGGGTGGATGGGATCTATCCAGTTATATTAAAGGAGGCAGCAGAGGAAGTAAGCAAACCCTTAGCCATAATTATGAGAGCTTCCTTGGACTCAGGGGAGGTACCCACAGACTGGAGATGTGCAAATGTGACCCCAATTCACAAAGGAGGATCAAAGGCTGACACAAGTAATTATAGACCTGTGAGTTTAACTTCTGTTCCAGGAAAATTAATGGTTAAAGAAGCACTGCAGGATCATTTAGACAAGACTTCAGTTATAGCTCGGACACAGCATGGTTTTGTTAACGGGAAGTCTTGCCTGACCAATTTGATTGGATACTATGATGCAGTCACAAAGGAACTGGATGCAGGGAATAACTTTGATATTATATACTTGGATCTTAGAAAGGCTTTTGATACTGTTACACATGGAAGACTGCTGCACAAATTGGAGCAGTGTGAGATTGGAGGCAAATTGCTGCTGTGGATAAAGGGGTGGCTGAGTGGGAGAAGACAGAGAGTGGTAATCAATGGACACTGCTCGTCGTGGACTAATGTTATTAGTGGAGTCCCTCAGGGCTCAGTGTTGGGTCCATTATTGTTTTCTGTATTCATAAATGATATTGATGATGGTATATCAAGCTTAATGTCGAAGTTTGCAGACGATACAAAGGTAGGCAGGGTTGTCAAGGACTCTACTGACACTATGCTGCTGCAACAGGATCTGGAAAGGTTGAGCAGATGGGCTGAGAGGTGGCAAATGAAGTTTAACATTGACAAATGTAAAGTACTACACATGGGAAACAGCAACCACAGAGCAACGTATCAACTCTGTGGTACTACACTGACAGTGGTAGAGAATGAAAGGGACCTGGGAGTGGTTGTGCAGGAAGATATGAAGTTCTCTGAGCAGTGCAGACGGGCTGCAAGAGTAGCTCATGGTGTATTATCAATGATATACAGGAATTTTTCTAGCAGGGATAAGGAGGTGATTATTCCCTTGTATAAGGCAATGGTCAGGCCACACCTAGAATACTGTATACAGGTCTGGAGGCCTCATTTCAAGAAGGATGTAGAGCTGCTGGAACAAGTACAGAGAAGGGCAACAAGATTAGTGAATGGAACAAAGGGGTGCTCTTACGAAGAAAGGCTTAAGTTTTGCAAATTACAGTGTCTGGAAACTAGGCACCAGCGAGGTGATCTGATAGAGGTGTATAAAGCCTTGAATGGTTTGAGCATGCTCAATGCTGATGGGATTCTTCCTCTAGCTCAGAATAATCACCTGAGAGGGCATAAATTCAAATTGAGGAAAGACAGATGTAGGATAGACGTGCGGAAATTTGCCTTTAGCTAGCGGGTGGTTGTTGGTGGAACAGACTTCCATCCCTTGTTGTGGAAGTTGATAGCCTAAATAAGTTTAAGGCTCAGCTGGACAGGTATTTTGAACGAACAAGAGGGGTGAAGTGGAAGTGGGTTTTTTTTTTTTTGGATGATGCTGCATAAGCTTGCTTTCTTGCATCAAATGCCTCTACTAATGCTAATGCTAATTTCATCACTAAAAAGTTTTTCGAATATTTTGGGTGGGGACAAATCTTTTAAGTCATTTTTCACAGCATCTAACTCACTTGTAGAACAATGTGTATATCAACTGAAGAAGGTTAACTAGATAACCGAAAGGTTTATGTATCTAATCTAATATATGTATATTTCCTATTATTAAACCTGTTACAATCTATATTTTTGTATCCGTTTCACTCTGAGCAACTGTAATTTTAATTTTAGTAGTAATGTTCATTTGTTCCGAAAGGTGCATATTCCGGATGTCTCTTCAGCCACTTTGCATTTTCAAAATCGAGATATACCGTTAAATCACTACCACTTTTATTTTCTGGAACATCTTCCGAGGGAAAAACATATTCATTGTTATTTTCAAATGAAATTTCCATAGAACCAGGAATTTCTTTTCGAAATGAATTAAGGTCCTGTAAAACATCTTCATCAAACTCTTCACAATCTAAATGCGTAAACGCGTCCAAATTTGGAGGTAATATGCAAATTTAAAAACTCATTATCATTGTCTCTTGATTTGCAACATCTTCGATAGCTTCCTCAAGTGTGGTGTATTTCTTCTTGCCATAAAGGCACCTCCGTAGCCAGGTGGGCAGGAGCAGCAGTGCGTAGCACACGCTTCTTGATCAGACCAGGGTTCGAGCCTGTGACCAACAAATACGGAGGATGCGAAAAGGTCAGGGAATGACCACCGCATATCCCCGGAGCAATCTGGCCTTAGTTGCTAATGCTCCTAAAAACCAAATAACAAACAACAACTTGCCATAAAAAAAAAAATCTTCGGTTCCATTATCGCCAGGTTTATGATTCACTATAAATAAAAATAAAACTTATATACAGTAACGCCTAACAACCCTGTTTGAGGATGGTAAGATATAAAAAAAATAAATAAATAAATAAAAATAAAAAAAACTAGAAAAAATGTAATAAATGAAATTTTGTTCATACTTACAGCATATATTGTCTCTCTAATTTGATTGTAAAACTAAGACAATTAAAAAACACTCTGCATTAATAAAAATTTGTTGATAACTTCTGTGAGTCAATAGAGAAATAAATCTGTCTCTTGCAACTGTTGCAAGATCAGTACTGAAGACATCTAGTGCTGACTGTGGTATATGAATCATTTCCTGATATTTATAGATAAACAATATACAGAAATATTTCATTAGATAGTATGAATCAGAGCTGAAATACTCAATATGTTCTACGTTGATAATAATATTAGTAAATTAATAAGAGTTTACCTCAATATAGTACGTGGAACACTTCCGTATAATACCCTCCAGAAATTAAAACGGAAAAAACGAAAAAATCGACAACTTACCGGTACATTAAAGTAAAATATAAATAATTAAAGTAAAATATAAATAATTAAATAATCAATTTAACACAATTCAAAACAATTAAAATTCAAATTAACGCAATTTAAAAGAATCTAACGAAAATATTCAAAACGATTTTCCTTCCTGAAGCTGACAATGCTTTTCGACCGACTGTCGTGATCACAGGAATGAAAATTACCGAATCCGGCTAAACCTGCACCTTTGGTCAGGTAAAATTACACAAGCCTGGATTTCCGATTCGACCTATTGTTTCCTACAGGAACTCGGCATTTTCAGCCTTAGCCACACATGTATATAACATTATAAAACCTTTTAGACAGGTTATACAATTTGGAATTAAGAATTACGATACATTATTTAATAATCTTAAAGACTGTAGACTCGGCGACAATGACAATTTATTCTCATTAGATGTTACCTCATTATATACGAATGTAAACGTTGAATACACATTAGATATTATTTGGGATATGTTAAATAAAAACTCGACACCGATTAATTATACGAAGCTGCCTATAAAGGAGATTTTTCACTTAATTAAACTATTAGTTGAGGCTAACTACATCACCTTTCGAGACAAGGTGTACAAACAAATTTTTGGATTACCAATGGGTTTGAGCCTGAGTGGCTTAATGTCAGAGATCTATCTCTCAACGATTGAGCAGATACATTTGACACCTTTTCGTCCCCGTATCACATACTATGGGAGGTATTTAGACGATGTTCTAGTTATTACCGATAGTAGTACTATCCAAGACATTTTACATTCGTTCAATAATATTCATTCTAGACTCAAATTTACATTGGAAAGGGAAGATACGGATACTAAGTCATTAAACTTTCTAAATTTCACGCTTACCCGGGACTCGAACATAATACAATTTAGCATCTATCGAAAACCCACAAACACCGGCATGCTTCTACATTATAATAGCTACCACCCGTTCACCTACAAAAGATCGATTATCTTTAATCAATTTCTAAATGCCTATAAATATTCAACGACGGATTCTGCTTTAGACTCAGAAATACAAATATTAACTAGCAGATTCTTGAACAGGGGTTATCCCATTAACACAATAAATCGTATTAGGGTACAAGCTAAGGATAAGATACAAAATACTGCACCAATCAACAATAGTAATATCAAAAAATACTTTATTTCTGTCCCATATGTTGAACAGTGGCACAAACAGCTTAACAGATTCTTTAAAGATACCGAATTTAAAATTATAGCTAGGCCTATACGGAAGTTACACACTATACTGAACAATCGCTCGGTTCTTTCGGCGTTCGCAACACAAATTAATGATCTAGTATACAATATTTCTTGCGGTGATTGCGACTCGTCTTATCAGGGTTCGACGCGGTTTTCTCTTAATATCCGTGTAAATCAACACGAAGCCTCAGTTCGTGCTTCTCGTTCAGCAGCGTCAGAATTAGCCTTTCATGCCATTAACGAAAAACATACTTTTTTATTTAACGAGGCCAAAATACTTAACGTTCAACGTAATTATACGCGACTATTAATTGCAGAAACCGTTGAAATTAAATTACACGAGAATTCTGTTAATGTTCGGCGGCCATATTTGATCTCCGATGCGTGGACCTTTACGCGCATGCGCGTAGACACATAATCACTATTTAAGGTGCAGGTTTAGCCGGATTCGGTAATTTTCATTCCTGTGATCACGACAGTCGGTCGAAAAGCATTGTCAGCTTCAGGAAGGAAAATCGTTTTGAATATTTTCGTTAGATTCTTTTAATTGCGTTAATTTGAATTTTAATTGTTTTGAATTGTGTTAAATTGATTATTTAATTATTTATATTTTACTTTAATTATTTATATTTTACTTTAATGTACCGGTAAGTTGTCGATTTTTTCGTTTTTTCCGTTTTAATTTCTGGAGGGTATCATACGGAAGTGTTCCACGTACTATATTGAGGTAAACTCCTCTTATTAATTTACTAAGAAATATTTCATGGAATTGGGACAGTTTCAAAATAACAACATTTTGAATTAGCATTCCCATACAAGTATGTCCAGCACTAATGGGTTAAGCATACACAATCTGACGATTTATTAGACAAATACAGGACAATGCTGAAGAAATGCTGTGAGTTAGGTCACAATGTCTATGTGTCTGCAATTCTGCCCAGGTACAATAGGAGGGATTATATTTTTTTATTTTATTTTATTTTATTAATAAAAAGATACACAACAGGTAACCATTAACAGTGTATCTGAGATCAGATCAATAAACATAGTAACAATAATATGCTGAAAGCCTTGTGGATTAACTCAAGACAAGAACTCTGCAAGGCTTTAGAGGGGAAATTTCTATCAGTTTGGCCCACATTTGTAAGTAGAAGGAATCTGTTTTGTAGAGATGGGATACATTTAAACAAAGGTGGTGCAAGAGTTTTTGCCAGTATTATTGACGATACTTTATAAAGTTTAAGGGGAACTGCTAGTTTGGGGGGGGGGTACAAGGGTAATATAGATATGCATTAGTCTGATAATACTGGTCAAAGTAATGTTTGCACATAGCGCTTAAGAGTGCTTCTTTGTTATCGCAACATCACGTGTTAGCAAGATGTTCTAAGGGTAGAAATGTTTCAAATGAGTGGGTAGCTAATGCCAGGGAAGCGAGCTTAAAAAACTTTAAAGGGCGTGTTAGGGTATTTAACTATACAAGAAAACTAAGTTTTAATTGTTTATACAGTAATATCAGAATGTTAATAAAATGAGTGAATTCGAACTGCTGGTTAGGACCAGTAACACTGGTATAATAGGGCTTACGGAAACGTGGTGCCACCTGGAGATAGGGGATGATCAGTTTAAGTATGGTATGTAAAATGTATTTAGTAAGGATAGGGAAGTTAGGTGTGGGGTCATGCTTATCACATCCTGCCTGAGCATGATGAAAGCTTTCCCGGATTCAGATGTTTCACATGCTAGTATAGAATCTGTATGGTGTGAGATTGTTGGAAGGAAAGGTATAATGAGAGGGGGAGTACTCTACAAGTCATGTGATTGTGAAGATTATGATGAGAGCCTCTACATGCAAAAAAGCATCAATGTCTTATTATGGGTGATTTTAATTTGCCTCTAATTGATTGGAGCAAATGGGAAGAAAACTCCATATGGAGGTTAATATTTTAAATCAACTAGTTGATTTAAAAATATACTCCACAAGGAAGATTCCAAGTTGGATGATTAAAGAAGATGTCAGATTACTTGAACAGAAAAAGATGGCATGGAAAGGTTACAGAGCAATGAAAAGTACTGATACATATACAGCTACAAATTGATTAGTAACAGTACCACAGAAAAGGTTAGGCTCGCAAAGGTAGATTATAAGAAATCACTGGCAAAGAGTGGAGATAAGGAATTCTTCACCTATATAAATGCAAAGAAGAGAAGGGCAAACCAGATCGGACCCTTATGTAATGGACGTGGGATAGTATTAGATACCCCAGCTAAAGTTGCAGATGAACTCAAAAGTTACTTTGCATTGATATTTACAAAAGAAAAACCCTTTGTGTCAATGAGAAATTATGGGAGTGAAGTTGAAAAAAATGTAATTAATGATAGTGAAATTTCACATGTTTATTTAATGAAAAAACGTTTGAGCCTACAGGCCAGTAAGGCACCTGGAGTTGATGGCATATGCCCGATAATCTTAAGGGAGGTGGCAAGTGAGTGCATTGAAGCTAATTATGACAGCATCACTGGACTCAGCAGTGATTCTCTGTTGGATTGAAAAAGTGCCACCATATCTCCAATACATAAGGGCGGTCCTAAAAGTGAAGTGGGAAATTACCAGCCGGTCAGTCTAGCTTCAGTAGTAGAGAAAATCATGGAGACAATGATCAGGGGTGGAATTCAGAATCGTTTAGATATAAATGGAATTCTGAAGGATACTCAGCATGGTTTTGTAAAGGGAAAATCATGTTTAACTGATCTGGTTAGCTTTTTTGGCAGGGTCACTCAAGAGAATAATTTCAACATTGTTTATTTGGATTTCAGTAAAGCATTTGACCCAGTCCAACATGAGCAGTTATTTTATAAGCTGGAAGAGATTGGAATCACAGGGAAAATCCTTAGATGGATAGCAGGATGGCTTTAGGGCAGAAGACAGAGGGTTGTGATAAATGGTTATTCCTCAGATCGGGTTGATGTAAGAAGTGGGGTTCCCCAAGGATCAGTATTAGGACCACTGTTGTTTTTGATTTTCTATAAATATATCGATGAAGTAGTTATGAAAATCAAAAGAATACAGTCGATGAAAGGATAGAGGGCATGATGTCTAAATTTGCAGATGATGTAAAGATTGGTAGAGTAGTTAATGATCAATGCCAAGCAGAGCTTCAGAGTGACCTAGATAGATTTCAGGGATGGTCAGAAAAATGGCAGTAAGCCTTAATTCAGCAAAAGTGTAAGGTATTACACTTGGGAAACAGTAACACCAAAATAACTTATACACTTGGTTGAGTTGAACTAAAGCCAGTAGTGGAGGAGAGGGACTTGGGTGTTACGATACGGTCAGACATGAAGTTCTCTGAGCATTGTAGACAGGTTGCAAGGAAGGTCCATGGTGTTCTATCGATGATTTATTGAACAATTGCTAGTAGAGACAACGACGTCAAAATCCCATTATATAAGGCTATTGTTAGATCACACTTGGAATACTGTGTTCAAGTATGGAGACCGCACCCACAGAAAGACATTGTTCTTCTTGAACGGGTCCAAAGACGGGTAACTCCCCTGGTGAAATTGGCAAAAGGACATCAATATGAGGAAAGACTTTGAATATGAGGGTTGCAGAGTTACGAATCTAGGCACCTTAGAGGAGACTTGATTGAGGTATTTAAGGCTCTGAGAGGCATAAGCAAAATAAATAAGGACAAAATTTTTAGGGGGTTATAAATGATTCTAGAATTAGGGGCCATAATTTCAAGTTATGTTGGGGAGATGTTTAGACTAGATTGCAGGAAGTTTTATTTTAGCCATCAAGTTATAAATTACTGGAATAAGTTACCTACATGGGTGGTAGAGGCCGACAGTTTGGAGAAATTCAAAGGTCAGCTGGATGGGTAGAGGGAAATGTATAGGTTGTCTGTTTCATTTTCTCCTATTATTTATTTTTTTAAATTTTCCTATTATATTTTAATTATTATTATTATTATTTTATTTTATTTATTTTTGGTGCAGTATAAGCAGTAGGCTTCCTTGCACCATGTGGTTGTTGCTAATACTAAATATCATCAAAAAAGGCAACAGCAATGTATATTTTCTGCAGAATTAATGAAGGGGAAAAAAAAAAAAAAAAAAAAGTGAAAAACAGAAAAATACAGCCCTAAAAAAAAAAAAAAGGGGGGGGGGGGGCAGTACAAGACCAAAATGCTACCTGTAGCAGTACTGCTGAACAATGCAAAAACTGATATCAGTGATGCTTATAAACAAGTTTAGCACTGTGATAAGTAAAATAGGCATAGAGTATGCACTTATTGCATAGGCTTTTTTTGATGTATGTATGTGCAATTTTTTGAAGTCATACACAAGGGCCTTTCATTTTTGTAATTGAGAAAATATTCATTACTATGAAGGACTGGTAAATCTATTACATGTTATGATTTGGGAAGTAATATTTATAAAACAAATTTCCAGCTTATATTTCTTCAAAAGCTCATTAACCAGTATAGATATTTGGTCATAGTGAGAGATTGCTGTTTGTCCAACTATAATGTTTATATTTTCTTGGAATGGTACGATTCCAGAAAAAGGGCACATCTACCCATTCATTTTGCGAGTAATCCAAAGAAATATGAGATTAATGTTGAAAAAGTTCAGCTGGAAAGTTGGTCATTCAATAGGCCATTTTTTTGACACCTCGAAAGGATTAGCAAGTAGTTCCGATTTTTTTAAAATCTGCAATAACATGCTCTTGTTTTCACTGATGAAAACAAGAAAAAGTTTAAAAACAACATGATCACCCAACATGTTATATAAAAGAGACTTAGTTCTCCATCAGTAAATATTACTATCCAAAGCTATCATTATGTACACTGAGACTACAGCCTTCAATGAATGTTAGACATCACTTATTCTTTTTTTTTTTTTTAATGTATGATGCCTAGTCTTACAATACAGTAGAATAAATAAGCTCAATATTATTAAAACTCAGGAAAATTAAGTTCACATCATATCATATACTTGTTCACTCATTATTTTGCTTTTTTCTCACCTTTTCACTAGTATCACTTCCTCAATGAACATTATTAAAAATGCCCCTTAGTTTAAGCTTTGAAGGTCATCTCTCTTTCTCTCTCATATCAAAATATGAAAACTAAATACAAATACATTTTCTAGAACAAACTAGGATGCGATTGTTAAAATATATTAGGGTAACGGACATTGAGATGGTTGTGAAACTGTTCAAAAACAATGGAGCTGTTCTTCTAAGACACACTACAGCTTCAGGGAGAGCCCATGGAATATTAACATTAACATCCTCTTTGGGTATGGAAGTTTCTGCTGAGAAAGGGGATGGGGATAGAAGGTTCCACATGCTGAGTCCTCTTGTTTGAAAATAAAACTTGAACAAAAACTGGAAGCATACTTACATATACATCAACTCCATGATGATGTCAATCAAAACAGGTGTGAGGTGACCAACACTGTCTTCTTGACAGACCAATACAAGGCAGGTTTTGGAATCCTCATATGGCATGTTAGTATAAACATGCAATCAATGTTGAAAATGATTAAGCAATTGTTTGGACCGATCTGGATGTTGTTGATGCATCAAAGGAGTTTTTGGACACTTTTTATAAAGAACTTGATTCATAGGAGTGATTTTGGCTGTTTTTCACAAAACCAAAAACATGCAGTAAACATCATCAAATACAGATGTTTACTTAAATCATTGTTCTCCTTCCCACACACTCAAATAACAGCATTTTATGTTAATTTCAGAAGAATATCAATGATGTTTTTAGAACTAAACTCAGGATAGGAATAACTTTCCCAATGAGAAAAAGAGAAGTTAAGCAAGCAAAATTTAAATTTAGATATCATAAAATCTAAAGAGTAATTGCATTCAGTCCAATTTTAACATCAAAAATTGAAGTACATATATATAAAGGTTGAGATTAACAAATGTTTTGTGTATTGTATCACGTGCCATTCTTGTGTATCACAGCAAATGGAGTATTACACCATTTGCTGTGATAAAGCAAATCTTTCTTTAATGGACTGCATGAGGGTAAGGCCTGTTTGCTAAATACAATTGTCCATTAAACTCAAAAGAAACATGCATACATGCCAAAGTTGCTAGAATGTTATTAAAAAGTGCTGTACAATGAAATAAAAAATATTTAAAATTTTCACAAATTGTAGAGTGGCAGTGGAAACTGATTAAACCATATTCATTGTCTCAAGTACCCACAATTCAGGTTCAGATAACTTCCATCTGAGAAAAATTTTGGTTCCATGGCAATCTGTTTTATTATGAAAACATTTTAACTGACAGAAAATATCAACAGACTGAAGCAGTTGCATTTCTGGATTCCATAAGGATGAAAACCCTGGTTCAGTGGATGCTGGCTGTTATTTCCAAGTCCGTTAAATTCAGGTCTTTTAAAGTAAGGATTTGCTATATATTAATTTTAATCTTCAATCTGTTAAAATTTTAACTGTCATGGCATCATAATTAAAGCAAATTGGCTGAAGGAAGACAAAACAGTTTCTGGTGCAGAAGTAGAAGGTTCCTGCTTTAGAGTTCCCCTAATGGCCCAGAGTAGTGAATTTAATAGATTAACAGTAAGTTATGGTATATGAATGAGGAAGTTCTAAAATTTCAACCAGAGCACTGCAAAGAGAGCAACTTCCATTCCATATTAGTGACACCCCCGGAAACTTTAAGGAGGCAGCAAAGGAAGTAAGCAAATCCTTAGCCTTGATTATTGTTTGTTATTTGGTTTTTAGGAGCATTAGCAACTAAGGCCATATTGCTCCAGGAATATGCGGTGGTCATTCCCTGACCTTTCCACATCCTCCATATTTGGTGGGCACAGGCTCAAACCCCGGTCTAATCAAGAAGCGTGTGCTACACACTTGCTCCTGCCCACCTGGCTACGGAGGTGCCTTAGCCTTGATTATGAGAGTATCCTTGAACTCAGGGGTGATCATCACAGACTGGAGGAGAAGTGCAAATGTATCCCCAATTCACAAAAAAAGGGGGGGGGGGAAATCAAAGAGTGACACAAATAATTACAAACCTGTTAGTTTATCTTCTGTTCTGTTCTGGGAAAAACAATGGAGTCAATGGTTAAAGAAGCACTGCAGGATCACAACACAATGCTGCAGTTATAGTTCAGGCACAGCATGGGTATGTTAAGGGGAAGTCTCGTCAGACCAATGTGGTCACAAAGGAAATGGATGCAAAAAATAATTTTGATATCACATATACAGTCAGTCCTCGTATAGCACGATAGTTGCGTTCCTAGAAACCCTTGTGCAATGCAAAATCGTGCAATATAAACAACAAGCCCTGTGGGAAAAATGGGGTTAGGTGCCGACCACCCAAGATTGAACACACATTTGTAACCAAAACCTTACCAAACACAATAAATAATCGTAATAAAATACTTACACATTTTATTACAACTATTACGTAATAAAATATTGCTAATGCTTTTACTTCAAGCGTAAGCAAACTTGTTTTTTGTTTAATTTTCTATCCAAACAGATGACAGGCGTTCCATCTCTTCCAATTCTTTGTGTCTTAATCTAATGGATTTTAACTACACTTTGAGTTGTTCCTGCTATGAAAGTTCTTTTTATTTTCTCTGCATGCTTTCTAATTCTCGGCGTTGCCTCATTTAGGTCTGTAGCACGTGCAATATCACATGGTCTTTCATTTCGCTCAAAGCGTTTACAATTTCATATTTTTTCTCTATTGACAGAGGCGGATTGGCCATAAGCCTTACCGGGGAAACCCCGGTGGGCCAGAGGCCGGTGTGATTTTGGCCATAAACCAGAGTATTAGGGCACTATAAATTTTCCTGGGTAAGAATTTTTGACCCAGTCCGCCTCTGTTTATCGATATTGCTTTTCTTTTTCTCTCTGAATCTGAAGTATCTTCACCAGGACGCTTCCTTTTCACACCTTTTAAGTATTTTACTCATTTTTAGGGAATAAAGCACAATTACAAAACAAGGAGGCACGCTTGATACACATAAACAAAGCTGCGCGCGTGTAGCAACTGAATAAACAACACCGTAAAGGCAGAGATACACTATTAACACCTCACATTTTACTAAAGCACATTTCTAGGGATTACTACCATAAAACAATAAAAACAATTTCCAGTTGCGTTTCTGCTAGTGGAATCTGTTATAAACTGGTAGTAAACATGATCTAATGGCATTTGCAATAATACTGATAGCGGGAATTGTGTGGTTTTTGAGTTATTATGATGAAATGTGTTTCTCCTTCACTGATATAAAATACATAAATACATTTTCAGAATCTTCTCTTCATTCCTATTGTGTTGCGTTCGGTTGGGGTGATTCTGCGTTCGACTGCCATTTCTTGTAAACACAAAGGCAAATCGTGCATAAGTGAATTCGGTTCGTGTTATATAAGATATCGTTCCCCTATTCATAAATCGTGTATGATCGAATTCGTGTAATCTAAACACGTGTTATACGAGGACTGACTGTACTTGGATTTTAGGAAAGCTTTTGATATTGTTGCATACGAAAGACTGTACAAATTGGAGCGGTATGGCATTAAAGTCAAGTTGCTGCTATGGATAAAGGAATGGTTTAGTGGGAGAAGACAGAAAGTGTTAATTAATGGATGCTGCTCTTCATGGAATAATGTTATTAGTGGAGTCCTCCAGGGTTCACTTGGGCCCATTATTGTTTTCTGTATTTATCGATGATATTGATGAAAGTATATCAGGCTTAATGTCCAAGTCTGCAGATGATACAAAGTTTGGCAGGGTTGTTAATGACAGTAGGCTACTGCAACAGGATCTAGAAAATTTGAGCAGATGGGCTGAGAGGTGGCAACTGAAGTTTAATATTGACAAATGCAAAGCACTGTATATCGGTAACAGTAATCCCAGAATAAAGTGCTGACTGTGCAGTACCACACTCAAGGCAGTGGAGAATGAAAAAGAACTGGGGATAACTGAGCAGTCAGATGTGAAGTTTTCAGAGAAGCATAGGCAGGCTGCCAGATCAGTTCATGGGGTCTTGTCAGTGAATATAGGAATTTTGCTAGCAGGGTTAAGGAGTGGATTATCCCCTTGTATAACACAACAGTCAGGCCACACCTTGACTACTGCATACAGGTCTGAAGGCCTCATTTTAGGAAGGATGTAGACCTGCTGGAATGAGTACAGAGAAGGGGAACGAGACCGGTCAGTGGAACAAAAGGTTGCTCATAACCAAGAAAGGCTTAAGTTCTGCAAATTGCAGCATCTGGAGACTAGGCACCTGTGAGGTGATTTGATTGAGGTGTATAAGGCCATGAATGGTTCAAGCAAGCTCGATGCTGATGGGATTCTTTCTCTTGCTCAGATTATGCACGACAGGGACATAAATTTACCACTAGCCAGCAGGTGGTTGACTGCTGGAACGGAACAAACTCCAGAGTCCAAGGATGCTCTCATAAGTATGGCTAAGGGTTTGCTTAGTTGCTTTGCCGCCTCCTTTAATATAACTGGATAGATCCCATCCACCCCAGGTGATTTTCTTATGTTTAACTTCAACAATTTCTCCTCCACTTGGCTCTCAGTTATTACAAAGTCATTAAGTACTCTGCTTCAATTTGATAACCTTCTGCCATTTTCAAACCTTAATAATTCCTCATGTGTGAATGTAGATGCAAAATACTCATTCAGTTTGTTTGCTATCTGAGCAGGATCATCAACAATCGAACCATATTTGTGAAATGAACTAGAAATTGCTTGGAAGGTTTAGATCTTCGCAAATAAGCTTACTCTATTAGTCTGACAATTCATGGTGTATTCAATAGTAAGAAAAAGTGTTGGGGGGGAGACATGCTGTATGAAGTAATGAAATTTTTGGATATGGCGTACATATGGTACGAATATACCCAGATCCTTGACATAACGTGGCCTCGACAATGCCCTCTGCATACACACTACTCGGACTCCCTCCAGTCACTATCTGGCAGAGTAGAGGTAGCAAGATTACACACTAGCTGATCTGGAAGTCTCCAAAAGAGTTACCAATAGGTTTGGTCCGGTGTACTAACTAGTGACCGGCCTGCAAACACCGTTTTAGAGCTGTACCCTCAAAATGTAAGGAAGATTAGATTGGATCTTGCCACGATGTTCGTCATAACCTCAAAAGTCATCAATCATACTGCATGATGGAAGAGATGGAGAAGAGTTGACTGGAACTTAGCTCCGGAGACTAAACACGGGTTCCACCACATCAAGCCTCCAATAAGCAAAGTGGTGGTATTGCATCGGTTGATGAGAGTCATCTACCACCTAGTATTGCCTGGTAACAGAGGGGCAGCATTCCTCCATGTGGTGTGGGTGCCACACCCTGACCCCTGCTTACGTTGGTTCACACCTGGGTGGTCACCCACAGTGTGCTTGTGCATGGAATAAAATAGCACTCTATTTTCTAAAAATGTATCTGAATTTTAAGATACTCACTAGCAGCAATATTTGTGGATGAAATAAAATTTCCAATTTTATTAGGTATACTAATAAAAATTAACAATATATTGAGCAGTGGTTATTTTCAATGGAAATAAAAAAAAAAATCCCACCATCGTAAATGTGCAAGCAAAGGATTTGGCTATTACAGACCGTCTGGACTTTGCCCAAATTGGTCTATTTGACTTGAATATCACCTGAATATCAGTTCCATCAGCGTTTTAGACTCCCAGGTAGTCAGTACAGCTTGCCTGGCATATCTGAGAGAATGTCTGTGACATCCTCAAGGGCCCAATTCACCGAGAGTGACCTGGACTCAAGTCTGCTGACGAGGCTACTAGTGACGGTCGTGTTCCAAGCCGCTAAGTGGATTTTTCTTATTTATTGATTTGAAATTATTGTTTTTCTAAAACTTTTGATTTAAATTTAGTAGTATAACATTATTTTGTGATTTTTTGATTAATTTGGTGTATTTATTCTTTACTCGGCCTTGTAAAAGTATCGGTAAGGGTTTCCACGTGTTCGTAACTACCGTTAGTAACTTTCCCGCCATTGTGATACCGTACTAGATATATCGTAGGTTATATACCGTACTAGATAGCGTTAGTTGAACTTCGTTAGCAGTTAAATTGTACGTTTAAATAAATATATATAACGACTTAGATTACAAACATAATATAATTAATAACATAATTAATTAATAAATTAATAGAATCATGACTCAGACCAGAGCAGCAAAGCAAAAGGCTCAAGCTAATGGAAGCGCTGTGGCTCAGAGCAGAACTGAGGGGGGGCAGTTGTCCTCTGACTCAAAGCCTTATAAAATGCACTGTTTGCTTGATGTTTGCAGAGCATTCGGGTACGGGACATGATACTGCCAAGGGGGATGTCTTTGTGTGTGCACGATGCAAGGAGTGTATCGATATCAGGCAACAACTCGGCGTTCTTATGGGCCTATATGAGAGCTTGAAGGACAGGGTGGATGCCCTCGAAGAAACTAAATTGAGGGGCCCATCAAGCTCTCAGCTGCCCACAACGCCAGAGCTTGCACTTGGGCATCGTGTGACACAGAGACAACCCCCAAGGCAGAATGCGCTGGTCCCGAAGGAACTAGTAGTTGTTGGTGACTCTATTGTCAGGGAAACGGGGAACATGCTTTGTAAAAAAGATAGGTGGAACAGAACCAGGGTATGTCTGCCAGGGGCAAAGGTTGATGACGTTGTAGAGCGAATATCATCTTTTAAGGGCACAAAAGGTGATATAGTTGTACACGTTGGCACTAATAATATTAAGAGTAGGAGACCGGCAGAATTACTTAACAAGTACAGGTCACTGTTGAACAAAAGCCGAGAATTAGGGTTGAATTTGAAAGTGTCTGCAATTCTGCCCAGACACGATAGGAGGGAGTATATGATGAGAGCCTTGTCGATCAATTCGGCCCTGGAAAGATTGTGCAAGGCTCAAGGGGTAGAATTTTTTTCAGCCTGGACTGTACTTGTTAACAGGAGAGATTGCTTCTACAGGGATGGGATACACTTAAATAGAAAGGGTGCAAGAATATTTGCTGATGCTATCGAGGCAGTGTTAGGTGGGTCGGAAAACTGCTAGCTTGGGGGGAGACAAAGACCAATAGATTGACAGTAGCCACTGGCAGAGGTGAAAGAGATTCTTGCACTGCTTCTATTAGAATGAGCAGAAGCCTGAAAAACAAGATGCATGGTATTTCAGAGACTGCTGGGAGCCATTGCGGTACAAGTAAACACATGGGTTGTGTTAGGGTAGCTAAGAATAGAAACAGGTGCAGGTATACTTGCGTGTACACCAATGCTAGGAGTTTAGTAAATAAAATTGATGAATTTGAGGTATTGCTCAAAACATCGAAGGCAGATATTGTTGGGATATCAGAGACGTGGTGTCACACAGATATAAGGGATGCGGAACTGCAATTTGGGGAGTACAACGTCTACAGAAAGGACAGACAGGACAGGAAGGGGGGGGAGGTGTTATGCTATTAGTTAAGAAACACATAAAAACCAAGGAAGTGAAGCCAGTCGACATCGCTGGACAGTGCAGTGTGGAGTCAGTTTGGTGTGACAAACATTGGGAGATCAAAATTGAGAGTAGGAGTGTGCTATAGGCCTAATGACTCTGATGAGTATAATAAGAAACTGTACAGGGAAATAGAGTGGGCCAGTAAATCAGAGTGTCTTATAATGGGAGATTTTAATTTCCCAGATATTGACTGGATTTTGGGGGCTTGTTACTCACACACTAGCAGGGCTTTTGTGGATTTATTGGATGATTGTTTTCTACATCAGCATGTTCGGGAGGCAACTAGAGGGAGTAATACTCTTGATTTGATTATCAGCAGTGATTCTTCATGCATTAAGAATTTGCAGATAAATGAACCACTAGGTGGCAGTGATCACAGTGTGCTGAAGTGGGATTTACTCAAAGAGGTAATTACCATTAGGGGTAAAGGGAAGGGTTATTGCTTCCGTAAAGGCGACTACGATGGACTGAGACAGTATTTAAATTCTATACAGTGGGACCAACTGATGATGTTACCAAAAGCAAATTCAAAATGGGAAGCATTCAAAGAACTTATCTTGGAAGCTACTAGGCTTTACATACCAACTAAAAAATATTGTTCAAGGTTTAGGCCAAAATGGATGTCAGATGAACTAATGAGGCATATGGCAGAGAAGAAAAATGCATGGGATACATACAAATTAACACATGACACAGAAGCCTATGATAGATACAAGTTGATATGCAACCAAGTTACAAAGGAGGTTAGGCAGGCGAAGGCAGATTACGAGAAATCCTTGGCAAGGGATGCAAAGAAAAACAGCAAAGAGTTCTTTACTTATGTAAACTCTAGAAGGAAGGTAATGAATCAGATTGGTCCACTTGATATTGATGAGTCAACTGTTGATGATCCTGCTCAGGTAGCTAACAAACTAAATGAATATTTTGCATCGACATTCACTAATGAGGAGTTATTCAGTGAGGGGAATGCCAGAGGTGTATTCAACTCTAGCAGTAAGCTACAGAATCTTGAAATAACTGGGAGTAAAGTGGAGGAGAAACTGTTGAAGATAAACACAAGAAAGGCACCCGGAGTGGATGGGATCTATCCAGTTATATTAAAGGAGGCAGCAAAGGAAGTAAGCAAACTCTTAGCCATAATTATGAGAGCTTCCTTGGACGCAGGGGAGGTACCCATAGACTGGAGATGTGCAAATGTGACCCCAATTCACAAAGGAGGATCAAAGGCTGACACAAGTAATTATAGACCTGTGAGCTTAACTTCTGTTCCAGGAAAATTAATGGAGGCACTGGTTAAAGAAGCACTGCAGGATCATTTAGACAAGACTTCAGTTATAGCTCAGACACAGCATGGTTTTGTTAAGGGGAAGTCTTGCCTGACCAACTTGATTGGATACTATGATGCAGTCACAAAAGAACTGGATGCAGGGAATAACTTTGATATTATATACTTGGATCTTAGAAAGGCTTTTGATACTGTTGCACATGGAAGACTGCTACACAAATTGGAGCAGTGTGACATTGGAGGCAAATTGCTGCTATGGATAAAGGGGTGGTTGAGGGGGAGAAGACAGAGAGTGGTAATCAATGGACACTGCTCATCGTGGACTGATGTTATTAGTGGAGTCCCTCAGGGCTCAGTGTTGGGTCCATTATTGTTTTCTGTATTTATAAATGATATTGATGATGGTATATCGGGCTTAATGTCGAAGTTTGCAGACGATACAAAGGTTGGCAGGGTTGTCAAGGACACTACTGACACTATGCTGCTGCAACAGGATCTGGAAAGGTTGAGCAGATGAGCTGAGAGGTGGCAAATGAAGTTTAACATTGACAAATGTAAAGTACTACACATGGGAAACAGCAACCCCAGAGCAACGTATCAACTCTGTGGTACTACACTGACAGTGGTAGAGAATGAAAGGGACTTGGGGGTGATTGTGCAGGCAGATATGAAGTTCTCTGAGCAGTGCAGACGGGCTGCAAGAGTAGCTCATGGAGTATTGTCAATGATATACAGGAATTTTTCCAGCAGGGATAAGGAGGTGATTATTCCATTGTATAAGGCGATGGTCAGGCCACACCTAGAGTACTGTATACAGGTCTGGAGGCCTCATTTCAAGAAGGATGTAGAGCTGCTGGAACGAGTACAGAGAAGGGCAACAAGATTAGTGAATGGAACAAAGGGGTGCTCTTACGAAGAAAGGCTTAAGTTTTGCAAATTACAGTGTCTGGAGACTAGGCACCAGCGAGGTGATCTGATAGAGGTGTATAAAGCCTTGAATGGTTTAAGCATGCTCAATGCTGATGGGATTCTTCCTCTAGCTCAGAAAAATCACCTGAGAGGGCATAAATTCAAATTGAGGAAAGACAGATGTAGGATAGACGTGCGGAAATTTGCCTTTAGCCAGCGGGTGGTTGGTTGGTGGAACAGACTTCCACCCCTTGTGGTGGAGGTTGATAGCCTAAATAAGTTTAAGGCTCAGCTGGACAGGTATTTTGAACGAACAGAGGGGTGAAGTGGAAGTGGTTTTTTTTTTTTTTTTTTGGCTGATGCTGCATAAGCTTGCTTTCTTGCATCAAATGCCTCTACTAATGCTAATGGACTGAAAGCAAAGCAACAAGGCAAAGAAAATAGAGGTTTGTTGTTTGTTTGTTATTTGGTTTTTAGGAGCATTAGCAACTAAGGCCATATTGCTCTGGGGATATGCGGTGGTCATTCCCTGACCTTTCCGTATCCTCCGTATTTGGTGTTCACAGGCTCAAACCCGGGTCTAATCAAGAAGTGTGTGCTACGCACTGTTTCTCCTGCCCACTTGGCTATGGTGAGTACCAAAAGAGAGGTGTTCTTGATATAATTCCTTGCTATCAAGATATACTTTGTGAGCAAAACCTAAGAGAAGACAGTCAACTCTTAACTCCTACTTCAAGAAAAATTAATTCTTTAAATGACTTATTCATGATATATACTGTACATTATTCAATCAAGGTACATTGTGGTATGTCAATTTATAAAATATGGATATACTGCTGTATACTGTAGTTCTCAAGGTTGGAAAAAAAAAAAAAAAAAAAAACGTTATAAAGAATGCATCTCTATTTATTTAATGTTAGAATGAATGAAATAGCACTCTATTTTCTAAAAATGTAACTGAATTTTAAGATACTCACTAGCAGCAGTATTTGTGAATGAAATAATTTCCAATTTTATTAGGTATACTAATAAAAATTAACAATATATTGAGCAGTGGTTGTTTTCAATGGAAATAAAAAATTCCATTCTTTTAATATAATTCCATTCTTCAAATTAGACTGGTTTCAAATAATACTTTCGACATAAGTTTTCTTTTTATGTAGAACTTAATTTTAACAAATTTTTACTCACCTTTCTGAAACAAAGTTTGTAGCTGATACTACAACATCATCTTCAGCATGGACAGTAACAGGAATTTTTCGACACCCATGTGACTTTAAGATGCGCCATAAAAGTTTCATAGTATCTTGGAGCACATTCGGAGGACACATATCAATCTTTGTAATAACAACAAATACAGGAATGTTAAGAGCTAAGGCTAAACCCAAGTGTTCTTTGGTCATTCCAACCACTCCAGCATTAGCTCCAATCTAATAGAAAGCACATAAAGCACTATACATTTGTGTGTGTATTTGCCTTTAAGTGTATGCAGAAACAAAGAGAGAAATATCAACAAATAAGCACATTAAGAAGCAAACATTTAACCTTTTACCTGGAAAGCTTGATGTATTTTATACAACAGGTAGATAAACAAATGGATACTATCAACATTAGTATGTTCAATAATTAGGTCAGATGAGTACATAGCTGCAACTTCACTAAAATTATGATGATTAAAGGTTACAAGAAAAGGTTTGTTAATAAAATGAAATGTCAACTCATTTCATAGTAGTAATAACCATGCTTTGATTGTATATCTATAATGAATGATGGTCATGATAATCATTCAAAACAGAGTTACTGCTATGGGTACAAGATGTTTATGTGCAGCTTAAAATTTACAAAGCACTATTATGAAAAGAATTTAAATGTATCTATAAAAATGTACTGTTTAATCTTTTAATGTAATTAATATTAGTCCATAATCAATGGACTAATATTAATAGCAGCCATGTGTCTTCTTACCCAGCTATACATATATTAAAAGACCAGAGCAGTAATATTAACACAAAAATCTATAAAAAAAGGAAAGTGTCCAACTTACATGCAATGTCTACCTAATACTCTTAACATTTCAAAAATGATCTGTGACAATATCATTACTACACAGTGTTTAAGGATAATTAATTTATGCAGTAAATTAAAATAACTGTAACTGAAATAAAAAAAAATATATATATATATATTAACTGAACAGGTATGGATACTGCCCAGTTAAGTGGGAGAATATATTAAGGTGACTGTATAGTGTTTTTCCACTAGCACTTCTTTGGAGAGGTCTGGGTTTCATTCCTGTCAATGTCTGCAAAAATATCTAAAATCCTCTTCAACTGAGGCTGTAATTAATTCACTCAAGCAGAGGAAGAAGAGCTTCCCTGTGAGCTATTTGAGGTTTTTTAGCTCACACAACAAGCACTTGTAGATGCACTTATCATACCCATAAATTACATAGCGTTCTTAAAACTGAAGAACAGGAGACAAGAAGGCTGGGGTTAGATATGTTGGAACAATCCATCAGATTCAACAGAGGGTAATTTGGGTTGACTTGTATATATATGTGCAGCAGGTCACACTACTGGCTGCTATATGCCATACAGCCTTAGAAACACTGCACTCATATTTCCATGGCAATATCCTTTAATTTAATCTTACTTATAATTTTATTGAACATTAGATAAAACTTATTTACAATAATTGTATCAATTATTGTTGGAGAAGAGACTATCACCAAGTTGATGAGGTGTCTAGAGGACTTGGAAGGTTTGTTTGTGAAAAAAAAAATAAATAAATAATAAATAAATAAATAAAAAATAAAATAAAAATGTTGGCTGTCTGGTTAGGATTGTCATATTTTGGTAAGTAAATGAATGGTCTGTGTGATGTCACTGGCCTCAGCAAAAGCCTCAGCATCTCAAAAAGTTGGGTCAGTGACTTGAAAATGGAAGATAGCTGAAAGTTGTGAACAATAAAATCACGAAGAAGAATTACCTCACTGTTAAGAAGTTGGGAGAAAGTCAAGTTTCAAATAAGGAAATCAAAGAGTTCCAAATGATTAGTGGAGTTTAGTATTAGTAATTGTGCAAAGAAGCCTATGGCTTATGCTGCAGCCAGAAAAAAAAAAAAAAAAAAGAAGAAAGAATAACAAAATAAGAAGAAAATTTTAAAAAATAATAATAATTAATAAAAATAAAAGGAAAAAGACAACGCATGCATTTCTCTCCTCCCACAGGTAATTATCCAGCTGACCTTTGAAATTTATCAAACTGTCAGTCTCTACTACCAATGTAGGTAACTTAACTTGTTGGCTGAAATAAAACTTTCTGCAATCCAGTCTAAACATCTCCCCCATAACTTGAATTTATGGCCCCTAGTTCTAAAATCATTTATATACCGTGAAAATTTCATCCTCATTCATCTTAATTGGGAAAATGATAGAGTTGGGAGAATAATAGAGGCAACAGATGAATGTGACAGAATGGGGTAGAGAAACTTTAAGCTAGAGAAGACTGAAAAGAGATTCCAAATTATCAAGTCTCTAACAGAGAATATCAGAACAGACATATGCACAAGTACCAAGTTTGAAACGAAAGGAATTGTACAGTGAATAATTAAGCCAAATGAGGAAGTGTTCGGGAGGTTTAGATCTGTTCACAGATAAGTTTTTTCTCTTAGTGTATTAATGATATATTCAATAGTAAGATGGGGAGGATATGTTGTATGAAGTAACGTAATTTTTGGTATGGCATAAACATGGGAAAGAATATATTCAATTCCGTGACACAACACAGCCTCGACAATGCTCCCCACATACACACACAACCTGGAATCCTTCCAATAATCATCTGGCAGAGTAGAGGCAGCGATATTATACACTAGCTGATCTGGATGCCTCCTAGAGAGTTACCAATGGGTTTGGTCTGGTGTACTATGTAGCGGCCAGCATGTGAATACCATGTTAGAACTGCACTCTTGAAATGTAAGGAAGATTGGAATTTGCCATGATGTCCATCATAACCTCAAAAGACATCAATCATACTGCATAATGGAAGAGATAGGGGATTTCTGGAGCTTTGCTCGGGAAACTAAACATGGGCTCCTCTCCTACAAGCCTTCAATAAGCAAAGGGATGGTATTGCACCCACTGATGAGTCATCTACCATGTTGTTGTTTGTTATTTGGTTTTTAGGAGCATTAGCAACTAAGGCCATATTGCTCTGGGAATATGCAGTGGTCATTCCCTGACCTTTCCGCATCCTCCGTATTTGGTGGTGATGGGCTCGAACCCCGGTCTAATCAAGAAGCGTGTTTACGCACTGCTGCTCCTTCCCACCTGACTACGGAGGCGACATCTACCATGTAGTATCACCTGCAAACAGAGGGTTGGCATTCCTGTTTGTGGTGTGGTGTGGTGTGGATGCCATACCTCCAGTATACTAGGTGCTGTATTTCAGGACTTGCACATGGGGTTTATACCCACGGTTGCTAACAGTCCCACCATCATGAAGGTGAAATCAGAGGATTTGGTTGTCACAGAATTTCACTTTGCTGAAATTTGTGCCACTTGACCCAAGTTTCACTTGAATATCAGATTCATCAGTGTTTTAGACTACAAGTAGCAAGCCTAGCTTGTCATACTTGAGAGAATGTCTGTGACAACTTCAAGTACCAAACTTCCATCTGGTATTATGGAAGCGGGTAGTTTGAATTAAATTCAAGTAAGAACTAGATAAACAGTTTGAGTGGATGAACTGTTTATATGAGAAGTACTGGTCCCCTCCTCCTCTTGACCAATGTTTTATAAGCTTGCTTTCTTGGCCTGTTATAACGTACGATCACTCATCGGTGAAGACAGGATATTAGAGCTGGAAAAGGAATTAGAAAATGTGAATTGGAATATAATCGGTTTGGCTGAAACAAGAAGAAGAAATGAATCACTTATAAGTTTATCAAGTGGAAATCTGCTGTACACCAATGGAAACAGTGAAAGGAGTGAAGGTGGAGTTGGGTTTCTGGTCCATAAAGATTTTAAAAACAACATTTTGGAATTCAAAAGTACATCACCAAGGGTGTCAAGACCAATACTCAAGATTTCTAAGATGTACAAGCTAAAGATTATAATGATTTAGGCACCAACATCAAGCCATGATGATGAAGAGGTTGAAGAAATGTACACAAAATTGAGTCTTCTAGATGAGCAGAAAACCCACTACACTATTATTATGGGAGACTTCAATGCTAAGGTTGGAAAAAGGCAAAACAGCGCAGAAAGAGGAACTATAGGAAATTTTGGAACTGGTGAAAGAAATAAAAGAGGTGAAAGACTTGTGGAATTTGCAGAATCTCAAGGACTGTCAGTAATGAACACTTTTTTCAAGAAAAGGTTGAACAGAAAGTGGACATGGAAGAGTCCAAATGGATTAACAACTAATGAAATCGACTTCATCCTCACTAACAGAAGATATATTGTGAATGATGTTACCGTCCTGAATAAGGTAAATGATGGAAGTGATCACAGAATGGTAAGATGTACACTTGATATAGATGTAGGAAAGGAAAGGAAAAAACTGACTCGAGTAAATGATACAAAGGTCTTTGAGATAACAGAGGAGGAGAAAAAGCAGTATGTACTGGAACTTAAGAACAAGTTTGAGTTTCTGCAGACTACTCAGGACCAAGATATCGACGAGGAATATTACAACTTTCTGAAAGTGATAAAGCCCAAGAAATCTATAGGGAAACAGAAATCCAAAGAAGAAAAAATTAGTCAAGAAACACTTGTCATGATGAACCGAAGACGGCAAATGAAGAGCAAGAAAAATACTGACAGGGAGAAAATTGAGTATACTGAGTTATGCAAAGCCATTAGAAAGAGACTCAGAGTGAACATAAGAAGATTTAACACAAGAAAAGTAGAACATGCATTAAGGGAAAACAAAGGATTTAAATCAGCAGCCATGAGCAGTAATACAGAAGGACAAATGATACTGAAACTGAAGAATAGCGATGGTACACTTATAAACAGTAGAGAAGGCATAATTCAAATAGCAGAAGACTACTATAGAGAATTATACAAGGAGCGAGGGAATGATACCAGCAGTGGGGAAGATGGATTGCAAAGTAGCAACACATACAACATACCCGATATTCTTTCTGATGAGGTACAACATGTATTGAAGAAGAAGAATCGGAAAGCCCCGGGGGAAGATGAAGTTACTGTAGAGTTGTTAAAATTGGGAGGAAGAGACATAACACAAAAACTGGCAAGGCTCTTCACAAAGTGCATTAAAAAAAAAAGGTGTGATGCCTAAGCAGTGGAATAATGCAATCATAGTTTTTCTGCATAAGAAAGGAGATAAATCAGAAATTGGAAATTATAGACCAATTAGCTTGTTATCCCACATCTACAAGTTGTTCACAAGGGTCATTACTAACAGATTAGAAAGAATACTTGATGAGAATCAACCGAAAGAGCAAGCTGGCTGGATTCTCAACTATGGATCACCTTCATGTAATATCACAGCTAATGGAGAAAGCAAATGAATATAAAACACCATTATGCCTGGCATTTGTGGACTATGAAAAGGCATTTGACTCCATACAGCATAAGGCAATGTTTCGGGCACTGGAAAGACAAGGCATAGATACCCCATATATTATGATTTTGAAGAAAATATATGAGAGTGCTACCTCCTTTATTAGACTAGACAAGGACAGTAGGAAATTTAAAATCGAGAAAGGAGTTCGACAAGGAGACACAATATCTCCGAAGCTGTTTACTGCTGCCCTTGAGGAAGCTTTCAGACGATTAGACTGGTCGCAGAAAGGAGTCAATGTGAACGGAGAGTACCTAAACCATTTACGATTTGCAGATGACATTGTGGTCATAAGCCACGATCCCAAAGAATTAGAGGAAAATCTTAATCAGTTATGCACAGTTAGTAAGGATTTTGGACTAAAGATGAATATGGCTAAAACAAAAGTAATGATGAACAAGTATGCCACGGAAAGGGAAATAATGATTGAACGAGCAGTAATTGAAAAGGTGGAGTCATATACTTATCTGGGACAAGTTATTAGCTGTAATAATGATAAATGGCTGGAAGTCAAGAGAAGAATAAATTTTGGTTGGATAGCATTCAGGAAATATAGTCACATACTGAAGAGCAATATCCCAGTTTGTCTGAAATGTAAAATAATGAATCAATGTATACTCCCCACCATGACTTATGGAAGTGAAACTTGGGCACTCACCAAAAGAATGGAAGAGAAGCTGAGAACTACACAGCGAAGAATGGAATGAATTATACTGGGAATCAGACTGTTAGATAAGAAGAGAAACACATGGATTAGGCAGCAAACTCAAGTAAAGGACATTCTTATCAAAACTAAAGAACTAAAATGGTCTTGGGCAGGACACATAGCTCGAAGACATGATGACAGATGGACTAAGAAAATAACAGAATGGTACCCAAGAGGAGCTAGAAGAAAACCTGGAAGACAAAGGTGGAGATGGATAGATGAAATTCATGAGTTTTTGGATAGTAAATGGATGGCCAGTGCTCAAAACAGAAGGAACTGGAAAGTTGCTGGAGAGGCCTTAATCCTGCAGTGGATTGAAAATGGCTGATGATGATGATGATAAATACTAATAGTAACTAGCTTGACAGAATTATAATACCTCAACACAAAATGACCAAAATCATGGAAGATGTGGTACTGTAAGATGGAGTCTGTTTGCAATATGAAGAGCTTCTGCTTTCATAGCAACTAGGCTAAATTTTATAAATGGAAAGAGAATGAACTCTATAACAAGGCAGACCAATGAATATGTGATACTGCATCATGATTGCTGTTTATATTAACCAAGAAAATGGAGATGTAAAAAAAGTTATCACTTTTGTTCTGTAATTGAAAGTTTAAAATCTGAACAAGATGCACATTTTTCACCACCCGGCCTTTATGTTGGGGAATACAACACAGGTTGACTGCCCAGAAATGACTTCAGAACTATTCTTGCAATCAGACTATAGCTTTTTCACAAAAGGGGAAAACTGTATGGAGAGTTGAAAGAAATAAAAACTGTTTTCATTTGTGGTACAATGTTATTTTACATTGTACTTTATAAGTAGCTAGTTACGCTAGTTATTTTTATTTTTAATTTAGAGAGAGTTTTTGTAGGTTACTACTTAATATACGTAAAACCGTTGTCTTTTGTTCAAATCTTGCAGCCATTGTTTCATATAGTTGTAGGGAATTCAAATTTTTAATTGTGGTAAATAGGTAGCTCTAACGTAAAATTATATAGCGTAATACATATAACTGCATTTAAGATTCAATTAGACAGTGTAGTATTGATAATTAATTAAATTTATTGATCTTAATAATTTTAAATATCATGCCCCAGACTAGAGCAGGAAAGCAACGGGCACAAAGTTGCAGGAGTGCTGTGAATTGGGCCAGAACTGGGGGGGGGGGATTCCCCACTGAATCACAGCCAAAAAAATTTGCAACTTGTGAAATGTTTGCTGAACTCTCTGAAACAGAACATGATCTAGAAAACAAGTATGTATTTATGTGTGCAGAGAGTGTCTAGAAATTAGGTGTCAGCTCAGTGTTCTGATAAGCATCTATGAGAGCTTGAGGTGTAGGATAGATGACCTCAAAGAAATTAATATGAGGGCCTGTCAAGCTCTCAGCTGCCTAACTCAATGCCAGAGCTGACTCTTGTGTATCAGGCAACACAGCCACAATCTCCAAGGCAGAATGCGCCGGTCCCACAGGGAGTTAGTTATTGTTAGTGACACTACTGTGATAGAGACAGGATATATATTGTGTAAACAGGAAAGATGGAACAGGACCAGGGTATGTCTGCCAGGGGCAAAGGTTGACGTTGTAGACCAGATATCATCTTTTAAGGGCACAAAGGGTGATACCGTTGTACATGTTGGCACCAATAACAGTAAGAGTAGGAGATCTACAGATTTACTTAACAAGTACAGGTCAATGTTGAAAAAAAAGTCACGAGTTAGGGTTAAATTTGAAACTGTCTGCAATTCTGCCCAGGAGGGGGTATATGATGAAAGCCTTTGTCAATTCGACCCAGGAGGAATTGTGCAAGGCTCATGAGGTAAAATTTTTTTCAGTGTGATTGTGCTTATTAACAGGAGAGACTGCTTCTACAGGGATGGATACACTTAAATAGTGTGTTTGCTGATGCTATCGAGACAGCGTTAAGTGGGTTGGGAAACTTCTAGCTTGGGAGGATCCATAGACTAAAAGGTCAAAAGTAGCTGCAGGCAGAGTTGATTCTTTCACTACTTCTATTAGAATGAGCAGAGGCCTGGCGCAAGGGGTTTCAGGGAATGATGGCAGTCATTATGAAACAAATAAATACTATGTTAGGGTAACTAAGAATAGGTGCATGTATATTTGCATGTACACCAATGCTAAAAGTATAGTAAATAAATTTGATAAATCTGAAGTGCTGGTTAAGACATCAAAGGCAAATATTGTTGGGATATCACAGATGTGGTGTCACACAGATATTAGTAATGCAGAATTGGATTTTGGGGAGTACAATGTGGCAACAGCAGCAACCCACAAGGCAGAATGTGCTGATCCCAAAGGAACTAGTTGTTGTCGGTAATTATTGTCAGGGAAACGGGGAACATATTGTGCAAAAAGGATAGGTGGAACAGGACCAGAGTCCTGTTCCACCTATCCTTTTTGCACAGGACCAGAGTATTTCTGCCAGGGGCAAAGGTTGATGACGTTGTAGGGCAGATATCTTTTAAGGGCACAAAGGGTGATATTGTTGTACATGTTGGCACTAATGATATTAAGAGTTGGAGACTGGCGGAATTACTTAACAAGTGCAAGTCAATGTCGAAAAAAAAAAAAAAAAAAAAACACGAGTTAGTTGAGTTAGGGTTGAATTTAAAAGTGTCTGCAACTCTGCCCAGACACGATAGAAGGGAATATACAATGAGAGCCTTGTCGATCAATTCTGCCCTGGAGAGACTGAGCAAGGCTCAAGTGGTAGAATTTTTCTCAGCCTGGTCTGTGCTTGTTAACAGGAGAGACGGGATATTTCCAGGACTACTGGGAGTCATAGTGGAACAAGTAAATACATGGGCTATGTTAGGGTAACTAAGAGTAGAAACAGGTGCATGTATACAAATGCTAGGAGTACAGTTAATAAATTTGATGGAGTGAAATACTAGTCAAGACATCAAAGGCAGATACTGTTGGAATATCAGAGATGTGGTGTCACAGACATAAGCAGTGCAAAAAGGATAGACTGGACAGGAAGAGAGAAGGGGTTAGACTGTTAGTTAAAAAACAAATAAAATCTAAGGAACTGCATCCAATTGATGTTGGTGGACAATGAAATGTTGAGTCTGTTTTGTGTGATATAAGCACTGGGAAAGGAAAAACGAGAGTAGGTGTGTGTTATAGGCCTAATGAATCTGATCAGTATAATGAGCAATTATGCAAAAAAATACAGTGGACCAGAGATTGACAGGAATTTGTGGGTTGGTCACTCACACACAAGCAAGGCTTTTGTGGATTTATTGGATGATTGTTTTCTACATCAGCATGTTCGGTAGGCAACTGGAGGGAGTAATACTCTTGATCTGATTATAAGTTGTGATTCTTCATTAAGAATCTGCAGATAAAGGAACCACTAAGTGGCAGTGATCCCAGTGTGCTGAAGTGAGATTTACTCAAAGAGGTAATTACCAACAGGGGTAAAAAGTGACTATGGTGGTCTGAGACTGTATTTAAATTCTATATGGTGGGACCAACTGATGATGTTACCAACAGCAAATTCAAAATGGGAAGCATTCAAAGAATTAATCTTGAAAGCTACTAAGCTTTTCATACCAACTAAGAAATACTGTTAAAGATTAGGCCTAAATGGATGTCAGATGAACTAATTAGACATGTGGCAGAGAAGAAAAATGCATGGAATACATATAAATTAACAGGTGACACAGAAGCCTATGATAGATATAAACTGGTCTGTAACCAAGTCACAGAGGAGGTTAGGCAGGCAAAGGCAGATTATGAGAAATCTTTGGTAAAGGATGCAAAGAAAAACAGCAAAGAGTTCTTTTCTTATGTAACCTCTAGAAGGAAGGGGATGAATCAGATTTGTCCACTTGATATCAATGGTTCAACTGTTGAATGATCTCTTCTCAGGTAGCTAATAAACTAAATGAATATTTTCATCTACATTCACACATGAGGAGTTATTAAGGAAGGGAAATTGCAGAAGTGTATTAAACTCTGGCAGTAAGCTAGATAATCTTGTAATAACTGAGAGTAAAGTGGAGGAGAAATTGTTGAAGATAAATATAAGAAAGGCACCTGAGGTGGATGGAATCTATCCAGTTATATTAAAGGAAGCAGCAAAGGAAGTAAGCAAACCCTTAGCCATAATTATGAGAGCTTCCTTGGACTCTGGGAAAATACCCATTGACTGGAAATGTGCAAATGTGACCCCAATCCACAAAGGAGGATCAAAGGGAGAGACAGGTAATTAGATCTGTTAGTTTCACTTCTGTTCCAGGAAAATTAATGGAGGCACTGGTTAAAGAAGCATTGCAGTCATCTAGAAAAGACTTCAGCTACAGCTCAGACACAGCATGGGTTTGTTAAAAGGAAGTTTGTCTGACTAATTTGATTGGACACTATGATGTAGTCACAAAGGAACTGGATGCAAAGAATAATTTTGATATCATATACAGTGAAACTTTTCCTAACGAACATCTCTCTACAACGGACATTTTCAAATTCTCCAACTCTCCTCTACTGGTTTTAACGTGTTTTCAGCTTCTGTCTAGCGGACATTCTCTGTAACGGACGTGGACAGGCAATCTGCACTGTTTCGTTTAGAATAGCACTTAATTTGATCTCCTCATAACGGACAGAAGGCAAGCCCACGGCCCTTTTTCTAGGAACGTTTCTTCCACATATTGCTTCAATTGTGTGTTTACTTTCTATTTCCGATTCTCTGAATTTTATCAAGGTTTATGTCTCGGTTCTAAACCCTTTTTCAAGAATTTTAAGGCACGTGTAAAACTTCTGATGAATTCGGTGTGTGCAGGGGGGGGGGGATTTTGTCGGCCTTTCGTCTTTTGAGTTTGAGTTTTCAGTTTTGTTCGGTGTCGTGTGAAGTGCACAATGTCTTCTCATAAACATTTAACTTTAAAAGATGAAGTCAAACTCATTAATGCGTATGATTGGCAAAAAAATAGTGTTCGCAATCTTGCTGCAAAATTCAAAATCGAGAAGATGCAGGTAAGCGACATCCTAAAGAAAACAAATGAACTGCTCAAACAATTTTGGCAACACGGAAATGATCATGTTCAAAAATCATTCCCGAAAACTGTTGGACTTCAAATTGACAATGTTACGTATGAGTGGTTTTGTCATGCACGTGCTAAAAAAATTCCCATTAATGGGCCTATTATTAGGGAAAAGGCTTTGGAGGTTGCGAAATCTATGGGAGTAAATGAGTTCAAAGCTTCTGTGGGATGGCTAGACAAGTTCAAAACTTGGCATAAAATTTCTTGGAAAACCGTAAGTGGTGAAGGTGGATCTGTTGATACTGGGGTTGTAACAGAGTGGATCGACAAATTGGAAGATTTATCTCATGATTTTGAAGCTAAGGATATTTACAACTGTGACGAAACAGGGTTGTTTTTTAAAGCTCTTCCTGAAAAAACAATGAGTCTAAAAAACGAAAAGTGCCAGGGCGGAAAAATTTCTAAGGAATGCTTGGCTGTACTATTGTGTACAAATATGCTGGGAGACTACGAACAACCTCTTGTTACAAGAAAACCACAAAATCCTCATTGTTTCAAGGGCATAAAGTTGAATGTTTTGAATGTTGGCTGGAAGTCTAATAAAAAAGCGTGGATGACACGAGATATCATGAGCGAATGGATAAGTCACTTTAACCAAAACATGATTCGTCAAAACAGAAAAATTATTCTTTTCATGGATAATGCTGCATCTCACCCGCACATTGAATTGTCCGACATTCAAATCGTTTTTCTTCCACCAAACACATCTGCAGAGTGTCAGCCCTTGGATCAAGGGATAATAAAAAATTTTAAACTTCACTACAGAAAACATGTGCGAGTGACCTTACAAAGAAACTCAGCATCCTAGATGCGATTCAATGGATTTCCTCTTCAGTAAACGCAATTAGAAAAGAAACTGTCTGTTTGTAAAGTCTGGCTTCTCAAATGCAAAAATTGAAGTTGTGAACAGCAATGTGGAGCACCAAGAACTTCAACATCTACTGATAATGTACGATACTTCTGCTACAAGTGACCCTGGCTACAAAGATATAGACTCGAACCTCACTAGAGATGATGGTGCTCTAGATATCAATGACATTATCATCGATATTTTTCAAGACATTCCTCATGAGGATGAAGAAATGGAAGGTCATTCTGTCGAAGAACATATTAACGACGAACCACCGATGAAAATAGAAGAAGCGCTCATACAAATCAATCGTTTAAAAATGTTTTTCACCACTGAAGAAGATACTGAAGGACTTTCGATGGTTTCTTCACTCCAAACAAATGTTGAAAACAAAATTATCAGCTGGAAGAAAGTGCAGAAGAAAATAAGTGATTACTGTATGTATTTTTCTTAAGATAAAGTCATAACATGCATAGCACAATTGTATGTATATTATTTACAAAAATATTGTGCAAAATGTGCAAAATCTGTATATAACTTAATTTAATTTTACATTAAACGTTTAACGATTTTTCTTTATCTCTTGTGTATGTAAATGTTATGACTTGAAGAGCCGTCGTCTCGACTTTAACAAGGCCAGGACTGACGCCATGGTTCGTAAAGTATGGAAGAACATCACAGAGCAAGTCTGAAACCCTGTGGCACCTACAGCAGCATACTGGTTGCGTGGCCAACCGCCTCCCCCAGCTGCCAGCTAAGGACCAAGAAGAAGAAGAATTGTATATTATTTACAAAAGTATTGTTCAAAATCTGTATATATTTTAATTTAATTTTACATAAAATGTTTAATGATTTTTCTTTCTTTCTTTTTTTTCTCTCCCTTAGACTTCTTGTTAGCGGACACTTCTCTCTAACGGACACATTCTCGTTCCCCATGGCTGTCCATTAAAGAGAAGTTTCACTATATTTGGATCTTAGAAAGGCTTTTGATACTGTTGCATATGGAAGACTGCAGCACAAATTGGAGCAGTGGCGTGGCATTGGAGGCAAACTGCTGCTATGGATGAAAGGATGGTTGAGTGGGAGAAGACAGAGTGGTAATCAACGGACACTGCTCTTCGTGGACTAACGTTATTAGTGGAGTCTCCCAGGGTTCAGCGTTGAGTCCTTTGTTGTTTTCTGTATATCAGGCTTTATTAGCATTAGTAGAGGCATTTGATGCAAGAAAGCAAGCTTATGCAGCATCAGCCAAAAAAAAAAAAAAAAAACCACTTCCACTTCACCCCTCTGTTCGTTCAAAATACCTGTCCAGCTGAGCCTTAAACCTATTTAGGCTATCAACCTCCACTACAAGGGATGGAAGTCTGTTCCACCAAC
Source organism: Mastigoproctus giganteus (assembly GCF_048544385.1). Classification (NCBI taxonomy): domain Eukaryota; kingdom Metazoa; phylum Arthropoda; class Arachnida; order Uropygi; family Thelyphonidae; genus Mastigoproctus; species Mastigoproctus giganteus. Next base: position 9,870,976 of record NC_143578.1, on the reverse strand, counting down.
CAACCACCCTCTGGCTAAAGGCAAATTTCCGCACGTCCATCCTACATCTGTCTTTCCTCAATTTAAATTTACGCCCTCTCCGGTGATTATTCTGAGCTAGAGGAAAAATCCCATCAGCATTGAGCATGCTCAAACCATTCAAGGCTTTATACACCTCTATCAGATCACCTCGCTGGTGCCTAGTCTCCAGACACTGTAATTTGCAAAACTTAAGCCTTTCTTCGTAAGAGCACCCCTTTGTTCCATTCACTAATCTTGTGCCCTTCTTTGTACTCGTTCCAGCAGCTCTACATCCTTCTTGCCTCCAGACCTGTATACAGTACCTCGAGTGTGGCCTGACCATTGCCTTATACAAGGGAATAATCACCTCCTTATCCCTGCTGGAAAAATTCCTGTATATCATTGACAATACTCAATTAGCTACTCTTGCAGCCCTTCTGCACTGCTCAGAGAACTTCATATCTGCCTGCACAACCACCCCCAAGTCCCTTTCATTCTCTACCACTGTCAGTGTAGTACCACAGAGTTGATACGTTGCTCTGGGGTTGCTGTTTCCCATGTGTAGTACTTTACATTTGTCAATGTTAAACTTCATTTGCCACCTCTTAGCCCATCTGCTCAACCTTTCCAGATCCTGTTGCAGCAGAATAGTGTCAGTAGTGTCCTTGGCAACCATGCCAACCTTTGTTTCGTCTGCAAACTTCGACATAAGATTGGTATACCATCATCAATATCATTTATAAATACAGAAAACAATAATGGACCCAACACTGAGCCCTGAGGGACTCCACTAATAACATTAGTCCACGATGAGCAGTGTCCATTGATTACCACTCTCTGTCTTCTCACCCTCAACCACCCCTTTATCCATAGCAGCAATTTGCCTCCAATGTCACACTGCTCCAATTTGTGTAGCAGTCTTCCATGTGCAACAGTATCAAAGGCCTTTCTAAGATCCAAGTATATAATATCATAGCTATTCCCTGCATCCAGTTCTTTTGTGACTGCATCATAGTTATCCAATCAAATTGGTCAGGCAAGACTTCCCCTTAACAAAACCATGCTGTGTCTGAGCTATAACTGAAGTCTTGTCTAAATGATCCTGCAGTGCTTCTTTAACCAGTGCCTCCATTAATTTTCCTGGAACAGAAGTTAAGCTCACAGGTCTATAATTACTTGTGTCAGCCTTTGATCCTCCTTTGTGAATTGGGGTCACATTTGCACATTTCCAGTCTATGGGTACCTCCCCTGAGTCCAAGGAAGCCTTTGATCCTCCTTTGTGAATTGGGGTCACATTTGCACATTTCCAGTCTATGGGTACCTCCCCTGAGTCCAAGGAAGCTCTCATAATTATGGCTAAGGGTTTGCTTACTTCCTTTGCTGCCTCTTTTAATATAACTGGATAGATCCCATCCACCCCGGGTGCCTTTCTTGTGTTTATCTTCAACAGTTTCTCCTCCACTTTACTCCCAGTTATTTCAAGATTCTGTAGCTTACTGCTAGAGTTGAATACACCTCTGGCATTCCCCTCGCTGAGTAACTCCTCATGTGTGAATGTCGATGCAAAATATTCATTTAGTTTGTTAGCTACCTGAGCAGGATCATCAACAGTTGACCCATCAATATCAAGTGGACCAATCTGATTCATCCCCTTCCTTCCAGAGTTTACATAAGTAAAGAACTCTTTGCTATTTTTCTTTGCATCCCTTGCCAAGGATTTCTCGTAATCTGCCTTCGCCTGCCTAACCTCCTTTGTAACTTGGTTGTATATCAACTTGTATCTATCATAGGCTTCTGTGTCATGTGTTAATTTGTAAGTATCCCATGCATTTTTCTTCTCTGCCATATGCCTCATTAGTTCATCTGACATCCATTTTGGCCTAAACCTCGAACAATATTTCTTAGTTGGTATGTAAAGCCTAGTAGCTTCCAAGATAAGTTCTTTGAATGCTTCCCATTTTGAATTTGCTGTTGGTAACATCATCAGTTGGTCCCACTGTATAGAATTTAAATACTGTCTCAGTCCATCGTAGTCGCCTTTACGGAAGCAATAACCCTTCCCTTTACCCCTAATGGTAATTACCTCTTTGAGTAAATCCCACTTCAGCACACTGTGATCACTGCCACCTAGTGGTTCATTTATCTGCAGATTCTTAATGCATGAAGAATCACTGCTGGTAATCAAATCAAGAGTATTACTCTCTCTAGTTGCCTCCCAAACATGCTGATGTAGAAAACAATCATCCAATAAATCCACAAAAGCCCTGCTAGTGTGTGAGTGACCAGCCCCCAAATTCCAGTCAATATCTGAAAATTAAAATCTCCCATCATAAGACTCTCTGATTTACTGGCCCACTCTATTTCCCTGTACAGTTTCTTATTATACTCATCAGAGTCATTAGGCCTATAGCACACTCCAACTCTCAATTTTGATCTCCCAATGCTTATGTCACACCAAACTGACTCAACACTGCACTGTCCAGCGATGTCGACTGGCTTCACTTCCTTGGTTTTTATGTGTTTCTTAACTAATAGCATAACCCCTCCGCCCTTCCTATCCTGTCTATCCTTTCTGTAGAAGTTGTACTCCACAAATTCCAGTTCTGCATCCCTTATATCTGTGTGACACCACTTCTCTGATATCCCAACAATATCTGCCTTTGACGTTTTGAGCAATACCTCAAATTCATCAAATTTTGTATTAAACTTGAGCATTTGTGTACACGCAAGTATACTTGCACCTGTTTCTATTCTTATCTACCCTAACACAACCCATGTGTTTACTTGTACCGCAATGGCTCCCAGCAGTCTCTGAAATATCATGCATCTTGTTTTTCAGGCTTCTGCTCATTCTAATAGAAGCAGTGCAAGAATCTCTTTCACCTCTGCCAGTGGCTACTGTCAATCTATTGGTCTTTGTCTCCCCCCAAGCTAGTAGTTTTCCGACCCACCTAACACTGCCCAAGTCCAAGTCTGCAGACGATACGAAGGTCGACAAGGTTGTTACTGATGTAAGCTGTTGCAACAGGATCTAGAAAAGTTGAGGAGATGGGCTGAGAGGTGGCAACTGAAGTTTAACATTGATAAATGTAAAGTACTGCATATGGGAAGCAGTAAACCCAGAGTAACGTATCAACTGTGCGATACTACACTGACAATGTTAAAGAGTGAAAAGGACTTGGGGTAATTGAGCAGGCAGATATGAAGTTTTCGGAGCAGTGCAGGTAAGCGACATCCTAAAGAAAATAAATGAACTGCTCAAACAATTTTGGCAACACGGAAATGATCAGGTTCAAAAATCATTCCCGAAAACTGTTGGACTTCAAATTGACAATGTTATGTATGAGTGGTTTTGTCACGCACGTGCTAAAAAAATTCCCATTAATGGGCCTATTATTAGGGAAAAGGCTTTGGAGGTTGCGAAATCTATGGGAGTAAATGAGTTCAAAGCTTCTGTGGGATGGCTAGACAAGTTCAAAACTTGGCATAGTACTCAAAGTAGTTCATAGTGTCTAGTCAATGATATACAGGAATTTTTCTAGCAGGGATAAAGAGGTGATTATCCTCTTGTATAAGGCAATGGTTAGGCCACACCCTGAGTACTGTATACAGGTCTGGAGGCCTTATTTTAAGAAGGGCAACAAGATTAGTGAATGGAATAAAGGGTTGCTCTTACGAAGAAAGGCTTAAGTTTTGCAAATTACAGACTAGGTACCCTTTAGGTTGCCAGGCAGGCACTTTACCCACCTGGCTAGACTGGTCGGCAGACCTGGGAATAATTGTGCAGTCAGATATGAAGTTTTCTGTGCAGTGCAGACAGGCTGCAAGAGCAGGTCATGGGGTTTTCTCAGTGATATACTGCAATTTTGCCCTTCTATAAGGCAATGGTCAGGCCATGCCTTGACTACTGCATACAGGTCTGGTGGCCTCATTTTAGGAAGGATGTAGATTTGCTTGAGCATGTACAGACAAGGGCAACAAGACTGGTGAAGGGGTCCTCTTTTCAAGAGAGGCTTAAGTTCTGCAAATTGAAGCAGCTGGAGACTAGGCACCTGTGAGGTGATCTTATTGAGTTGTATAATTCTGATGGGTTGTTGTTGTTGTTGTTGTTATTTGGTTTTTAGGAGCATTAGCAACTAAGGCCATATTGCTCCGGGATATGCGGTGGTCATTTCCTGACCTTTCCGCATCCTCCGTATTTGGTGGTGACGGGCTCGAACCCCGGTCTTATCAAGAAGCGTGTGCTGTGCACTGCTGCTCCTCCCCACCTGGCTACGGAGGCGCCTAATTATGATGGGAGATGGGCCAAGAAGTGGCAACTGAAGTTTAACATTGACAAATGCAAAGTACTGCGTATGGGTAGAAGTGTCCCCAGAGGAATGTACCAACTGTGTGGTACTATACCCAGGGAACTGGAAAGTGAAAAAGACATGGGGATAATTGGGTAGTCAGATATGAAGTTTTCTGAACAATGCAGGCAGGCTGCTAAGAGCAGAACATGGGGTATTGTCAATGATATACAGGAATTTTGCTAGTATTGATAAGGAGATGATTATCCCTTTGTATAAGGCAATGGTCAGGCAACACTTAGAGTACTGCATACAGGTCTGGAGGTCTCATTTAAGGATGTAAATTTGCTTGAGCATGTACAAAGAAGGGAAACAAAGGGTTTCTCTTACCAAGAAAGGCTTAAGTTCTGCAAATTGTAGTGGCTGAAGGCTAGGCACCTGCGAAGTGATCTGATTGAGGTGTATAAAGCCTTGAATGGGTTGAGCACGCTAAATTACGATGGAATATTCTTCCGCTTGCTCAGATTACGAACCTAAGTGGGCATAAATTCAAATTGAGGAAAAACAGATGTAAAATACATGTGTGGAAATTTGCCTTTAGCCAGCAGATGGTTAACTGCTGCAACACACTTCCATTTGTCGTTGTGGAAGTTGGTAGCTTAAATAAATTCAAGGAGGAACTGGATGAACCTTTAGAGGGAATGGTTGTGTGAATTTTTTTTTTTTTTTTTTGGCCGATGCTGCATAACCTCATAGGCTTGCTTTCTTGCGTCATTTGCCTCTATTACTATTATAAATGAGTGGAAAAACTGCTTTTATATCACGGATGATGCATATACTGGGTAAATACTATTATTTCCTACCAAACATAGAATTTCTTCTATAATAGAATCAGGTCAACTTCAGTAGGCCGTTAACTCTAGTACTTGTTATAGATCAGAAAAGATCAGAAATTGAGGTAAAATTGACTTAAAGCAGTGGGAACTTTTCCCCTATAGTATGTTGCATATTATGTTGAAAATGAGCCACTTATCGGTAGGTTCAGGAGTTACTGAATTCATTCTCCACTCCCACTGTGCATCGTGCCATCAAATGTTTTTCTAACTATGTATAGGAATTTCATGCCATGAGCTTATAATAAAAAAATTACAACTACAATTTTATGTTCATAAAATAAATTTAATATAAGTTAAATAAATATTCAATGTGAACATTTATCTGTTAACGGAAATGATGTCATGAGAAACTCACTAGCACTCCTATTTACCTGCACTAAGTTAAAACTGAAGGCAGTAAATAAGACTGAGGTCCAGCTGAAACACAGGTCATAATTTCTGGTGATTAAAGTGGAAGTTAAACTGTATGTCAACCCTAACCTTTCAAGCTTCATTTTTAAGTTGATGGTAAATTTAGACTATAAAGCGTTTAGGGTGTAGCCTCAAGCTATGGAAAAGTCTAGACTATGTATACGTATAGTGCGAAAGCATCAATAATACATAGCCAAATCTGAATGAGCAGAATATTAGCAAAGCGGCATCGTCTTAAGTTATATCTAAATACATATAGTCTAAATACATCATACACCATCAGGCATCTCTCATATTGTGGAGTTATACTTCATAACTGTTTTGCCATCATTGCATCACTCGGGTACTTACCCACCCACCCACCGAAGAAGGGCCAAATAGGCCTGAAACTGTGCCGTCTGGGTGGTGGTATCCATCTGAGAATAAGTAACATTAGTCTTCTCCTCAGGTGAAGCGTTACTTATTCGAAGTAGTGCAATATCATGGCAACTCGTTGTGAAGGTATTCACAATATGAGATATAACTTAAAACGATGCTGCTTTGCTAATGTTCTGTTCATTTAGATTTGGCTATGTATTATTGATGCTTTCACACTATACTTATACATTTTTTTCCTTGTTGTTTATGTTTGTTCTGGTTGACTTTCCAACCTCATAAAATTTTGCTTTGAAAGACTTTTTAGTAAGTCTTTAAACAAACTTATTTTAATTAATAAGTTTGTTTAAAGTCTCAATCTTCGGTTCAATTATTAAAAATTTCTGCTCTTCCTTTTAAAAAATGAATAAAACTACAGCATGGTAAAATAAACTGCAAAAAAACTCTGTTCAAAATCTTTTTAAATCTGTATCTCACTTGTTCATATCGTGTTGTAATTTCTGCATGCAGTGTTCTTTGTTTTCGATTTACACTTATTTTTTTTTTTATTGTTTTGATTTTACAACTTCCAAAAAATTTCAGTGAACAGAAATATCAGATTACAAGGTGTGTTGAATAACAGACTACAAACTGTTACGTTTACTTAGTACTGTATCTATATTAATTAAGCTCTGTGCATAAGCATAAATTTATTTTTATTTTGTTAACCTGTGGATAATATTCTTCAGATTTTCATATACATTTAATTCTGTTAATTGGTAAAGAAAAAAAAAGATATAAATTTGTGCTAAATTTATAGCCCGTGGATAACATTCCTCTGATTTTCACTTATTAGAATCAAAATTCAATTCACAAACGTGATCACAATAACTGGCACTTACTGCAATTATTTTATGGCACCAGCATAAATAAATAAATAAATGCTGGCTCGTTTGGATTATGGACGTTTCGAATTTTCGATGCTCTACTGTACTGCTCTTAATAAGGCAGTTCCATTTAGCTGAATAAATCCTATTAAGAGATTCAAAATTTCCTACCTCAGAGAATTTATATTAATAAGTTTCTTTAAAGCTACTTCTTTGCTTACACTCAACTAAACTCCTTACCTCAGACACACCTCATTCCATAGACACTCAAGTAACACTACATGCATTTCCTATAAAAATTTTCACTAGGATTATGTTATTGTAATTTTTTTTTTTTTTCAAGCAGCACTATAATATAATTTTTCCATTTTGTTATAAAAATCTGTGAAGCCTGAAAGCACACACACACCTCATGCCAAATAGTACATTAAATTACTTTTTTAAATTAAACTTTTCCTCTTACACCATCATTAAAACATATTTATTTTAATATAGCAAAGGATGATAATTTACTAGTTTATTAACTGAAGAACAATTTAATTTTACTGTGGTAATAAGAAAACTCTTATTTCATTTAAAACTGAAAATTTAATTAATGTTCCTGAATTGAATGTAAAGTAAATGATTTAACTCAAACACTAGTACACCTATTGTTAATGAAAAGTAACTTTTATCAAAAATAGTTATACAGAGAATATAATAGCCACCATAATACCAATATAATGATGCATATACTGGGTAAATACTATTATTTCCTACCAAACATAGAATTTCTTCTATAATAGAATCAGGTCAACTTCAGTAGGCCGTTAACTCTAGTACTTGTTATAGATCAGAAATTGAGGTAAAATTGACTTAAAAGCAGTGGGAACTTTTCCCCTATAGTATATTGATGTTTCAAGATGCCAATAAATTTTATAATCAAGACCAGAGAGAGAGAGAGAGAGAGAGAGAGATGTGACCAGTTCAAAAAGTGAAGAGATTTTTTCAAAAAAACGACAATGTTCCTTCACTTTAATCCATTTGTAAATGATCATCTTCTTATGGTATAGCTTGTGTTTAGAAGAGCCCAATGAACAGCTTCCCTGGCTGTTCATGTGGGTTAGTGATAACATATAAAAACTATCATTGTACAACTACATTCACAGGTAAAGTTTTTAGAGACAGGGTTAGCAGAAATCTATTAAATACTGATTTGGAGTTAAATGATTTTTAATAATAACAGTAAATAAGTTTGTAGAGAAACTGCTGCAGCTAAAAGTGAACAGAACTCCTGGAACTGATGGAATCTATTCAATTATATTAAGAGAAGCTGTGAAAGTGGTAACTAAATCTTTAGCCATAATAACGAAAGCATCCTTATGTTCAGGAGAAATCCCTACAGACTTGAGATGTGTAGATGTATCTCCTGTTCACAAGAGAAGTTCAAAGGGTGAATTAGGTAATTTAAGACCTGTAAGTTTAAACTATATACTACAGAAAACTACAGGTTAATAGTTAAAAGAAGTAGTACAGCCATAAGGCAATCACAGCACATATTTGTTAAAGACAGATCATGCCTGACCCAATCTGATTAACTACTATGAGACTGTCACAAAGGAACTGGATGCAAAGAATAATTTCAACATCATATACTTAGATTAAAGTAAAGCCCTTAACACTATACCACATGTAAGATGGCTGTATGAATTGGAGCAATATGGCATTAAAGACAAGTGATGTATATATTAATGATACTGATATAAGATTTTCAAGTTTGATGTCTGAGTTTGGCTATGATAAAAAGTTGTAACTAAACAGTCTTATTCAGTTACATCTTCCAATGGTTAATGACTTAAGAAACTTAAAACTTAAGAAAGGCTTAAGTTTTGCAAATTACAGTGTCTGGAGACTAGGCACCAGCGAGGTGATCTGATAGAGGTGTATAAAGCCTTGAATGGTTTAAGCATGCTCAATGCTGATGGGATTCTTCCTCTAGCTCAGAAAAATCACCTGAGAGGGCATAAATTCAAATTGAGGAAAGACAGATGTAGGATAGAAGTGCGGAAATTTGCCTTTAGCCAGCGGGTGGTTGGTTGGTGGAACAGACTGCCATCCCCTGTGGCGGAGGTTGATAGCCTAAATAAGTTTAAGGCTCAGCTGGACAGGTATTTTGAACGAACAGAGGGGTGAAGTGGAAGTGGGTTTTTTTTTTTTTTTGGCTGATGCTGCATAAGCTTGCTTTCTTGCATCAAATGCCTCTACTAATGCTAATGCTAATGACAGTAATCGGCATATGCTACATCAAGATCTAGATTTCACTGTTGAAAAAAAAAAGCCGTAAACTAGGGTTGAAATTAAAAGTGTCTGCAATTCTGTCCAGACACAATAGGAGGGAGTATATGATGAGAGCCCTGTTGATCAATTCGGCCCTGGAAAGATTGTGCAAGGCTCAAGGGGTAGAATTTTTTTCAGCCTGGTCTGTACTTGTTAACAGGCGAGACTGCTTCTACAGGGATGGGATACACTTAAATAGAAAGGGTGCAAGAATATTTGCTGATGCTATCGAGCCAATGTTAGGTGGGTGAGAAAACTGCTAGCTTGGGAGGGGGATACCAGGACTAATAGATTAACAGTAGCCACTGGCAGAGGTGAAAGTGATTCTTGCACTGCTTCTATTGGAATGAGCAGCAGCCTGGAAAACAAGATGCAGGATATTTCAGAGACTGCTGGCAGTCATTGAAGTACAAGTAAACACAAGGGTAGTTAGAAATAAGAACAGGTGCATGTATACTTGCATGTACACCAATGCTAGGATTTGGTAAATAAATTTGATGAATTTGAGGTATTGCTCAGAACATCTAAGGCAGATATTGTTGGGATATCAGAGACATGGTGTCGCACAGATATAAGAAATGCAAAAGTGGAATTTGGGTAGTACAATGTGTACAGGAAGGACAGACAAGACAGGAAAGGAGGAGGGGTTATACTATTAGTTAAGAAACATAAAATCCAAGGAAGTTAAGCCAGTCGACATCGCTGTACAGTGCAATGTCGAGTCAGTTTGGTGTGACATAAGCATTGGGAGATCAAAATTGAGAGTAGGAGTGTGTTATAGGCCTAATGACTCTGATGAGAATAATAAGAAACTGTACAGGGAAATAGAGTGCGCCAGTAAATCAGAGAGTCTTATAATGGGGGATTTTAATTTCCCAGACATTGACTGGAATTTGTGGGTTGGTCAGTCACACACTAGCAAGGCTTTTGTGGATTTATTGGATGATTGTTTTCTACATCAGCATGTTCAGGAGGCAACTAGAGGGAGTAATACTCTTGATTTCATTATCAGTAGTGATTCTTCATGCATTAAGAATCTGCAGATAAAGGAACCACTAGGTGGTAGTGATCACAGTGTGCTGAAGTGGAATTTACTCAAAGAGGTAACTACCATCAGGAGTAAAGGGTTTTTGCTTTCGTAAAGGTGACTACGGTGGTCTGAGATAGTATTTAAATTCTATACAGTGGGAACAACTGATGATGTTACCAACAGCAAATTCAAAATGGGAAGCTTTCAAAGAATTTATCTTGGAAGCTACTAGGTGCTACATACCAACTAAGAAATATTGTTCAATGTTTAGGCCAAATGGATGTCAGAAGAACTAATGAGACATATGGTAGAGAAGAAAAATGCATGGGATACATATAAATTAATGGGTGACATGGAAGCCTATGATAGATATAAGATGGTCAGTAACCAAGTCACAAAGGAGATTAGGCAGGCAAAAGCAGATTATGAGAAATCCTTGGCAAAGGATGCAAAGAAATACAACAAAGAGTTCTTTACCTATGTAAACTCTAGAAGGAAAGGGATGAATCTGATTGGTCCACTGGATATTGATGGTTCAACTGTTCATTATCCTGCTCAGGTGGCTAACAAACTAAATGAGTATTTTGCATCTACATTCACCCATGAGGAGTTGTTGTTGTTATTTGGTTTTTAGGAGCATTAGCAACCAAAGCCATATTGCTCCGGAAATATGCGGTGGTCATTCCATGACCTTTCCGCATCCTCCGTATTTGGTGGTGATGGGCTCGAACCCCGGTCTAATCAAGAAGCGTGACCCATGAGGAGTTATTCAGGGAGGGGAATGCCAGAGGTGAGTTAAACTCAGCCAGTGAGTTAGATGATTTTGTAATAACCGAGAAGAAAGTGGAGGAGAAATTGTTGAAGACAAATATAAAAAAGGCAAATATAAAGGAGGCAGCAAAGGAAGTAAGCAAACCCTTAGCCATAATTATGAGAGCTTCTTTGCACTCAGGGGAGGTACCCATGGACTGGAGATGTGCAAATGTGACCCCAATTCATAAAGGAGGATCAAAGGGCAACATAAGTAATTATAGACCTGTTAGTTTAACTTCTGTTCCAGGAAAATTAATGGAGGCACTGCTTAAAGAAACACTGCAGGATCACCTAGACAAGACTTCAGTTATAGGTCGGACACAGCATGGTTTTGTTAAGGGAAGTCTTGCCTGACCAATTTGATTGGATACTATGATGTGGTCACAAAGGAACTGGATGCAGGAAATAACTTTGATATCATATATTTGGATCTTAGAAAGGCTTTTGATACTGTTGCACACGGAAGACTGCTGTACAAATTAGAGCAGTGCGGCATTGGAGGCAAATTGCTGCTATGGATAAAGGGATGGTTGAGTGGGAGAAGACAAATGTTGTTGTTGTTATTTGGTTTTTAGGAGCATTAGCAACTAAGGCCATATTGCTCCGAGGATATGCGGTGGTCATTCCCTGACCTTTCCACATCCTCCGTATTTGGTGGTCATGGGCTCGAACCCCAGGAGAAGACAGAGAGTGGTAATCAATGGACACTGCTCATTGTGGACTAATGTTATTAGTGGAGCCCCTCGGGGTTCATTATTGGGTCCATTGTTGTTTTCTTTATTTATAAATGATACTGATGATGGTATATCAAGCTTAATGTCCAAGTTTGCAGATGATACGAAGGTTGACAGGGTGGTTAAGGACACTAATGACAGTACACTGCTGCAACAGGATCTAGAAAATTTAAGCAGATGGGCTGAGAGGTGGCAAATGAAGTTTAACATTGACAAATGTAAAGCAGCAACCCCAGAGTTACATATCAACTCTGTGGTACTGCACTGACAGTGGTAGAGAACGAAAAGAACCTGGGGGTAATTGTGCAGGCAGATATGAAATTTTCTGAGCAGTGCAGACGGTCTGCAAGAGTAGCTCATAGTGTCTTGTCAATGATATACAGGAATTTTTCTAGCAGGGATAAGGAGGTGATTATCCCCTTATATAAGGCAACGGTCAGGCCACACCTTGAGTACTGTATACAGGAGTGGAGGCCTCATTTTAAGAAGGATGTAGAGCTGTTGGAACGAGTACAGAGAAGGGCAACAAGATTAGTGAATGGAACAAAGGGTTGCTCTTATGAAGAAAGGCTTAAATTTTGCAAATTACAGTGTCTGGAGACTAGGCAACTGCGAGGTGATCTGATAGAGGTGTATAAAGCCTTGAATGGTTTGAGCTGATGGGATTCTTCCTCTTGCTCAGTATAATCATTTGAGAGGGCATAAATTCAAATTCAGGAAAGACAGATGTAAGATAGATGTGTGGAAGTTTGCCTTTAGCCATCATGTAGTTGGTTGGTGGAACAGACTTCCATCCTTTGTTGTGGAAGTTGATAGCCTAAATAAATTTAAGGCTGAGCTGGACATGTACTTGGAACAAACGGAGGGGTGAAATGGGAGAGTGTTTTTTTTTTTTTTTTTTTTTAGCTGATGCTGCATAAGCTTGCTTTCTTGCATCATATGCCTCTACCAATGCTAATACTAAGTGGACAGCCAACATTGATAAATGCAAGCTACGGCATTTGGCTAGCTGTAATCCCGGAATAACATAACACTTAGACATTATCATACCTGAGATAGTTGGTAAGAAAAAGAACTAAACATAATCGTTGTTGTTGGTAAGTTGGTAAGATAGTTGGTGAGAAAAAGAACTAAATATAATCGTTGTTGTTGTTATTTGGTTTTTAGGAGCATTAGCAACTAAGGCCATATTGCTCCAGTGCGGTGGTCATTCCCTAACCTTTCTGCATGCTCCGTATTTGGTGGTGACGGGCTCGAACTCCGGTCTAATCAAGAAGCGTGTGCTACGCACTGCTACTCCTTCCCACCTGGCTACGGAGGCGCCTAAATATAATCGTACACCTAGACCTACATTCTGACATGAAATTCTCTTAGTAGTGCAAAATAGGTTGCTAGAACAGCCCACGTGGTTCTGTGATATACTGGAATTTGACCAGCAGGGACAAAAAGGCAATTATCCAATTGCATAAGGCAATGGTTAACAGTAACGAATGGGCCTGGTGTACTGGGGTCCATGGTTTATAATAACATACACGTATAAGTTATAAATCCAGTTTAATGTAAGAATACAAATATATACTAATAGTAGCTTTCGAGACGCGTGTCTCTTCATCAACTGACATTTAAATACAAAAATATACAACGAATAAGTGCTGAGTGAGGCACGTTAATCATGTGTCATTGTTGTTGCACGGACGTGCGATGCTTTCTACTCCACTGATCATCCAGCATTAAAACTGTTGTCTCGAGGATGGGGTGTAGACGTATGCCTTTCTGACAATTTAATGCCTTTGGATTGTTTACTATGTTGAGTGACTCTAGCCATAGGTGATGGCGAAAGTGTCGTGAGTGGTCTACTATTTCAAAGTCGCGTTTGGGGTCAAGATTGTGGTTGGTGGCCCAAAAATGTTCCGCAACCACGGACTGGTCAGTTTCAGCAAACTGGATTGCTCTGTCGTGTTCCATACGGTGATCTTGGAGACTTCTTGATGTTTCTCCTATGTAGCAACTGTTACAGTCTCTACAGGTGATGTGATATACTACATTGCTGCGTAAGACAGGTGTGACAGGGGTCTTCACGCTGGAGACAAGTGAACGTAGGTTCCTGCATGGTAATTGCACACATTTGATGTTGTAATTTCTAAGGACCTTCGAGATCCATCGTGACACGCCTGGATTCCACGCCAGGGAATGTAGGCGGACGATATACCACCTTGGTTCGGTGGTCTTGGGTTGGATGTGAGTTCTTCTGCCTGTAATAGGCATCTACTTAGCACATGGGATGGATAACCACATTTGGTTAGGTCCGCCTTCACACGGGAGATCTCGTTACGCCTAATTGTATCAGAGCTGGAATGGCTCCAAGCCCTGGAGAATAGGGTGCGGGCAGTGCTATTGAAATGGCTTGGTGCGTGGCCGGATCTGTAGTTAGTGAATTGACCGCACCACATAGGTTTGTGGTATACTGAAGTCTCTAGATGTGGGCCTACGTGATGCATTAGGACGTCCAGGAACGGGATTTATAACTTATATGTGCATGTTATTATAAAGCAATGGTTAACATCTGGAATACTGCATACAGGTTTAGAAACTTCATTTTAGGAAAGACAAACATCTGTTGGAAAGGGTACAGAAAAGAGCAACAAGATTAATCGGGGAGCACAAAATAATAGGTTAGGTTATATTACCAAGAAAGACGGGCTCCGTAAATTGCACTGTCTGAAAACCAGATAGATGCAAGGAGACCTAACTGAATTGTATAAGGATTTTAAAAAAATTTAAGTAAATTAAATGCTAATGATATCTTTACTTCTGAGATGACACACAGAAGCAACATAAATTTAAATTGAAAGAGGATGGTTGCAGAAAAAATGTATAGAAATTGGCATTCGGAAAATTAGGTTTATTTTAACTGAGTGCTGGAATGAACTTTCACCTAGTGTTGTGGAAATGAGCAGTTTTAATAAATTTAAACAAAGTTTAGACAAATTATTGGCAGGAACAGACATATGAAGTGGATAACTGTTTTTTTTTTATTTTGGCTGGTGCTGCATAAGCTTTTCTTCCTCACATCATATTACTAATACCAACTAAACTTAATAATGAATTCATACAATAAAATTCTTTAATAACTACTTCAGTCTAACATTTCCTATCAGCTTTATTTCTCTCTTTGTCTGGTATAAATGTCAGAGGTCAAGGTTTCTTACCAATCATGCAGAAACAATCACTAAGATCCCAGTACTTTTGAGGGGACCAAAATAGTCTTATTCAGTTACATCTGCCAATAAGGACAAGAGATACCTAGACAAAAAAGAGTGGTAACAAATCGTGAAATGTTTTACTACAGTAGTAATTAAAGTGCTTTATTGCACACATACATATATGTACATATAATATAGGATGATTGTAAATGATCTTTACAATTTTAACATTTTACTGCTCAGAGAATGCTTAAGGTACAGATGAATTATTGAAAAGATCAATTACAGGGTTTCAATCTGGAAATTCTATTGCAGCCTACTGTACATCCTTGCAACAAAGTAGAACTACATTCATTAGTATCGCAAAAATGGTGACTGGGCCAGTGAAACCAATTTCTGTGTCAGCTTTCCATGAAATGAAATCTGCTATAAGTATAAGCATGGGAGGTGAAGGGAATACCAAAAACTACTGATCCTTGGTTGGTACAAGTATCTTGTGAATAATGGCGGTGTCAGTAACAGAAAAAAAAAAATAAATAAATACACAGAAAAAGCAACTAACTACGGTGGTCTGAGAAAGTATTTAAATTCTATATGGTGGGACCAACTGATGATGTCACCAACAGCAAATTCAAAATGGAGGCATTCGAAGAATTTATCTTGGAAGCTACTAGGCTTTACACACCAACTAAGAAATATTGTTCAAGGTTTAGGCTTAAATGGATGTCAGATGAACTAAAGACACATATGGCAGAGCAGAAAAATGCATCGGATACATATAAATTAATGGGTGACATGGAAGCCTATGATAGATATAAGCTGGTCTGTAACCAAATCACAAAGGAGATTAGGCAGGTAAAGGCAGATTATGAGAAATCCTTGGCAAAGGATGCAAAGAAATACAACAAAGAATTCTTTACCTATGTAAATTCTAGAAGGAAAGGGATGAATCAGATTGGTCCACTGGATATTGATGATTCTGCTAAGGTGGCTAAGAAACTAAATTAGTATTCTGCATCTACATTCACACATGAGGAGTTATTCAGGGAGAGGAATGACAGAGGTGAGTTAAACTTTGGCAGTGAGCTAGATGATTTTGTAATAACTGAGAGGAAAGTGGAGGAGAAATTGTTGAAAATGGAAATAAAAAAAGGCACCCGGGGTGGATGGGATCTATCCAGTTATATTAAAGGAGGCAGCAAAGGAAGTAAGCAAATCCTTAGACATAATTATGAGAGCTTCTTTGGACTCACGGGAGGTACCCATGGACTGGAGATGTGCAAATGTGACCCCAATTCACAAAGGAGGATCAAAGGGCAACATAAGTAATTATAGATGTGTTAGTTTAACTTCTGTTCCAGGAAAATTAATGGAGGCACTGCTTAAAGAAGCACTGCAGGATCATCTAGACAGGACTTCAGTTATAGGTCGGACACACCATGGTTTTGTTAAGGGAAAGTCTTGCCTGACCAATTTGATTGGATACTATGATGTGGTCACAAAGGAACTGGATGGAGGGAATAATTTTGATATCATATATTTGGATCTCAGAAAGGCTTTTGATACTGTTGCACATGGAAGACTGCTGAACAAATTGGAGCAGTATGGCATTCGAGGCAAATTGCTGCTATGGATAAAGAGATGGTTGAGTGGGAGAAGACAGAGAGTAGTAATCAATGGACACTGCTCATCGTGGACTAATGTTATTGTGGAGTCCCTCAGGGTTCATTGTTGGGTCCATTGTTATTTTCTGTATTTATAAATGATACGGATGAGGGGTATATCAAGCTTAATGCAAGTTTGTAGGTGATATGAAGGTTGGAAGGGTTGTTAAGGACACTAATGACAGTACGCTTCTGCAACAGGATCTAGAAAAGTTGAGCAGATGGGCTGAGAGGTGGCAAATGAAGTTTAACATTGAGAAATGTAAAGTATTACATATGGGAAGCAGTAACCCCAGAGTGACGTATCAACTCGGTGGTAGAGAATGAAATTCTCGATCACTGTCAGAGTATCACTGACAGTGATAGAGAATGAAAAGGATCTGGGGGTAATTGTGCAGGCAGATATGAAGTTTTCTGAGCAGTGCAGACGGTCTGCAAGAGTAGCTCATAGTGTCTTGTCAATGGCACAGGAATTTTTCTAGAAGGGATAAGGAGGTGATTATCCCCTTGTACAAGGCAATGGCCAGGCCACACCTTGAGTACTGTATACAGGTCTGGAGGCCTCACTTTAAAAAGGATGTAGAGCTGTTGGAACAAGTACTGAGAAGGGCAACAAGATTAGTGAATGGAACAAAGGGTTGCTATTACGAAGAAAAGCTCAAGTTTTGCAAATTACAGTGTCTGGGGACTAGACACTAGGCACCTCAATCAGATCACCTGCGAGGTGATCTGATTGAGGTGTATAAAGCCTTGAATGGTTTGAGCATACTCAATGCTGATGGGATTCTTCCTCTTGTTCAAAATAATCACCTGAGAGGGCATAAATTCAAATCGAGGAAAGACAGTTGTAGGATAGATGTGCGGAAGTTTGCCTTTAGCCAGCGGGTATTTAGTTGGTGGAACAGACTTCCATCCTTTGTTGTGGAAGTCGATAGCCTAAATAAATTTAAGGCTGAGCTGGACAGATACATGCCCCTGTTATAACGCGGTTCGCTTTACACTGATTTGTTATAACGCTGTTCATATATTAAAACCCATATCTGACTATAACGCTGTCACAGATCACTATAACGCTCTTTTACAGATTGCATTTTTGGCATATTTAACGAAATTGTTTCATTTGATGGAGTCGATAGCTTGAAAATGAATAGCAAAACAGCATTAAACGTTTGCCACGCTCAGTGAAATTTTCTCTTACACTAATTTAATTGCAGTGCAGTGACTTGTTACATAGTTCCAAGATCAACATTTTAAAAAATGATCAAGTATATTGCTTGTAATATTTGCGTTATATGCATTTATCTGAAGTCTAGTCATTACTCAGTACAGTATTAGACATCTTGCGTAACGGACAGTTTACTTGAACATTGTATCATAATTAATGCAACCAATGCAGTTACATTTTCGAAGAGTTAATAATGGCCAATAAGAATGAAAAAGCAACAACGTCTGGGCGCAGTATGAAGACTACAAATGTAAGAAAAAGACTGAATTTGAAAATTAAATTAGACATTTTGAAGCAAATTGATTCTGGTCAAAGACAAGCGGATGTGTGCCATAATTTAGGACTTGCAAGTTTAACTGTAAGAACAATTATAAAAAAAATAAGGAATTAATTTTGGCAGCTTGAAAGATAGCTGTTCCACTGCAAGCAACTAGGGCTAGGCCGGCTATTAGGATTGAAATGGAAAGACTTTTAACAAATTTTATTGAAGATAATATCCAATGCAGAATTCAATTAAGTTAAATATTATAAAAAGAGAGAGAGAGAGAGAGAGAGAGATTAGCCAATATAATGATCTGAAGAAAACTCACCTAAAAAAAAAAAAAAAAATGTGGAACCATTTAAAACTAGTAAGAGCTGGTTGAATAGATTTAAAATCCAGGGAGAAGCCGCAAGTGCAGATCAAGGAGCCGAAACTTTCAAAAAAGAACTTGTTAAAATTATTGAAGAGGGTTGTTATTATTATTATGTGTTATACTTCTCAGCAAGTTTTTAACATAGATGAAGTGGGACTTTTGTGGAAACGAATGTCTAAAAGAAGTTTCATATTGAAAGAAGAAAAAAACATGCCAGGTTTCAAAGCAGCAAAGGATCGGTTGACTTTATCGTTCGGTGGTAACGCTTCGGGGGATTTAAAATTAATACCCCTTTTATTTTATTTGGAAGAGGGCCAAAGTTCAACCCAAAATCGACACATTTTTCATGATTAAATTTATCAATTAAATTAAATCAATTTAGATCAATTAAATTCATGATTTTAATTGGAATTTTAAGTTTAATTTGGTACATAAGTAGTTACCACATAATTATATACGTATGTAATGCAGAATATTTTATATGTACAAATATTTGAATATTAAATATTTTGACCGACATTTGTGCACTTTTTCACTACCGTTTATAATTGATTAGGAAATATCCTATGGCACCGACCGCAACTCACAAATACATATGTTACCTTATGGAAATGCGGCGCTCGCTTAGCGTGGATTCACTTAGCGCTCTGTTTTTCCGGAAAGAATTATCAGCGTTACGCGGGGGTCACCTGTATTTGGAACAAACGAAGGGGTGAAATGGGAGCGTTTTTTTTTTTTTTTTTTTTTTTGGGCTGATGCTGCATAAGCTTTCTTTCTTGCATCATATGCCTCTACTAACTTGCACAGTACATGCAAATTATTGCTTTTTAAATATTTTTACTGCTTTTAATTCTGCAATAGTGCACTTATTTTTAGAGTACTTAGTACCTCCCATCCCCTGCCAAGCTACCATGTTTTTATATAATTGTTTAATTTTAATAAAAATATCAGTTTAGTACAAGAAAAATTCATCTTGCTATAAAAAAAAAAAAAAAACTTTATAACAAATCTGCAAAAATACTTAACCAACTAAGAGTAATAGTTGGGAGGGGCAGTTTCAGTTGACACACTTCTTAACCTTTGGCCTTTTGCATCCAGCAACACTAATGATTTACTAACTGGGCAATTAACTGTCCGTTCAAAAATAGTTTTTAATCAATCTGCCTTCTTAGTCTTACTTTTTGAAGTGACAGAGTTACATACCATATTTCATGAAATGTGATGATACAGAAATTACATTTATTTGCAGCTTTATGTGAAGTAGTATGGTTGTTTACATCATCATCTGATGGCTTGCTTGTTATTGTTTTATAAATTTGAAAATGGAAAAACTGTAGCATTACAGTAAGAATTACTAAGTTGTTTTGTGGAAAATAACAAACAAAAAACACATTTCTAAATTTCCAAATTTTTTAATTGAAAAATAAATAACTACTTCAAAAGTAAATTTTTTTTGCATAGTCAGTCCTCGTATAATACGATAGTTGAGTTTCCAGAAGCCCTCATGTAATGCAATATAAATAACAGACCTCATGGGAAAAATAGGGTTAGGTGCCAACCACTCAAGACTGAACACACATTTATAATCAAAACATTACCAAACACAATTTATTACAATTATTAAGTAATAAAATATTGCTAATGCTTTTACTTTTATCGTATGCAAACTTGTTCCTAATCTCTTCTCTGTTTGATCTTCTATCCAAACAGATAACAGACATTCCACCTCTACCAATTCTGTCTTGATCTTATGTATTTTGTTACACTTTGAGCCGTTCCTGCTATTAAAGTTACTTTTATTTTCTCTGCATTCTTTCTAATTGTTCCCAGCATTGTCTCATTTAAGTCTATAGCATGCACAATATCACATTTTTTCATTCCACTCAAAGCGTTTCACAATTTCATATTTTTTTGCAGCATCATACCCCTATTTATAAATCTTGTATGATCGAATTTGTGTAGTGTAAACACATGTTATACGAGGACTGACTGTAGTTATTTTGTAATAAGTAACTATTGTTCTGACATCTTTTATTACATTTCAGAATAACAAATTATTTTGGTTGCCTGCTCTAATTTATTATACTGACACTGAATTTGTAAAAACTGGTTAGTGCCTGCAAGAACTCTATATTCAATGAATATTGATGAAAACACTCGAAGAGCTCAAAACATGAAGCACAGAGGCAGGCACAAAAATTGACCACACTATTCTCCAAAAAGGTATGATACAAGGTTGAATATGTTTTGACATTACTGAGACATCCATACAAAACTTAATCTTTTTACAACACTTTGTGAGTTGGTGTTTCAGATGGTTTATATTCCTTATGTGCATCTGAAACATACTCTGAGGAATAAAATATTAAAATTTAAAAAATCATTTATGGACATCCAGTAAAGCATTATTACTACATTACTGTAAATGTAATTACAATGAACACATAGCTCGAAACTGCATTTTTAAAGCACTTTGCTGAAACAATTTCAGAAAACACATGTGTTTTCTGAAAGTTTTCTGATGGCAAGTTTTAAGAAACCATAAAATTACAAAGATAATATTTGGGGCATTTTTTTTTTTTTCCTTTTTTTTTTTTTTACTTTATGAGTATTTTATATCAGAAAGAGAAGAGAAATAACAAAATAAGTTTTCTCACTGAAAACTCTAAAGGTCATTAATATATGGCTAAAATACAATTTAAAAGTATTGTATGTTGGTTTTAAAGCCAACAATAAGATAACCAGCAATTCAAACAAGTTTTCTGAATTATGTAAAACTTTATGGAAGCAATTATTGAGCCTCCAGACCTAATCCAGACATTGGGGAATAATGCAGGTTCAAGTAAATGCATGCATGTATAAAGAAATAGAAAGGTACTCCATTATTTTGAATAATGATCCCTGCAAATGGCAGTGCACATCACCTTGAAACTATTGTGGGATTAAGCACTGATGGAATCCACACTGACAATTAGATGGAAAGTTTCAAGATAGTTGAAGAGTTGGCAGTTGATGAATTTCTCCATTACTTTGGAAAGAGTAGAGGTAAGTGCAAAAGAGTGAGGATAGGATGAAAGAGATCTGCCACCCTTTTTAGGACTGGCTAGATATGAGCAAAATTCCTAGAATAAAAAATGCCAGTGAAATAAAAAAAAGTGTACAAAGGTGACACAGAACAGGAGTAAGTTAAGGAGCACAGGTTTTGAAAACAAGTGGAAAAATGACATCAGGATCTGGTGCTTTCTTGGCATTAAAAATGTTCAAAATTTTTCTAATGGCCTTCTGTTGGAAGACCACAGGAGGCACTGAATGGAGTGTGTTGGGTATGGTAGAAGGGGAGGTTTATCATAGTAATCAATACAAGAATTGGAAGAAAAGTAGGATGCTAGCAAGTCATCTTTAGCTGAGGATGCAACAGAATCATCGGGTTTTAACAGAGGTGGAAGTACAGATGGACAAAAGTCACAGCAATAGTTTTGGCAAGATACCCTAGAATGCTTGACTACCATTTGGACAGAAAGCAAGTTTTCTACTCTTAACTTGTTTACAATCATGTTTGATTGATTAATAACTGCTTTATAATTGTTAAAATCTATAATGTAAACAGAAATTGGCTTGCATCCAACTGAGGTTTTGGACAAGCCAATCGAATATGCAACATTCTTATCTTGGACAGCCTTAGTGCATTTGTTGGGAACCAAAGTTTTTAAAGGTGAAATGCAGAATAAAGGATTTCATCCTTTAAAGAATAATTTAACTAACACAATCTGAGTAAATGTGGATCAGAAGATTTAAAACAGTAATCCAACCAAGGAAAAGAAGAACAGAAGTCTTGCATATTCGATTGGTCAGGAGCTTCTAGTATTCTGGTAGGCATGAATCAGGGCAAGGATTTTAAAAAGGCTTAATCATTAGATACCACATCTGCAATTTGCCACTGTGAGACAGCCACACATCTGAACCTTGTTAAGTTCTGCAATGAAAAGGTAGGATGAGAGCGAAGGAGGTGCACAAAAATGGTCAGGTAGATCAAAAACAATGACTGAACTGAAATCGTTGATCTGAAAAAAGTAGCAAAAGCAAACAGAAGGATCTCCTTGAAAAGCATTTTGTGGGAATTCCAGCATTCACAGGAGTGTTCATAAGTATATCCATGGTCTGTAAGGTGCTGCACAGCATAGATTTTCAAGACAGAGCAGCTCATAAACTCCATATTATAACAACAAAATGTCAGATGCTGTCTGGTGGTGCCTAGCCAATCATTTCTGGCTCATGGCAGGGTAGGGAGTAATGGGCTGCAATTACACAGTTGAGCATGAGTTGTGGAGAATGCCAAAAGGAATAGCCTATAGTGAAGTTCAGAGAAAGCAGTCATAGTGTAGGGCTGTTTCCTGTGTTTCAGACTTGGACCACTGGTTAAAATGTCATAAACCATCAACACAGACTTGGTTTATGACATTATAACCAATATAACTGATTGGATGATTTCTGTCAGCTGTATAAAATGATCACTCATCTTCATGTCTCATCTTGATAATTTTCCATTCTATATAGTAAGCAGTATAAATATCTAGTTTAAGGAAAATGAAGCCAAATGAATGCAAACT
The DNA here is from genome assembly GCF_048544385.1 of Mastigoproctus giganteus. NCBI lineage: Eukaryota > Metazoa > Arthropoda > Arachnida > Uropygi > Thelyphonidae > Mastigoproctus > Mastigoproctus giganteus. Next base: position 9,847,912 of record NC_143578.1, on the reverse strand, counting down.
TCTGCTGCCTACTACAAAAAAAAAAATAATAAATAAATAAAAAAATAAAAAAATAAGAGTCAATTGTTTTCACAGTGAATCAAATCTTCTGGGACCAAAGGAGTTGTACATCTTATTAACATGTTCATCAAACTTGTGTTTTTCTATATATAATGGTGTTGAAATACTTTTTACAGGATAGTATGTGGGTAAAGACATATACATGCTAACATCTATATAAAACAAGCATGACTTAAGAATTATAGGAAGCTGAATTAAATATAGTGAACAGTCAATTATGTGCATGGCATTATTTGAAGTTACTATTGAGAACTTTTAATAATTTATATAAACTAAGCTTACCATAAGCATGGTAAAGTCTGGTAAATGCCCAGTCATTCCAAAAATAGTAGTTTTTAAATACCTCTCATGACCTGCAAGATCTATGAATGTTATCACCTGAAAACAAAGATGGAAAAAAATTAACAAATAAACCAAATTAAAAGCATAATTTTACACACAGTGCTTTCTTACAAGTCTTTATATTAGCATAGCTTTTGACTTTTTAAAATCTGGAAATCATGTAACTGTAAACGGTAGTACAATGATCTCCAAAATAGGTCTTGCAAAATTGCTGATCTAAAAAAAAATAAGTCAGTAAATAATAAAATAGAATAGAGGGGGTATATGGGCAAAATTCCACCAATAGTTAGTATTTAAGGTAATTTTTTAAGCTCATTTTTATTCATGGTTAAGTCTACAGTGGCAGACAAAAAAACTGCATCACTTGTGAATTTTGCAAATAATGTGTTTCGCACTTCATTGTGAGTTGCAGAACTGTTCGAAATGCATTTATTAGAGGGGATATATATCTCTGTGAATGAAATCCAATAAAAAAGACTCCACCTGTTATACCTAATACCATAAACATCTTCTGAAAGGATAAAATGCGTAATTAATGGAAATATGAGAAATCATGCAAATGGCAATCACGACAACCAAACATACATTTTATTGCATTTTTTATTGCAAGTTAACGTAATAGCATTATGTAATCAGCAAAATAAGTCCTCAATATTTTGTTGTTCCTCCCTGAGCTACAATTAAATGGGAACGAGAATGAGAAATAGGAATGAGTGTAGCCTGTGCAGGCGAAGTTTTTACGGCTCTAGAAAATAGAGAAGTTTTTTCTGTTTTATTAACTTATTTTCTAGAGTAGCTTTATATTCCTAGTTATGATACTTAGTTTACATTTTAACTTAGATAGAGATTTTGTAGGTTATTACTTAGTATCAGTAAGGATGTCCAATCCACACGTTTTACAAAATTTGCAGATCCGGCGAACGGGAAGTTTTTTTGGGTATATTTAGTCGCTTTATTGACTAATTGTTATATTAAATTATTTGCTATAAGTAGCTTATAGACCTAGTAAAGATACTTGGTTTATTCTGAATTGAGACAGCGAGATTTTGATAGTTAATTAATAATTAAGTGTCCCTAGATTTACCGTTCGTAACTTGCCGCCATTGTTATATGATACAACGTTATATACCGAACTAGATAGCGTTAGCTTAGTATAGTATATCATATTATCAATTAATCAGTAAAATTTATTAATCTTGTTAATAAATTTTACTTTTTAACTAAACACATATAACGACTTAGATTTTACAAATGTAACATAATTAACTAATACATAACTCAATACGGAAGTTATATAACGGAACTCAAAGATAATACTTGATACTGAAAAAAATTTATATAGATATACAGGGTGTCTCAAAAATATTGTTACAAATGTTTAGGGGAGGTAGGTAACATCTAAAGCAGTGGTCTCAAACTGGAGGCCCACGGGCCGCATCCGGCCCCCCGAAGCAATTTTACATGGCCCGCAAATACATTTCAATTATGTATTTGTTGTAAATACAATGCTTATAGTTTTAGAGACATAGAGATATGGACTGAGCTTATGTGCACGACTGCTATTAAAGGAAAAAGATAGAATGAATAGGTTGGGGCTTTGTTACTGTATGCTTGTATGCCAGGCCACGTGACTAGGGTAAGGTGGGAGACTAATGACACTAATGTCAGCACACTAATGACAGTACGCTGCTGCAAAAGGATCTAAAAAAGTTGAGTAGATGGGCTGAGAGATGGCAAATGAAGTTTAACATTGATAAATGTAAAGTACTACATATGGGAAGCAGTAACCAAATAATGTATCAACTCTGTGGTACTACACTGACAGTCGTAGAGAACGAAAAGGACCTGGGGGTAATGGTGCAGGCAAATATGAAGTTTTCTGAGCAGTGCGGACAGTCTGCAAGAGTAGCTCATGGTGTCTTGTCAAGGATATACAGGAATTTTTCTAGCAGGAATAAAGAGGTGATTATCCCCTTGTATAAGGCAAAGGTCAGGCCACACCTTGAATACTGTATACAGGTCTGGAGGCCTCATTTTAAGAAGGATGTACAGCTGTTGGAAAGAGTACAGAGAAGGGCAACAAGATTAGTGAATGTAACAAAGGGTTGTCTTAGAAAGAAAGGCTTAAGTTTTGCAAATTGCAGTGTCTGGAGACTAGGCACCCGCGAGGTGATCCGATTGAGGCGTATAAAGCCGTGAATGGTTTGAGCATGCTCAATGCTGATGGGATTCTTCCTCTTGCTCAGTATAATCACCTGAGAAGGCATATATTCAAATGGAGGAGAGACAGATGTAGGTAGGATAAATGTTCGTAAGTTTGCATAGCCAGCAGATAGTTGGTTGGTGGAACAGACTTCCATCCTTTGTTGTGGAAGTTGATAGCCAAAATAAATTTAAGACTGAGCTGGACAGGTATTTGGAACGAACAGACGGGTGAAATGGGAGTGGTTTTTTTGGCTGATGCTGCATAAGCTTGCTTTTTTGCATCATATGTCTGTACTAATGCTAATGACAGCCTGGCAACGATCTGGCTTAGAGTTATCAACTTTTGGATATACGATTGCCCAATTTCATGATACCACACCTTACAATGCTCTCCTGGAGCTGAATCTTACTTGTTAGCTTCTTTTTCTTCTTCTGAGCAATTTTAGACGACATTATGCACCATCAATTTTCAATAAGGTTCAAATCTGGACTGTTGCCAGGCCAGTCCAACACCATAATACCAGCATTTCTGAGGTATGACTGCACCTTAAGGGAGAAAAACGTGGGAAAACATTGGCATAAGTATGTTTTAAGTTTGTGAGACAAGAAGACAAACTCATCATTATATCTAAATAGCATAAAACTTACCAATTTTGCTGTGTGGTAAGGTGCTGAGTCCTGTTGAAAAATGCAGTTTTGGACATCTGTGTGGTGATCCCTAATAACAGGTTTCAGGCACACCTCCAAGATAACAGTGTAGGTTTCTACATTCACCATTCCGTTAATAAACTTAATTCGCCCCACCCCTTTGCTTATGCATCCCCAGACCACTTGACCAGCGGGGAACTTGACAGTCGGTGTTATGCAGTCAGGATGGTATACTTCTGATTTTTGTCTTCTGACATATCGCTTCCCAATCCAAGCCATGCAGAAAAGATGAGTGTCCCATTGCTCTTTTGTCCATGAAACATGCATTTTAGCCTAAGCTAGTTGCTTCTTCCTCATTTGTTGGGTCAACAAAGCCTTCTTTTTGGGCCAATAGGTATGCAGATCACATTCCAAAAGCTGTTTTTGGATAGTTTGTGCACTTGTTTCAACCCCAGAGGCCATCTTAAAGTCCAGTTTTAGATCAGGAGCACTAACATCGTGATTACGAAGGCATAGCTATTTCAAATATTGACCTTAGGAAGGCGTCACTCTCTTGCAGCCTGATTCAGGGCTTCTCTTCACATCACCGGTTTCATGCTTTAATTTCAGCACCCGGGATACTGTTGACTGGGGCAGCCTATTTTATCAGCAATAGCATGTGCAGAAAGTTCTTCTTGGGACAGGGCAACAGCTAAACTTTTTTCTTGGTGTCAACTGAACATATGGAGCCATGCTTACACCTCCACAAAACAGGATACTAATGAGTGTGTATACCCTTCCAATGCCGTATTTATAGAAACGGCTGATGCAATACCTTTGCTTTATGACAAACAAAATTACTCTATTCAAACAATATCTTATACATTTCACTACAAATGTTACTTTTTTTTAAGGTGATGAAGTTTTTTTGTCTACCACTGTAGTTTGTTGGTTCTGACATCAGTGGCACCACTCTACTATTGAGTAATTGTGTGCCACCACAGCTGTTTTGCTGTTCAGCATTATGTTAGTCGTATGCTACTGTGCAATATTTTTATATTTTCTAGGCTTGATTAATGTTTGCAGCATTTTTTTTTTTTTTTTTTTTTTTCAATTTTTGAAAGTTGACTTTTTAGTATTACCCTAGTTATGGATAAATTTATTGTGAGAAAGAAATATTGCTAATATTGAGAAAGATAACACAACAGAGTCTAAAGCAATTAGTACTACCAAAATAGACATCCAAACTTAGATAAGTAGGACAGAGTGTTTGTTCTCATTGGGCTATAGCAATACTGGCACAAAATTTACAAAAGGTAAAGTACATTTATACAGTAAGGAGTATTTGAAAATTGGCTTTACATGGTGTAGCTCTAACTTTGTGTTTGGTTTACAAAGAAAAACTGGCAAGTAATAATGTGAATATGGTGCCAAATAAAATTTTTCGACTAAACACAACCATTTAACAGAAAAAACAATTATTTCAAAGATATGCTGAAACACAGACCACAGAGTGCTTTATTTACTAAGAAGTTTAAGACTTAGGATAAAGCTTTCAAATTATCTAGTAGCTAATTTGAAAAAATATGCTACCACACTCATAATATAATTGCAAAAAATATGCTACAACACTCAGTTGGCAAGAAAACCATAATTCTGACATGCAGTGCCATGTGAAAACTACATTCAGCCCTGAATATGAAGCTAAAATTAAGGAGGTTCCTTTGCCTAACAACACAATTGGATGACAAATTCAGGATATATCTGGAAACAATGAAAATCTGACAAGAGATACATTTGGGAAAAACAATACCACGTTTTCACTTTAAGATGATGAATCTACTGATGTTAGTGAACTTGCCCAACTCTTGGCTTTCATACATTTTATTTATGAATGAAAAAATTATTGAACAGTATTTATGATGCAAAGAAATCATGCTTACTACAAGAGAAGATAGTAATAGTATTCGCCATATAGCGCAAGGCAGCCACAGGCTTTTGCTGTACTGGCAAAAAAAAAAAAAAAAAAAAATCCCAAGTAGATAAGAAAATACAAATTTTATGCTTCCCTCCTCACACATGTAATGATCCAACTGACCTTTGAATAAATTCAAACTGTCAGCCTCAACCTCAACCCCTGTATTTGAATTTATGGCCCCTAGTTCTGAAATTCTTTATAACAGTGAGAATTCCACCTTCATTCATTTTAATAATCCCTCTAAGAGCATTATAAACCCCAATCAAGTCACCTCTGAGGTGCCTGGTTGCCAAGCTCTGCAGCCCACATAATTGGAGTCTTTCCTCATATGGTTGTCCTTCTGCCAATCTCACCATTTACTAATCACTATGAGAGGGATTAGTAAAATGAATGAAGGTGGAATTCTCACTCTTATCTTGGACCAATATTGAATTTATATTAGAACAACTGTTTTGGAATATGCACAGATGGTGCTCCTTCAATGACAGGGGCTACAAAAGATTTTATTTCCTTGGCAAAAAAAAAAAAAAAAAAAAAATGAGAATACTAACCACATACTGATTTCTACTCAGTAGGTACTGGTTGCAAAACCTATTGGTGAAGACCTAATAATAGTTATAGAAAAGACTTTTTTTTCCTTTTTTTTTTTATGAAAACCCCAAACACGAAAGGTATCAAAACCTATAGTACTTAGTACCGTGTATGGGTTGAAGGAGAAGTATGGGGGGGGGGATGCCGGGAACTTTGCTCTAGAGACTAAACATGGGTTTCACCACTTCAAGACTCCAATAAGCAAAGTGGTAGTATTTCACCAGTTGATGAAAGTCATCTACCACCTAGACTGTGCAGATGTTTAACTTTATTAAAAGCAAGCATCTTAAATTGAACATTTTTTGTCTATATTTGCTCATATATGCAAAGAAATGGGTACAAAACACAACAATCTTCTCCTTCATACTAAGGTATGCTAATTATCAAGGGGATGAGTGTTAAGTCACATTTATGAGCTCAAGGATGCAATGTTGGAATTATTTGAGTGTGAAAATAAAACAGAGTTTATAAGTCTACTTAAAAATGAACTATACTGCACAAAATTAGCTTTTTTGTCTATGTTTGAACTCCTGAACAAAACAAATTCCAGTGCACTAGGAAAAGGTGAGAACATTTTGATTACAATAGGCAAAATTTCAGTGCTAAGAGACAAATAAAAAATTTGGTGCAGGAAAGTTGATGGGGACAATTATAAAATGTTACCAAAACTTCTGATTGTTATTTGAAGAAAAATATAAAAGACTGATTTGTAAACACCTGACATTATTGAGCAACAAACTTGAAGGATCCTTTTTTAGATCTGAACACAAATGCATATGCCTGAATAAGAAATCCTTTTGTTTCATCAGATGTTAACAGGCTTTCCCTGGCAGAAGAAGAAGAAAAGGAATTTGCAGAACTGAAAAATAACCGGAGCTCAAAGTTAAAATACCAAGAAAATTATCTAGATGGCATCTGGATTTCACTCCAAGAAGATTTTTCTAATTTGGCTAAATGAGCTCTCATGGTTTTGTTGCAGTTTTCAACTACCTATTCTTGTGAAACTGGTTATTCTGTAATGATCAATATAAAACAGTGAAACATGAAGTTTAAAATGTTAAATGAGAAAATGTGGGTGAACTTGATCCTGGTTCATCCTAACATAAATTTGTTAGACACATCAAGCATATGTGTGTCACTAAACTTGAAAAATCTTTTTAATAAAAATTTGTTTATAAATGTGTTTTTACGATTACCCTTCTAAAAGTTATGTAAATACTATTATTACATTACAACTTTATTTTTTTGTGGTGAGGTGCTGTACAGAATTTTGAATGTCCCTGGGAGGTCACCATGGAAAAACTTTGGAAAGCTATGAAGTAGGAAAACAAGATTTCAAGTGTAAAATTTTTCCACACAGAACTTTAGAAATAAATATTTTACTGACAACATAACCAACACATTATGCTTTCAAAAATTAGTTTACCTAGGATTTTTCTGCCTATAAATTTCTGTTTGGATTGTATGTTACACATAAACTGTTTAAGATATCGCCTGCTTCTGACAAATCCCAGAATAACATACCAACTGTGTAGTACCACACTCACTGATTCTCCACTACACATACTCATGGTAGTGGAAAACAAAAAAGAACTAGCGGTAACTGTGCAGTCAGGCGTGATGTTCTCTGAGAAGTGCAGATTTTATCAATAAAATACAGAAAATTTACCACCAGGGATAAGGAAGTGATTATTCTGTTAAGCCACATCTTGAGTACTGCAGAGAACAGCAATGAGATTAGTAGGGATAACAAAAAGGCACTCGGATGAAAAACTTCAGTTCAGCAAATGGAAACTTTATAGTACTTAAAGATCTAATTGCGGTGTTTAATGCTTTGAATGAATTGAGTAAGTTATATGTTGATGGTATCTTTACTCTTGTTCAGACAACACATTTAAGGGGCATAAATTTAAAATAAGGAAGGATTGTAGAAAGATAATGTGCTGTTTCAGCAAAAGGTTGTTTTGAATAAATTTAAGGAAGAATTATACATATTATTAGAAGGGATGGACAGATGATGTGTATGTTTTCTAGTTGATGCTGTGTAAGCTTGCCACTACTACTACTACTACTACTACTACTACTACTACTACTAAATAAAATGTACATAATTCATTAAGAAATAAAACCAACAAGAATCACTTAAGCTACCACTTTACTCGCATTATTAAAACTTGAAAAATAGAAAATAAATCTGAATTTTCACCTTTGAAGAAGCCTCACAAATTTTGATCCAATCAAGTTGTCCACCATGAGAATCTGGTTTATTTACAACATGTCCACAGCTGTCAAATCCTAAAATATCATTTCCAACGCTAGATGTTCTCCCCGATTCCATTTCATGTTTGTGACGGAAGAGTTTCTGACGAGCAAAACCACGGCCATTATCTAATTCCCCATGAGTTAATACACCTAATAATGTACTTTTTCCAGCATCCACATTGCCAACCACAGCCACCCTATAAAGAAAAGGAGATCAGCAATTAATTATTGCATGCAAACTTCCTTAAAAAAAAAGTATGAAAAATAGTTTCATACTGTTCTCTCTGTTTTTCATAGAAAAAATAACAGAGAGAGAGAGAGAGAGAGAGAACACTTATGGAAACAAAACATTAAAATGGCTGAATAATGCACCTTGTAAGGGCATGGCATTCTCCTTGAGTAGATATGTAAGACAGACTAACAACTACTCAACATGCTTCAACAATTACAAGGAATTATCAGGAAAGTTAATAACAAGCAAATACAGGAACTCTTAGAACTTCCTTGAGGATTCAAGAAGTTTCAGAGACCAAGGATGAAACCAGATTCCCAAAGGTCCACAGATGATTACTCGCTGATTACACAAAAGGATGTAATGAAACCAAGACAGGTTAACAACCACATGCTTCAATAATTACAAGGGATATATCAGGGAAGTTAATAACAAGCAGATATAAGAATTTTAAAGATTGGAGGAGACCTGTTATCTGCTAAGCTTTGTCTTAAGATAACAAAAGCTGGATTCAAAACATTGACAAGAATGCAATATCACTTTTTAAATAGGTAAAGTTTTGTCTACTTTCCACTTCAGAGACTTGATAAATTATTTAAAACTCCATAAATAAAATAGTCAAGTGTAAAATTTTTTGAACATTCATCCCACTTAATGAATGACTTTCACACAGTATATTCCTAAGAAAATACAAGATTTAACTATACAGGGTGTTTCAAATTGCAAGGAGCAAATGTAGGAACATTCTAACAACTAAAAATAAAACCATTATTAAACCATTTTTATTAAGAAATAAAGTTCCTATAAACATACATCTCAAGTCTGTTTCTGAGATATAAACATTAATCAAATTAAAACACTGTATAAATGCCCTTCAGCTGTGTCAAGGGGGAACAGTGGTGAGGAAGTTTAGTGTTGGTTAAGGTTGCATTACAAGATTCTCTTAAGTATAATATACTAAATGAATTAAAGCATGGATTTGTAAATCTAAAATCTTGCTTGGCCAACGTTATGTTAAACCAATGTAAATTGGTCATTGATCGCTTTTTTGACTCCTCAAAAGAGTCTGCCTTAGTTAGTTCTTCCTGTAACAAAAGCAAAATGCAGTCCACTGATGTACAGTAAAATCTGTATGGTGTGAATGACAACACCTTATTCAACACCTTAAAATAGGCATGAACGGGTCCTTTGTGACCCATTTTCTGTTTCATGAAATATTTCGATAACCTACTTACCAAATGGCAATTGCCATATAGCCATTTTCCCAGAGTGTTATCTGCACTCAATAATCATTTTTCCACTACCCCTAGAGAAAATAGATCAAATGAGTGATAAAAATTATGGTATATATATTTTATATATACCACAATTTTTTATTTATTTACAGAAAAGTCAAAAGCAAAAGTTAAGCCATTAACTTTTACTGCTTAACTTATATTTCAAGCATATACTTGAAATATAAGTTAAAGAAGAAAAAAAATAATAAAATAAAAAAAGACAGCCTTAAAGCAAAAACAATTAAATGAAAACCTTAAATGAAGAACCATGTCTGAAATGAAATTCTTACCTGACTTCTACAAAATCATCATCTTTTGCCCTCTTCCTAATTAGGTATTCTGCCACAAACCCTTGTTCTGCTTTGTGTTTTCGCAATAATACACAATCTGCATCTAAAGTGGTTGCCATGCTTTCTAATGTAGCTACTGAAGCTGCCATTTCTTCATCTGTTAATCCTGCTTCTCCACTATCTAGGAATAAAAATTTATTCAAAGCATGCAGAAACTTACAAAGTAAGTAGATTGCAACTGTTAAACAGATACCAACTGGATGGCAAGCAACTGTATGTGAAACTGGGATCACAAAAAAATACAATCATATTACAGTTGCAAGAGAGAATTATCATGGATTAAATCTTTAAAGCTGCCTATGTTGGTAGGCAATATCCTGCACATCTTCTGAATGTGCTGTTAGTTAACAATGTAAATGCCAAATATATAACAGTATTTTCAGAGTATGTTTACTCCTTCGGGAATAAAAGTGTTCACTGCACCTTGTTGAAGTGCCATTTGCAAAACTTTAGAATAGCATTCTATATTTCCTTGAATGGTAATCGAGATTTGTGAACACTCAAAATGCACAGTCTAATGGAATTAATTCATAGTATTGTAACCTTGTAATTATTAAATTGATGGATAAGTGTTAAGTGCATGTCTGTCTCTAACTAAATACTCAAAATTTTATACAAAAACACTCTTTAAAAAAAAATTTTATTAGTAGATGAACACTAAAGATGTTTTGTTTTTCAAATAACTAAAGAAAAAAATTTCACCTTTTCTTTTTGTGGGAAAATAATAAACTAGATAAAATAACTTCAATCTAAGAAGAACATACAAAACCGTGAACCAAGTAAACAGATTTTTTTTTATAACACTTTCTAGACAAAATGTGCGATTGACTCTAAGCAAAATCCTAGCCATAATGCAATAGCCCATGGTTCAATCAGTGTTCACCAATATTACTCAGTTGTTCATTTCAAGTGCTTTTCCATTTACAGCATCATTTATTGGCTCCAATTCAGTGGACACATATTTGCATTAAGGCACAAAAACTGCAGCTCGTTTTGATGTAAATTTGCATTGAAGCAGTGAACATGTTAGTTAATTTTTTTTAAATTTGTTTTTTTTAGTTGTTGACGCATCAGCTTCTATGGCTATAATGCACCTCCCAAAGTTTTTGCATTTTACTCTGATCCAAGCCCGAGGCAGGACTCGAACCCATGACCTTTGGGTTGCCAGGCAGGCACTTTACCCACCCGGCTAAAGTTACTTGCTTCACTTATGTGTTCAATTGACACAAGTCTATTATATCATTCAACAATATGCAAATAATTTGTGATATAAATTTCAGTTATTTTTTATTTGTTTCAGATTGAAGATTATTAATTTAATTCAAATTATTATGGATACTTGGGAGTGTTAGAAAGAACTTACAGAAAATTTTGGTGCTTCATTTCAAACCTGGCTCCATTATATCTACAAGAAATTTTGCAAGGAACAAATTACACAGAAAAAAAATGTTCTTATTCTCAACTTCCAATTATAATAACAGAAACAATTGTAGCAATAAATGCTGTAGTGTAAATCCCTAAAAGCTCACCAGAAAACTGTTTCCAAGTAAACATCAACTTGTTCAGAATTTGAAACCAGAAGATGATTATGGAAATATATTGCATTACTGTAAAACCAAGCTAAACATCCTTTAAGATAATCAAAATACTGTATATAGATCTTAGTGTCCTCATATTTAGTCTACACTGAATCAAATCAACAAATAAGTGCATATGGAAGTATATACTATATCTCCAATAAGAGTATATGAATGAACAACTAACCAGAACAAGACACTAATAAAATGCATTAATGCAAAAGGTATTCTCTGTAGATGTAACTGGTGATCATTACCATTTTGATGAAGTAGTGTTAATAAAGAAGGCTATATAATATATAAATGGCATATCAAAAGAATGCATATTTTACACACAGAATCAAAGTTGCACAGTGTAGTTCCCAACCATTTTCAACCAACATGCCCCTGGTCTCAGTGTGAGAGTCACATACCCCCACCACCCGATTTTGTGCCCAACATCTTTGTACTGGGGTAGAGAATCAAGGACTGATATTGCTAAATTCCCAACAACTACAGTAGTAGTGAGTGGTAAAATAATCAGACTAAATAGCAATGCAACTTCTGCTGGTTTCTACCAGTCATACCAGTGAGTCAAAGCATTATGTGCTTACATTTGTTCCTCTGTGATTGTATGGGTTTTTACTTGATATGCATTCTGAGAGTTCTGAGTTTGAGTTCTATCATACACTAGAGGAATTTGCAAAAGCTTCTTATACTGGGAGACTATAGTGAAGGAGTAGATTCCCTCTTAGGAGCTATTCCAGGCTTTTCAGAAAGCTCAACATGCAAATTGGCCTCAATGGTTCCTGCATTGTAAGCCCTGTGATGTAAACTAATTTGTGAGTATTATCTCTGACATTTTCAGATCGGCCTTATTTAAATTGTTAGCCACTCTTCAGACCTTTATTTCATCTGCTAATTTCAATATAGTACCATTTATTCCCTTATCTATATCAATCATAAAGATTAAAACAGAATGGCTCTAGTACTAAACAATACAGAACTCTGCTTACAGCCTTGGCCCACTTTGTTGTCGCTGTAGTAGTTTCTGGTGCAAGGGCTACTTAGGCCATACTGCACCTCCCAAATCAATTGAGTTTACGTATGGGAACTTCCCGGGGAGCAGTTAGGTCCACTTTGAAGAATAAACATTTATAAATAACCATCTGCTTCCTATCCTTCAGCCATATCTCAATCAACCAAAGGACTTTGCCAGAAATCCTGAGAGACTCCAGCTTGTATAATAACCTCCCAATTGGAAATATATAAAATGCTTTGCTGAATATAATATCAGAATTTTCTTGCATCTAATTCCCTTGTGACTAAATCATAATAATTTATCATTTTGGTGAAATAAATGTTTTTCCTTTATAAGACTGGATCACAACACTGATTTATGATTATACTTACCAATATACTCTTATGCATCTTTGACTATAGACTCCATGACCTTCCCTCTCCCCATAGGCAGATTCAGAGTAGAGGCACCGGGGCACGTACTTCTTCCTCCCCTGTCGTTTTTCAGAATATATACACCAATCATTTAAATTCCCTTCAGCTACAATTTTTTCCCCCATTGTTAATGTAGGATTATAGCTATTTTTGCATTGTGCCCTAGGTATTTTAAACTGACTAGAGTTGGCAACACTGATGCTGATATGATTGCCATTCTAGTCGAGGCTTCATGCAGTTTGGTCATGCGTAATGTTTACTTCAAAGTAATTCAGAGTTTAGCTGTGTGCCTGTGTCCACCAGTCACATTACGTTTGAGTATCATATTTGTTTTGTTCTATGTATTATTTTGTGCCTTGTTTGTATCAATCAATATCAAAATAATATCAATCCTAGTTTTGTGCCTTCTAAACTCACTTTATTGGAAATTAAGTGAGTTAGAAGCACTGTTCTAACTCACTTTATTTGTGAGTTAGAACAGTGCTTCTCAAACTATCTGTGGTGAAGGACCAGCTTCTTTTATTTCCAATCCATCGCAGACCAGTACTTTTTTAAATACAAATCTTGCAGATTGGTAACGGAGAAATCGTTGGGGACCGGTAACTTGTGTGTGTGGTATGGGTGTTTAATGGCGCACAAGCTGCTGTGGCTATATTGCGCCTATTCATAGGTATGTTGAAAAGATAAAATAAATAATTAATGTGAAGACGGTTCAATCTCATTTCATGCCAGAAACTAATCAGAGTCGCTTATACATTCCTATTTGTTTCAAATAACAGAAAAGTTCATTAATATTGGCATTTTCACCAATGATATCATTTAATGTTATCCGTTCACAGAAATTAGCCAGAGAATGAAATATTGAAGTTCGATGTTGTTGATAATGTGGACAGTCAATCAAAATATGTTTGACTGTTAGATGCTCAGAGCACTGTGAACAAAGAGGAGGATCATCGCCTGTGAGTAGATGGAGGTGAGTCAGATGAGTATGTCCTATTCTAATCCGCGCGAGTACCACTTCTTCTCGCCGAACTGTCTGAATGCATGAGTGCCAAAATTTTGGGTCCTGTTTTAACTGGAGCAGTTTGTTATTTGTTTGTTTATGCCATAGCTCTGTCCACTGTGCACAAAATGCTGTTTGAATTATAATATTATAATCAGAAACTGGAATATAGGCAGAGGTTAAGTCTACTGTTGATGGATTTTTAGCCGAAATATCAGCCAACTCGTTCCCTTTGATTTTCTGATTAATTTGGTGTATTTATTCTTTACTCGGCCTTGTAATTGCATAAAAGTATCGGTAAAGGTTTCCACCTGTTTCAACTCCGCTAACCGTTCGTAATTTTCCCGCCTTTGTGATACGATATACCGTACTAGATAGCGTTAGTTGAACTTCGTTAGCAGTTAAATTGTACGTTTAAATAAATACATATAACGACTTAGATTACAAACGTAATATAATTAATTTTATTTAACATAATTAATTATACATATAACCACTTAGGTTACGTAACATAAATAATTAGTAAAAACAAATAATTAATACATAACTTGATACGAAAGTTATATAAAGGGATTTCGCAGATAACACTCGTTACTGAAACGTAAATATTTCGTAGATAACACTCGTTACTGAAACGTAAATATTCCGTAGATAACACTCGTTACTGAAACATAAATATAGCGTTATAACTGTGTTTGGATACAAGTTTAGGATTTAATTTTGTACAGAAATTGAAATTTTATTGAAAGTAAATCTAAATCATGACTCAAACCAGAGCAGCAAAGCAAAGGGCTCAAGCTAATGGGAATGCTGTGGCCCAGGGGAGAACTGAGGGGGGCAGTTGTCCTCTGAATCACAGCCTTGTAAGATGCACTATTTGCTTGATGTTTGCGGAGCAGTCAAGTATGGGACATGATACTGCCATGGGGGATGTCTTTGTGTGTGTGCGATGCAAGGAGTGTAAGGAGATAAGGCGACAACTCAGCGTTGTTATGGGCCTATATGAGAGCTTGAAGGATAGGGTGGATGCCCTCGAAGGATTACAAGTGAGGGGCCCATCAAGCTCTCAGCTGCCCACACCAATGCCAGAGCTTGCACTTGGTCATCGCGGAACACAGCGGCAACCCCCAAGGCAGAATGCGCTGGTCCCAAAGGAACTAGTAGTTGTTGGTGACTCTATTGTCAGGGAAACGGGAAACATGCTTTGTAAAAAGGATAGGTGGAATAGGACCAGGGTATGTCTGCCAGGGGCAAAAGTTGATGACGTTGTAGAGCGGATATCATCTTTTAAGGGCACAAAAGGTGATATAGTTGTACACGTTGGCACTAATGACATTAAGAGTAGGAGACCGGCGGAATTACTTGACAAGTACAGGTCACTGATGAAAAAAAGCCGTGAATTAGGGTTGAAATTGAAAGTGTCTGCAATTCTGCCCAGACACGATAGGAGGGAGTATATGATGAGAGCCCTGTCAATCAATTCGGCCCTGGAAAGATTGTGCAGGGCTCAAGGGGTAGAATTTTTTTCAGCCTGGTCTGTACTTGTTAACAGGAGAGACTGCTTCTACAGGGATGGGATACACTTAAATAGAAAGGGTGCAAGAATGTTTGCTGATGCTATCGAGGCAATGTTAGGTGGGTCGGAAAACTGCTAGATTGGGGGGATACAAGGACTAATAGATTAACAGTAGCCACTGGCAGAGGTGAAAGTGATTCTTGCACTGCTTCTATTGGAATGAGCCGCAGCCTGGAAAATAAGATGCAGGATATTTCAGAGACTGCTGGGAATCATTGGGGTACAAGTAAACACATGGGTTGTGTTAGGGTAGCTAAGAAAAAGAACAGGTGCATGTATACTTGTGTGTACACCAATGCTAGGAGTTTAGTAAATAAATTTGATGAATTTGAGGTATTGCTCAAAACATCAAAGGCAGATATTGTGGGGATTTCAGAGACGTGGTGTCACACAGATATAAGAAATGCAGAACTGGAATTTGGGGAGTACAATGTGTACAGAAAGGATAGACAGGATAGGAAGGGAGGAGGGGTTATGCTATTAATTAAGAAACACATAAAATCCAAGGAAGTGAAGCCAGTCGACATCGCTGGACAGTGCAGTGTCGAGTCAGTTTGGTGTGACATAAGCATTGGGAGATCAAAATTGAGAGTAGGAGTGTGCTATAGGCCTAATGACTCTGATGAGTATAATAAGAAACTGTTCGGAGAAATAGAGTGGGCCAGTAAATCAGAGAGTCTTATAATGGGGGATTTTAATTTCCCAGATATTGACTGGAATTTGGGGGCTGGTCACTCACACAGTAGCAAGGCTTTTGTGGATTTATTGGATGATTGTTTTCTACATCAGCATGTTCGGGAGGCAACTAGAGGGAGTAATACTCTTGATTTGATTATCAGTAGTGATTCTTCATGCATTCAGAATCTGCAGATAAATGAACCACTTGGTGGCAGTGATCACAGTGTGCTGAAGTGGGAGTTACTCAAAGAGGTAACTACCATTAGGGGTAAAGGGAAGGGGTATTGCTTTCGTAAAGGCGACTACAATGGACTGAGACAGTATTTAAATTCTATACAGTGGGATCAACTGATGATATTGCCAACAGCAAATTCAAAATGGGAAGCATTCAAAGAACTTATCGTGGAAGCTACTAGGCTTTACATACCAACTAAGAAATATTGTTCAAGGTTTAGGCCTAAATGGTTGTCAGATGAACTAATGAGGCATATGGCAGAGAAGAAAAATGCATGGGATACATACAAATTAACACGTGACACGGATGCCTATGATAGATACAAGTTGATCTGTAACCAAGTTACAAAGGAGGTTAGGCAGGCGAAGGCAGATTACGAGAGATCCTTGGCAAGGGATGCGAAGAAAAACAGCAAAGAGTTCTTTACTTATGTAAACTCTAGAAGGAAGGGGATGAATCAGATTGGTCCACTTGAGATCGATGGGTCAACTGTTGATGACCCTGCTCGGGTAGCTAACAAACTAAATGAATATTTTGCATCGACATTCACACATGAGGAGTTATTCAGCGAGGGGAATGCCAGAGGTGTATTCAACTCTAGCAGTAAGCTAGAGAATCTTGTAATAACTGAGAGCAAAGTGGAGGAGAAATTGTTGAAGATAAACACAAGAAAGGCACCTGGGGTGGATGGGATCTATCCAGTTATATTAAAGGAGGCAGCAAAGGAGGTAAGCAAACCCTTAGCCATAATTATGAGAGCTTCCTTGGACTCAGGGGAGGTACCCATTGACTGGAGATGTGCAAATGTGACCCCAATTCACAAAGGGGGATCAAAGGCTGACACAAGTAATTATAGACCTGTGAGTTTAACTTCTGTTCCCGGAAAATTAATGGAGGCACTGGTGAAAGAAGCACTGCAGGATCATCTAGACAAGACTTCAGTTATAGCTAGGACACAGCATGGTTTTGTTAAGGGGAAGTCTTGCCTGACCAATTTGATTGGATACTATGATGCAGTCACAAAAGAACTGGATGCAGGGAATAACTTTGATATTATATACTTGGATCTTAGAAAGGCTTTTGATACTGTTGCACATGGAAGACTGCTGCACAAATTGGAGCAGTGTGGCATTGGAGGCAAGTTGCTGCTATGGATAAAGGGGTGGTTGAGGGGGAGAAGACAGAGAGTGGTAATCAATGGACACTGCTCATCGTGGACTAATGTTATTAGTGGAGTCCCTCAGGGTTCAGTATTGGGGCCTTTATTGTTTTCTGTATTTATAAATGATATTGATGATGGTATATCAGGCTTAATGTCCAAGTTTGCAGACGATACAAAGGTTGGCAGGGTTGTCAAGGACACTACTGACACTATGCTGCTGCAACAGGATTTGGAAAGGTTGAGCAGATGGGCTTCGAGGTGGCAAATGAAGTTTAACATTGACAAATGTAAAGTACTACATATGGGAAACAGCAACCCCAGAGCAACGTATCAACTCTGTGGTACTACACTGACAGTGGTAGAGAATGAAAGGGACCTGGGGGTGGTGGTGCAGGCAGATATGAAGTTCTCTGAGCAGTGCAGACGAGCTGCAAGAGTAGCTCATGGTGTATTGTCAATGATATATAGAAATTTTTCTAGCAGGGATAAGGAGGTGATTATTCCCTTGTATAAGGCAATGGTCAGGCCACACCTAGAGTACTGTATACAGGCCTGGAGGCCTCATTTCAGGAAGGATGTAGAGCTGCTGGAACGAGTACAGAGAAGGGCAACTAGATTGGTGAATGGGACAAAGGGGTTCTCTTACGAAGAAAGGCTTAAGTTTTGCAAATTACAGTGTCTGGAAACTAGGCACCAGCGGGGTGATCTGATAGAGGTGTACAAAGCCTTGAATGGTTTGAGCATGCTCAATGCTGATGGGATTCTTCCTCTAGCTCAGAAAAATCACCTGAGAGGGCATAAATTCAAATTGAGGAAAGACAGATGTAGGATAGATGTGCGGAAATTTGCCTTTAGCCAGCGGGTGGTTGGTGGGTGGAACAGACTTCCATCCCTTGTCGTGGAAGTTGATAGCCTAAATAAGTTTAAGGCTCAGCTGGACAGGTATTTCGAACGAACAGAGGGGTGAAGTGGAAGTGGTTATTTTTATTTATTTATGTTACTTTTTTTTTTTTTTTTTTTTTTTTTTTTTTTTGGCTGATGCTGCATAAGCTTGCTTTCTTGCATCAAATGCCTCTACTAATGCTACTAATGCTAATGCTTTGATGCCTGAATGTGCTGGAATCCAGCAAAAGTTCACTCGTTGCTGGCGATCTTCGATTTTCAACAGCAAATACTTGATTTGATTTAGTATAGGGTGATCCTTATAAGAGAAATTCTGCATTGCTCTAATTGAGCTGAGAGAGTCAGTGTAGATTAAATATTTTGCAGATGGGTGAAGAGTCAAATTTTCTAGAGCTAATTGAATTGCATATAATTCCGCTGAAAAGCTGCTGTACTCAGGTGGAAGAGAGGCTGATATGATAGCAGAGGGAAACACTGCTGCTGCTCCAACAGTTGAATGAGATTTGGAACCATCTGTATATATCGGTAAGAAGTCAAAACAGTTTTGAATATGGCTAGCATGGAGTTGTTGCACATTCAGAGTTGGTAGACGATTCTTTCCCCATTGGAGAAAATAATTATCACAGGATGGTTGAGGAAATGGGGTCCATGGTGGGCAAGAATAATTCTTTCTGTGCTGCCTACTCTGGAGAGGAACATTCCAATTTTGTGCTATTTCAAGGAGCCGTAGGCCTGCTGGGCGTATTTTATTTGGTTTATTTCTATAGAGATTGTGAAATGATGGATTAAAGAGATATGGTTGGATGGGGTGCGGAGAACAGTTTCGTATTCTGACTGCATATTTAAGTAGTAACATTTTTCTGCGGAGGTAAAGAGGGGGCTCATGGGCTTCAATATATAGACTATAGGCTGGTGATGTCCTATAAGCACCAAGAGCAATCCTCAGTGCATTGTGTTGTACAGGATCGAGCCAGCGCAATACACTCTTTCGAGCAGAATCATAAACTGGGGCACTGTAATCTAACCGAGATCTAATCAGTGCTCTATATAAGAGCAGCAAAGTTGTACGATCTGCTCCCCAAGACTGGGCAGATAGAGCTCTAAGCATGTTCAGCTTTTTCAGACAAGTAGTACGTATTACTTTTATGTGCTCAAGGAAATTTAACTTGCTGTCTAATATTAATCCCAAGAATCTAATATTGTTGGTAATCGGGATGCTGGAATTTGATATCCGGAGTTCAGGGTCTATATGTAATTTGCGTTGGTTACAAAAGTGGATAGCAACTGTTTTCTGATGGGAAAGCCGATATCCATTGAACTCAGCCCATTTTTGAATTTTATTGAGGGACATTTGCAATTGCCGTTCAATAGATCTCATGTTCTGAGAGTGGCAAGCAATGGAGAGATCGTCAGCATAAAGATAGGCTTCTACAGTATTTGTAAATGGAATCAATTCTAAGGGCAAACAGGGTTGCGCTCAAAACCGACCCCTGTGGTACTCCTTCTTCCTGCAAGAATGTAGAAGAAAGGGAGTTTTGGTATCGAACCTGGAAAGAGCGGAAATGGAGGAAGTTCCTAATGAATATAGGCAGGTTGCCTCGTAGACCAAGATTATGTAGGTCACTGAGAATGCTATACCGCCAGGTAGTATCGAATGCCTTTTCTATATCAATGGAGACCATGACAAGGTGTTCATTTTTCACAAAGGCATTGCGAATTTCAGATTCGGCCTTGATCATCAGATCTAGAGAGGACCTATTTTTGCGAAAGCCATGTTGACAATTACTCAATAGTTGTTCAGTTTCAATGATCCAGCTGAGTCGACTGTGGATCATTTTTTCAAGAATTTTACCAAGGCAACTTGACAGAAAGATTGGCCTGTAACTATTAGGACTGGAAGGATCTTTTCCAGGTTTCAAAAAGGGCAAAACTGTAGCATGGTGCCAAGATGTTGGATAAATATTTTCCAGGAAGATCCGGTTAAAGAAAACTAGCAGCATTTGTAAATTCTGCTCATCGAGATGCTGCAGCATGACATAATATATGCAATCTGGCCCAGCTGCACTGTTTCTCGTTGTTTTTATGGCTTGTAAAAGTTCACAATATTCAAGGGGCTGATTATACGGAAGTGATAGTGAGGTTCTAAAGTTAATGGGCCTCTGTTCGGTGGAGGTCTTAATTTTTTGGAATTTTGGAGTGTAATCTGATATAGCAGAGACTTCGGCAAAGGTTTTACCCAAGGCATTCGCTATATCTAGAGGATCAGAGAGTTCTTGTCCATTGTATGAAAGAATTAGGGAAGGGATGATTGGAAACTTCCCAGAAAGCTGTCTAATTTTCTTCCATATTAATCTGGAGTCGGTATTTCTGTTGATAGTACATGCAAACCGAGTCTAAGAATCTTTCTTGGCTTGCCTGTGAATGAACCGCGCTTTTGCCCTTAGCTTCTTGTAGCTAATTAAATTAGCTGTTGTCGGAAATCAACGGAATAAATTGAATGCTTTATTTTTTTCCTTCTTTGCTTTCGTGCACTCTTCGTTCCACCAGTAGTTGAAGTGCCGTCGGGTTGGGGGGTTTGATAATGGAATTGAGTATTTTGCTGCAACTAAAAGACTGGATGTGATATAATCGGTTACTTTATCTATAGGTTGTAGCTGAATAGTTTCTTTGTCCAGAATGATTGCTGATTGAAATTTGGCCCATTTGGCTTTAGAAAATTTCCCTTTTCTGCAGGGTTGGTCTAATGGTAGTTGTGTAGTGAGCAGGTTACACAGACAACTGTAAAATGGTCACTTCCCATTGGATCATCCATAGCGGACCACTGAATGACTGAAAACAGTATCAGAGCACAAATCGAGAGGTCAATTGCAAAGGTCTGTCCAGTAAGTAACTGTATGTGGGTGTGTGTACCACTGTTAAGAAAGGTAAGGTTCTGTTTATCTAGTAGAGGTTTCAATCAGTTGGCCCTGTCTATCTAATTTAGAGGATCCCCATAAAGGGTGGTGGCCATTGAAATCCCCTAGCAAGCAGATTGGGGAGGGTAGCTGTACTAAAAGTTCTTCGATATCTTTATAAGAGTAGGTATTGTTTGGTGGGAGATAGACTGAGACTAGCGTAAATGCAATCTCAGCAATCAGACGCACGGCAACGGCTTCAATTTGGGTTTGAAGAATGATTTGACTAGCAGGGATCTTTGAGTTAATCAAAATAGCTACACCACCACGAGCAGAGTCAGATGTATTCCGATCTCTTCGATAGACTGAGTAGTTTTTTATAGAAACAGAAATTTTAGCAGTTAAATAGGTTTCCTGCAGACAGAAACCCACTGGAGAGTAGCGTCTAATTAAGTACTGAATGTCATCAATGTTGCCTCTAAAGCCTCTACAATTCCACTGTAAAATATAAGGCATTATTTGAGTTTAGAAGAAGCTGTACCTGACGTGGCTGTCTTGTGGCGTTCTGGCTTTGGTTTATTTCTTTTTGGAAAGGTGGGGTGACCTGTGTCCATATCTTCTTCTTCTTCTGCAAATATTCCAAGAATCGGATCTTCCTGTTTAGATGGGTACTCTTGATCTATTGATGTTTCCTGAATACTCTGTTTTGAAGTTGAACTGGGATTATTTGGTGTAGTAGCAATCATTGGCGAATGAGGAGATTTTGCTGGAATCGTAAGAGGCATATTACTTGCTTGATCTGAGTGCTTCTGGATATTGGACTGTTGCTGAGAAAGAACAGCTCGAGCCCAGTCGGAGATTGATATGTTGGATGGAACAGTAACATCAGTTTGCGTGGCTATTGTTTGATATTTTTTTGCAATACTGGCATAGCTACGGTTAGATATACTGGGTGCAATTAATTTTCTTGCTTCCTGATAAGTAACTTTATTTTCGACTTTATATTTTACAATTTTTTTCTCCATTTTCCACTTCTCACATGTTTTAGAGTAAGCAGGATGGTTACCCTTGCAATTAGGACAAGTCATTTCTTTTGCTGAACAGTCGTTTTGACTGTGATCAGAAGATCCACAATTGGGACAAGCTGGGTTTCCCTGGGGTCCCCACAGCTAATGGAGAAAGCAAATGAATATAAAACGCCATTATGCCTGGCATTTGTGGATTATGAAAAGGCATTTGACTCCATACAGCATAAGGCAATGTTTCAGGCACTGGAAAGACAAGGCATAGATACTCCATATATTATGATTTTGAAGAAAATATATGAGAGTGCTACATCCTTTATTAGACTAGACAAAGACAGTAGCAAATTTAAAATCGAGAAAGGAGTTCGACAAGGGGAGACAATATCTCCGAAGCTGTTTACTGCTGCCCTTGAGGAAGCTTTCAGAAGATTAGACTGGTCGCAGAAAGAAGTCAATGTGAACGGAGAGTACCTAAACCATTTACGATTTGCAGATGACATTGTGGTCATAAGCCACGATCCCAAAGAATTAGAGGAAAATCTTAATCAGTTATGCACAGTTAGTAAGGATTTTGGACTAAAGATGAATATGGCTAAAACAAAAGTAATGATGAACAAGTATGCCACGGAAAGGGAAATAATGATTGAAGGAGCAGTAATTGAAAAGGTGGAGTCATATACTTATCTGGGACAAGTTATTAGCTGTAATAATGATAAATGGCTGGAAGTCAAGAGAAGAATAAATTTTGGATGGATAGCATTCAGGAAATATAGTCACATACTGAAGAGCAATATCCCTGTTTGTCTGAAACGTAAAATAATGAACCAATGTATACCCCACCATGACTTATGGAAGTGAAACTTGGGCACTCACCAAAAGAATGGAAGAGAAGCTAAGAACTACACAGCGAAGAATGGAACGAATTATATTGGGAATCAGACTGTTAGATAAGAAGAGAAACACATGGATTAGGCAGCAAACTCAAGTAAAGGACATTCTTATCAAAACTAAAGAACTAAAATGGTCTTGGGCATAGCTCGAAGACATGATGACAGATGGACTAAGAAAATAACAGAATGGTACCCAAGAGGAGCTAGAAGAAAACCCGGAAGACAAAGGCGGAGATGGATAGATGAAATTCATGAGTTTTTGAGTAGTAAATGGATGGCCAGTGCTCAAAACAGAAGGAACTGGAAAGTTGCTGGAGAGGCCTTCATCCTGCAGTGGATTGAAAATGGCTGATGATGATGGGTTTCCTCTGCATGCCGTCTGAGAATGGCCATACTTTTGGCATTTGTAGCATCTCAACGGATTAGGAATATAAGGACGAATGCGATAGAGTAAATATCCTGCTTTTACTGTTGAGGGTAGATTTGGACTGTTAAAGGTGAGAATGATACTTCTGGTGGGTGTGAGTATATTGTCCCTTTTAGTCATGATTCTTTTGACAGCAATTACATTTTGTTCATTTAGCTCTTCTTTAATTTCTTCTTCTGTCACATTCAAAAGGTCCCAACTAGATATAACACCCTTAGATGTATTTAGGGTTGCATGGGCAGTTACCTTTACTGGAATTTTTGCAAAGTTTGTCACTTTCAGGAGTTTTTCAGAATGCCTGCAGTTGACAGTTTCTACTAGTAAGTCCCCCGATTGCAATCTCTTAACCATCTTGGGAGACCCTGCAATACTTTCCAAGTGTTTTTGGATAAGAAAGGGGGGATAGCTTACTAAGAGGCTGTTCTGATAATGAATGCATTATTAAAAATGCAGGAAACTCGGTCGCAGAGGAAATGGTTTTTAACCTCTTTGCTTGCGAAGAGTCATGTTCGTGCTCTGTGTTTAGCCGACTGCTTGTCGGTTCTAAACAAGGAAACATATTTTGTTCCATCTTGGCTCCTTTTAGCCCCTGGCAGATGAACTTTTCTGCCAAGGTTACCGGCCCCGCCACAGGGAGGCAGGAGCAGTGCCTGGAGTGACCAAGTGAAATTAGTAGGAGTTAGTCTATTAGATATGAAAAATAAAGAAAGGTTACTTTCCTTCCTTGCTCTCTACCAGTACTTTTGATACAAGAGCTACTAAATTAAAGGATTTCTCAAAGAGAGGAACGTAAAAGAGAAAGCAGAATTCACCTATCAAAAAGTCGCAGTGAAAGCACAAATAGAAATCGCTCAGTCAATCGCTTGGCACCCGGGGCCAGGACCGGTAACGTCCACGACCAATTTTCAAGACACAAAACAAGGCTAGGTAGGAATGGAAATGTCCATAATTTCATCACATTCCTGGATAGAGGATCCAAAGCTCAAATAGACCTTTCCACAGCATCCCAAAGATACACGAGTCCCTCAAGGATTAGTGCTGACTAAAATGATAATGGTGAAGGATAAAATGTCAAAATTTTAAGATGACATAAAGACTGAGAATGATTAATGGCCATGCCAAGTTGCCCTCTTTCCTTCACATTGATTTAAATAGGCTTCAGGAATGGCCAGAAAAGTGATACCTATCCTTTTAATGTTAAAAAAAATAATAATAAAAAAAATTAAAAAGAAAGAGCAAAGCAAAGACTTCAGAAATAATAACATCAAAATAACTTTCACACTAGGAGGAGTTGAATAGAAGACATTAGAGTAGGAGAAAATAGATTTTGGGATTCACGCTCCAGGGTGATATGAAATGCTCCAAGCACAGTGCACACAGGGAGAAAGGTTAACATTTCAAACAATTATACTTGGAATTCTGTGTCCAAGTGACCTAAAAAAAAAAAAAAAAAAAAAAAGTCAAGTAACAGTAGCAAATGCATTCGTGTACAGAATTCACTAGTTGGAGTTGGGGGTGGGGCTACAGTGAATAATAAGATCAAAATTATCTTTTTTTATTATTATTATTATTTCCTTGAGATCAAATGACAGTTGAAAAGCGAGTGAAAATGAACCAAAGCAAAATACAGTCCAACTTGGTTATAATGAGCATGGAAATAATGAGATCACGGCTGTAATGAGCAAAAGCCATAATGATTTTAATTTACATGTATTCCCACACAATCGCTCACTGTTATAATTAGCGTACTACACAGATATACTGTACAAATTTTGACTACCCGAGCAATTAAGAATGTTTGAATTCTTAATTGCTCAGATAATCAAAAAAACCCAATTTTTGGTATAGACAAAAATTAAAAGGGTGACGTAGCTTTTATGACCACCTGCATTTGATTAGCAGCCAGTTTATGACCTTGTCCTTCTGGGGAAGGGGCTATACAATAGCGCATTGGCATTCTGCTTGTCGTATTACCTTATTTACAGATTGCCTTGTACTCACTGAACCATAAATTTATTTCAAGACTTCTAAGAACTTTGTATGCAGATCACTTTACTGTTATTTTAAAATAAAATCAGTTAGAAACGAACCCTTCCTTCGGAAACTAACAAAAGAAAATCTCCATCGATTCGTGAAAAGTCAAAATTATTCGTGAGTTAGAACAGTGCTTCTCAAACTATCTGTGGTGAAGGACCAGCTTTTTTTTATTTCCAATCCATCACAGACCAGTACGTTTGTAAAATACAATCTTGCAGATTGGTAACGGAGAAATCGTTGGGAACCGGTAATGTCCACAACCAATTTCCAATTTGCCATAGACTGATAACAAACAGTTTGCGGATCAGCATCGGTCTGCTGACCACACTTTGAGTAGCACTGAGTTGGAATGTGGTGCAAAAAATGTTGAAGTGTGTAAAAAGTTTTCTTTGTCCTTTTCAACAGTATTGACATTGTGGAAGAATAAACATGTTTACATTATTGGCACTGGAAAAGAACATAACCAGAAAAAAAAATTTTTTTAAAGTGAGAGGTTACAAACATCATGAAGCATTGCTTCAATGGTTCACTACACAAAGAATTGTTGGATTTTCAATAGATGGTCCGATCTTGAAGGCTCAAGTGGAAAAATTTGCTAAACAATTTGGACATGACAATTTTGTATGTAACAACAGTTGGCTGGATCAATTTAAACACTGAACAGAAGCATATTAATATAAATAATATGTAGGTATATACTGATATTATCTTTTTCTCTGTAATAGGAGGTAGATTTAACTCATCAGATATAGTGAATAATGAGTAATGGTTATAACAAGGAAATTTTGTTGGTCCCTTGATGCTCATTATAACCAAATCCGACTGTATTTATGAAAAATTATTATTATTATTTATTAAGCCTAAATTTTTACTCCAAAATAAAGCCTTAAAGAATTTTTTAGGGTAATAGTCTCCAAGGAAAAAATAATGAATGAAACAAATGTGAAGGCTTTTGCAATACTTGAGAAATAATAAAATTTTGTAACTTTTTTGAAAATTCATAGAAATATCTCTGTTCATTGATGCTGTATGCCCAATGGCCCACCCTACATCAAAATTAAGTCGAAAGACAGGAAATGCATTTGGCAAGGTTGGGAAAAAGGGTGCCCAAAGTAACTCTGAATATGTGAGCTACAGCTTGTTAACTTAGGCATTTTATAGAGTATCTCACTGAGATCTATAAAAGCCCTCAAAACAGGACAAGAAATGAATGAAGGTAAAAATTTCATGGTTATATTTCAAAATTTCATGGTTATAAAATGATATTAGAACATTAGGCTATAAATTCAATTAAGAAATGATTTTAGACTGAAATGTAGGAAGTTTCTGTTTAAGCATGGAGTGGGTTAGTTGGAATTGGATTGGCACGTGCCTACATGAGTTTTTTTTTTTTTTTTCAAATTTATTTATTTAATTTTTTTTTTTTCCTCTGCTGGAATAGCAAAAGCCCAGGGCATCCTCACACCACATGGCTGTTACATGTGGCTTTGTCTATACTAAATCTCTGTATAGAGATTTAGGTGTTAACAATAATTTTGTAAACCTAACAGATAACAATAGCCTAACGAGTTGTCTTTTTTTTTCGAAAACAATATCATTATAGTAATTCAACGTGCATTTAGGGGAAAAAAAAAAAAAATTAAGCAGAATCCTGTATCATTTGAGCAATGTTACTTTTTTATTCAGAAAAATTAACTGTCATCATTATGAATATGAAATTTAATGAAATATGAATATGAAATAACTTTATATAATAGTAGCATTTATATAATTAATTGCCAGGAGGCAAGTGTGCACGTGGGGGGGGGGGATTCTATTGGAATTACAGTAGAGCGTCAAAAATCCAAACTGAGACCGGGGATAGTTCAGACTTCCAATTTGTTTGGATTTTTGAACTTATCAAAAATACTGTTCTGGAGACTAAAAAAAGTAACTTTAAAATCCGAGGGATCGTATAATTTTTTGTTAAAATCCAGGGCCTTTTCACACAGCAAAGGTCCTGGTATGGGTTCTCTTAAACTTTGTCTCTGTGTGAACCATAAATAAACAGCATCTTCAAGGGATGGATTGTCAGCTGTTCTGTAGTTTTTTTTGGTTTTTTTTAGCACAATCTGAAACAAGTTTCGATATGAAGTTTAAAATTTTTTTGCATTGTTTTTAATGTCTGTTATGGTTGACTTTCCAAAAAAGCTTGTAAAATTTTGCTATCGAAGATCCCCCTTCTCCTTTTGAAAGTCTGGTAAAAATCTAATCTTCGATTCAATAGTCAAAAAATTCTGTTTCCTTTTAAAAGACAAAGAAAACTACAACACAGTAAAATAAAACTCTTTCCAGAATCTTTTTACTCTGTATCTCACTTGCCATATTGTGTTAGTTGCAATTTCTGCATGCCGCCTTCTTTGTTATTGATTGAAACATCTTTTTTTTTTTTTTATTGTTTTAGTCTTTACAACCTCAAAAAAATGCCAATGAACAGAAATATCAGATAATAAAGTGTTATTTTTAGTTAGTACTGTATGTATATAAGTGCAAATTTATTTTTATTTTGCTAACCTATGGACTGGACAATATTCTTCCGATTTTCACGTATCATTTAATTTTGTTGAAAAAAAAAAAAAGTGGTGCAAATTTGTGCTTTATACAGTGTATCTTTGTTTTTATATCCTATGGATAATATTCCTTCAATTTTCGCTTATTAAAATCGCCATTAAATAGAATCAAAGTTCAATTTGTAAACATAATGAAAATAACTGGTGCTTACTCTAATTATTTCATGGCACCAGCATAAAAAAAATAAATAAATGCTGGCTCGTTCGAATTATTGACATTCGGATTTTCGATGCTACACTGTACTCAAAATGCCAACAGAATCTTACATGATTGCTAATGTCTTAAAGGTTTAAGGAGTTTCTATTATTTTGTTATAAAGGTAGATTGCATTTTAAAATCAGTCTAAAGTGCTATTCAGAGCAACTAATACGTAGTTAGTTGTATTAATAACTAGGGAAAAATCTCTGCTTAGTACCAATTCGCTTTGCTCTTCTCTCCCTCACCCTGATCCCGATTAAGAGTACCAGGTGTGGGACAACCATACTTTTTGGTATTAATATTCAAACAATATTAATTTCCAATACTGGAAAATATATAAACAAACCTCCTGTTCCAACTTCATAAATTACTTCATCGTGGCCATTTTCTAGACGAAGTGCTAACCTCCTCTGAAGGGCATCAAACTGTTCTGCTGTAGGACTTATTAGGATTCCCTAAAATAAAATTTATACTCTTATAATTTGAAATGCAAAAGAATATAACATTATTTAAAAAAAAAAAGAAACAGAAATGAACAGAGGTAAATCTTTAAGGTATCTCTCACCAAAACAGTCCAGAGTTGCAAGGTCTGGAGATCTTAAGAATATGAACAAGTGCTTCAGTGAAGAACTATCCATTCCATATCAAGGTAGACACAGATGTGCTAAATTGTAGTGGTGCATGATCCTGCTGAAAGTACACCTCTATTTCCAGAAACATATTTATTATTACATGAGTGGCATTATTCTTTAACATTTATTTCTTTTCATAAGTGGATTTCCCCCAAGTATTCATACAAGTTTTCCATAGCGTTTAGCTCTGCGGAGTGAGTTTCCTTCGAGAAATATTGAAGTTTTGTAAAAGAGAATTTTTACATAAATGTTTTAAAATATCAATTTATTTTGACTTGATTTCCCTGCATTGGGGTGAAATTATAGTCAAAAATCAAACTAGAATTTTAAAAAATCTAAGAATTAATTTAAATTCATCAACTTTTAGATCTGAATTCTATAGAACTTCTTCAATTTCAGATTTTGTAAGGCAAAATCAGGCAACAATGATTGGCAGATTCAATGTTCTCCTCTGATTTTCAAAGCTATTTTCATGTTGCCATATATTAAAACTGTCTACTGTTAGTTAGAAACACAGATAATAGATGGCAGGACATACTGGACAAGATAATTAAAAAAAAAAGCAGCTACATTATTTTTAATGCACCTAAAGAGACCTTGTAAAAACATACAATTTTGTATGTACTCATGTGAAAAAGCCCACAAATGTGGAGTATAGATCTAGATCATGAAAAGGTTAAACACAGCTCTGCCTTATACAAGTATCAATGAAACCACGATTACCTCAAGAGATGAATCTGATCCAGCCAGTAAAAACTGTCAGGTTAGCATCTTTTCGCAGAGTATTGAGTGGGTTTTAATTAGCCAAATACACAGTCATAATGTTTTACATGCTGATTCAGTTTCAATGAATCAGCATGTAAAACATACAATTGCATTCCAAAAATTAGTCTTTATTTTCTTATGTTTGTACCACTACAGAATACCATACACTGATCTGGATCATCATTCTGGAACAGCTGAAATATGCAGGCTTTCCAATTTATTTCCACTTTAACATTCTACGAATATAAATTTAGTATTATAATGGAGGGAGAAAAAAAGCACATTCATACTTTCTCCCTTCAACAAAGTGTGTATCCAATTCCACCTTGAACTTTACCAAACTATCAACCTTGACCACCACTTTCAATTCTGCCAGTGAAAATGTATCTCCCTCATTCATTTTACTAATTCCCTTCACAGCCTTATTAATGTCTACCACCAGTCCTTTTTAAGATATCTAGTTGCTAAGCTTTGCTATGTGCACTTTCCAAGGCTGTTCTTAATATGGGCATTGATCAGCACCCTTCAATCTGGTTGCCCTTCTCCAAATCCTTTCTAGAATTTGTCTTCTTTCTTCAAGTGTGGCCTCTAGACCTGAAAACAATATCCTAAATGAAGTCTTATCATCTTATACAAAGGAGGATAATGACATCTTTTTCCCTACTTGCAAACATCCTATATATCATAGCCCTTCAACTTCATAGCCTTCCTAACTACCTGTTCACCCTGCATGGAAAACATCACTTACTGAATTGTAACTTCAAGTCTTTATCACCCTGGCCAACTTTTAACTGAATTCCCCCTGCCTAATAAGTAACTCCTGGATTTCTGTTCCCCAAGTGCAAAAACTTTATGTTTAGAAGCATTAAATTTCAGTTTCCATTTTTCAGACTACCTGTGCAACTCAATCTAAGTTATTTTGAAGCAAAATGGTCATTCTGGTCTTTTAAACCACCCTTTACAAATTCAGCAGACTGACAGTTCCCCCTAAACTCTCTCATAAAATGTCAGTAATGAAGAAATTTACCAAAAAAATTTCCATCTTTCCTTAAAATGTGCAAACCTAAAGAACATATAGTAAGTTGAAGAAAGTTCAGAAAATGACAAACATCTTGACAAAAGAAGCACAATTTCATATGCATCCAAGGCATATAACAAGTGAGTTCAAAAAAAGTTCTGATAATGACATTGCAGCCACTCCCCAACTCACACAAGGTTGCATTCCACGGAACTCAGTGTAAGTCGACTTTTACGTAAGTCAGAATTTCCCTAAAGGCTTATGCAGCACTTGCAACTATGGTGCACTGAATTTGATTGAAGCAAAACAGAAATGTTTGACGAACATGTAAACAGAATTATTTATTCATTTTTTTTTTTTTTTTTAATCTCATGCATAGGAAAAATTACAAAAGTGTGCAATTACAAAAATTTCAGAATTATAAAATTGCAAAAAAAATGGAGGGGACAGCCATAACATCAGCAAGTTTTACCTTTAGAGCATCGTTGCCAGAATCAACATATCCAGCTGATAAGTATGCTGCAGCAGAGGTTGAGGGCTGTGGAAATTTAGAAGGGGTTTTTTTCAACACATCACAAAATATCTCTACTGCTGCAGAATCAGCACTGGCAAATTCATTGTATACTTTAACGTTGTGGAAACCAGTGCAATACTTGAACCTATTAAACCACCCATTGCTTGCCATGAACTTGGGCTTTTGGTTTGCCATACTTATCCTTAATATCTTCATAAATACTTCTTGCTTTTGCTTGAATGGCCATTAGACTCAATTCTCAATCTGATTTTCCATCCATATTATTAATAGCTTTTCCATCTTTGATATAGCACCCGAAAGCTGTTTTGTGATCACTGTTGATCTTAAATGTGTTGATCCTTCAACATGATCTTTTACACACGCACTGTCCTTTAAAATAGCATTCACTGTTGAAGCAGCAAGACCTAATTCCAGTGCAATGATGACAAAATTTGTCCTGCTTCGTACTTCTTAACCATTTTCATCTTCATTTCTAAACCAATTTTGTTTTGTTTCCTAGCACTGCCACCACTTGCACTTTCTGTTGGTCACTTTCCTTTCACCATTGTAATAAGTAAATATGAAGAAAAGATTCTGAAAATTTATTTGTTTTTTTATATGTGATTGACGATTTCAGTGAAGGGGAAACATATTTCACCATAGTTATCGGGATTATCACAAATGAAACATGATCCGACTTTACTACCCGTTTATAATAGATTGCACTAACAGAAAAGCCCAATAAACTGGAAAGTGCAAATTGTTTTTATTATTTTATGGTAGTGACCTAATATCAATAAAGCTGTTCAAAATTTATTCTTATAACAGAACATATGATAATGATGAAAGGGTAGTGTTCCACTATAAAAATGACCTTTTAGAGAGATAAATAGTTTAGTTATATAGTAAAAATTTCAACTTTTGAGGTCTTGGAACGAATTACCAAAAAAAAAAAAAAAAAAAAAATGCGTTGTTGGGTTCACATTGCAATGCTTTCAACAATACCTCCATTTTTTCCTAAGGGATACAAAATATGTTTCCACGATTTTTTTTAATTTTACACCAGCTGGCAAAAACTTATGCAAAGTTGAGTATTACGTAAGTCAGGGAGTGCCTGTATATGTTGAGCTGAAAATAGTAATATTAATTTTCACACCTCCAGCAACTATATACTTCTGCATATGTTGATATAGCTTTTGGAAATAAATGGAAGGGAGGGTATCCACTGCTGGTCATGAGGCCTCTTTGGCTTTGTAACTTAAATGTCACTTTAAATTCGCTTGAGGCAGGCAGCAACTGACAAATTGACAATACAGTACATCTAACATTATGTCCAACAATTCTAAGTTTCCTTTCCTTTACTTCTTTCTCTGTTCCATTTATTGGATTGCTGGACAGCTTCCTAATATTAAATGGTAACATCTGCATACCCAGAAATGAATCAATTTTTGATCAGCACATCTGCATGTACCATACACAGTCAAGTGGTTAAGAGGGTTAAGTAAACTAAGTGTTGATGGCACCTCAAATTGTTCTCATACATAAAAGGGACATAAACCGAAAAAGGATGGTTGCAGAGTTGATGTGCAGAAGCATGCTTTGATCAGAGAGCAAATAAACATCCAGCTAGTGTCGGGGATTAAAAGTGAATAAATTTAAAGGAACTTGGTCAGAAGACTTCAGCAAAGTTTTTGTGTGAAATTCCTGGCAATATGATTAGAAGAGCAAAGTCAAGTTGCTCAAATGCTTTGCAGGCAGAGACACAAAGAAATGAGTGACAAAGCATAATAATATAATACAGTGAAACTTCCCTTTAACGCGGACAGCCATGGGGAACGAAAATGTGTCCGTTAGAGAGAAGTGTCCGCTAACAAGAAGTCTGAGGGAGGAAAAAAAAAGAAAGAAAGAAAGAAAAATCGTTAAACGTTTAATGTAAAATTAAATTAAATTATATACAGATTTTGCACAATATTTTTGTAAATAATATACATACAATTGTGCTATGCATATTATGACTTTATCTTAAGAAAAATACATACAGTAATCACTTATTTTCTTCTGCACCTTCTTCCGGCTGATAATTTTGTTTTCAACATTTGTTTGGAGTGAAGAAACCATCGAAAGTCCTTCAGTATCTTCTTCAGCGGCGAAAAACCATTTTTAAACGATTGATTTGTATGAACGCTTCTTCTATTTTCATCGGTGGTTCGTCGTTAATATGTTCTTCGACAGAATGACCTCCTTCCATTTCTTCATCCTCATGAGGAACTTCTTGAAAAATATCAATGATAATGTCGTTGATATCTAGAGCACCATCTTCTGTAGTGAGGTTCGAGTCTATATCTTTGTAGCCAGGGTCACTTGTAGCTGAAGTATCGTACATTATCAATAGATGTTGAAGTTCTTGCTCTTCTTGGTGCTCCACATTGCTGTTCACAATTTCAATTTTTGCGTTTGAGAAGCCAGACTTTACAAAACAGTTCACGACAGTTTGTTTTCTAATTGCGTTTACTGAAGAGGAAATCCATTGAATCGCATCTAGGATGCTGAGTTTCTTTGCAAGGTCACTCGCACATGTTACATCGTTCATGTTTGCAATGAGATGTCTTAAAACTCGTTTTCTGCAGTGAAGTTTAAAATTTTTTATTATCCCTTGATCCAAGGGCTTACACTCTGCAGATGTGTTTGGTGGCAGAAAAACGATTTGAATGTTAGACAATTCAATGTGCGGGTGAGATGCAGCATTATCCATGAAAAGAATAATTTTTCTGTTTTGACGAATCATGTTTTGGTTAAAGTGACTTATCCATTCGCTCATGATATCTCGTGTCATCCACGCTTTTTTATTAGACTTCCAGTCAACATCCAAAAGATTCAACTTTATGCCCTTGAAACAACGAGGATTTTGTGGTTTTCCTATAACAAGAGGTTGTTCAAAGTCTCCCAGCATATTTGTACACAATAGTACAGTCAAGCGTTCCTTAGAAATTTTTCCGCCCTGGCACTTTTAGTTTTTTAGACTCATTGTTTTTTCAGGAAGAGCTTTAAAAAACAACCCTGTCTCGTCACAGTTGTAAATATCTTTAGCTTCAAAATCACGACATAAATCTTCCAATTGGAAGGTCCACTCTGTTACAACCCCTGTATCAATAGATCCACCTTCACCACTTACGGTTTTCTATGCCGAAATTTTATGCCGAGTTTTGAACTTTTTTGTCTAGCCATCCCACAGAAGCTTTGAACTCATTTACTCCCATAGATTTCGCAACCTCCAAAGCCTTTTCCCTAATAATAGGCCCATTAATTGGAATTTTTTTAGCACGTTCGCGACAAAACCACTCATACGTAACACTGTCAATTTAAAGTCCAACAGTTTTCGGGAATGATTTTTGAACCTGATCATTTCCGTGTTGCCAAAATTGTTTGAGCAGTTCATTTTTTTCCTTTAGGATGTCGCTTACCTGCGCCTTCCCGATTTTGAATTTTGCAGCGAGATTGCGAACACTATTTTTTTGCCGATTATACGCATTAATGAGTTCGACTTTTATCTTTTAAAGTTAAATGTTTACGAGAAGACATTGTGCACTTCACACGACACTGAACAAAACTGAAAACTGAAACTGAAAAGATGAAAGGCCGACCATATTCCTGCCCCTGCACACACACACCGAATTCATCAGAAGTTTTACATGTGCCTTAAAATTCTTGAAAAAGGGTTTAGAACCTTGATAAAATTCAGAGAATCGGAAATAGAAAATAAACACACGATTAAGGCAATACGTGGAAGAAACGTTCCTAGAAAAAGGGCCGTAAGCTCGCCCGCTGTCCGTTATGGGGAGATCAAATTAAGTGCTAATCTAAACGAAACAGTGCAGATTACCTGTCCGTGTCCGTTACAGAGAATGTCCGCTAGACAGAAGCTACAAACACGTTAAAACCAATAGAGGTGAGTTGGGGAATTTGAAAATGTCCGTTGTAGAGAGATGTCCGTTAACGAGGTGTCCGTTAGGAGAAGTTTCACTGTATTTGTTTTCTTGATGTACATGGTACTGTACATCAAGAAAACAAATCCTATTTTCTCCTAATTATGTATGACTATAATATAATCTCCCAAAATTGCTTTCTGATTTAAGATACATCTTCCACTACTACAATTATTCATGTGTTTACCAACTTAAAAGATATTATTTACCTTTTAGCATTCCACTGAGCTATCAATGGTTATTATGACCATAACAACAATACAGTACATTACATAGTCTTTATAACTCAAGCTCAGGTCAAACAGAGAATCTTATTACATGCCTGTCACATGATACTGCTTATGTTCATTAAACTGAAAACATGTCAATTTCATTTAACAGGTATGCTCTAACATAAAGGTCTGTAAATTAACAGACCACACTGTTACATATCAAAAAGATTTGATGTTGACTTTTTACTGGCAATTTATCATTGCAAATAAAGTTGCTCATATTAGAAGTAATTTCATTTAAGTACAATGGAACTATGTGAACATAAGCATATCCATTTTTTATATCTAACATTTGGAATTAATAAAATCAGCAATGAAAATATTTATTATTTCTGTGACTTGTTTTCTGCACTTCTCAGATATGCATATACACTATAGCTATAACTGCTTCTGTTAGCAATATTTTCATTTTATTTTACAAGGTGCAAGTAAAACATTTGGAGACTGAACTAATATTTGGGAAATGACGACACTTAATGGCTATTTGGATGAATCTCATGTTTGTTTGTTT
Source organism: Mastigoproctus giganteus (assembly GCF_048544385.1). Classification (NCBI taxonomy): domain Eukaryota; kingdom Metazoa; phylum Arthropoda; class Arachnida; order Uropygi; family Thelyphonidae; genus Mastigoproctus; species Mastigoproctus giganteus. Next base: position 9,811,644 of record NC_143578.1, on the reverse strand, counting down.
GTTATTTGGTTTTTAGGAGCATTAGCAACTAAGGCCATATTGGTCATTCCCTGACCTTTCCGCATCCTCCATATTTGGTGGTGACGGGCTCGAACCCCAATCTAATCAAGAAGTGTGTGCTACGCACTGCTGCTCCTTCCCACCTGGCTACAGAGGCGCCTATAAATCTCATCTGAAATAGTTTCCTTGACAGTGTATAAACAGATTCAGTGCTTTGGCAACTTATGGAAATATTCCCCGATAGGCTTTCTTTGAAATTGCTAATAGTTTCCATGTCATCTGTGACTTTTGAAGCACTGAACTTTTTTTTTTTTGTGAGGGGGGGAAACAATGGCTGGAATGTTCACAAAAAATTTTTGAATGGAAAGCAGAGTACGGAAGGGTGCAGTCACGATGAAGCAGCCAATTCCCTAATGCAGACTTTTCCATCAGCACTGTGTAATTGCCATATAAATGTTTGGAGTATTCTTTGTTCGCTGTTTCACCATGATTAATAAATTCACAATAAACAATGCCTTGAAAGTCAAAAATTATAATAAGAAAGATATTCACATTTCATTGAGATTGTCTTGTTTGCTATGGGCCTTGGCCCTTTGTTTCTGAGGTCACAGCTATACATCTATGATTTGTCACTAGTAAAGAAGAAAAAGTGTGGATCAGCAGTAGCAGCAGCATATTGACAAAGATCCTGACAAGCAAGAGAGAAAAATTTCATCGAAATGCACATTCCCAAATCTTGTGTTAAAATGATTGACTTGTCTCATAAGAAATATTTCACTAGCACCTTCATAGATAGTTAAACACTGATTACTCCTGATCAGGTCATGAACAACACAAGTGACTGCAACCATCTTTCAAGTTTACAAACTACAGAAAAGTCTCTGAATGGCAAACATAGCATAGCACCTCCAAAAGCTATTTTTTTTAACATTTCATGGGTTTCTGTAACTTGAAATACAATTTGATGCAAATTTGCTGCTCAATCATTTAAAAAAAAAAAAAAAAAAAAAAAAATCGCTCTTTTTAAAACATAAGGAAATGCATAAAATGTCTATTCATAATGTACTTATTCAGATTAACAGCAGATAAATAGGTGATTTGTGTGCTATATGACTTAGCAAACCAAACACATTGTGACAAGATGACTGACTATACTGTCACAATTTCAATATACAAAGTCAGCCCTTAAACATTTTGATCACACTTTGAATTTTTAAATTTTTATTCAGTCATTAATATGCACACATGCTTTTCTATATCATTTCCATAATTCTTAATTAGCCCTTCTAATCGGTTTATAGCTCGTTTATTGACCCCCTAATATTTTGCTTTAATTTATTGGCATTAATTTTATTTGATTTTGCAGCCTTAAATATTATGATGTAATTACTTTATTTGCACACTAAAGCACCTTTCTCTTAATTTTGATTACTGTGCACTAATCATCTGATTAACATACACAATACTCTAGTTTAAAGGAAACTTGAAATGTAGTAACAAATTAGAAATGAGCACATTTTTCCAAATAAATTTTCTTTTGTGACAACTTGAATGCGTATAAGGGTGCAATCTGCAAAATCCACCAACCTCAGAACACCTAAACACTGCTGGTTTTTGGATTTTCTGGTTTCTGTGCAATAAATTTAACCAATCATGAAATGCTAAAATTCAACCATAGATAAAGAGAGGATTCATTGGCAGTGTGCAACCATCTACTTTTTGATAATTTTTCTATGAAATTAACTTATTATTTTATTCCTTGGGCTGTTGGTCAAAATTTGTAAAGCTTACCGAAGTATCATTTACAAAATTACTTCAGTAATATTTGATTAAAAAAATAAAATAAACAGAAACAAAATACCACACAGAATATTTCTGCTAAAAGTGGAAGACAATATCCTCCACAAATTGGAATAAAAGTAAAAGCTTTCAGAACTCCTTCCCCTTCTCTTATGATTATCACAAAACACTTTCCTGTTTTACTAGCAGGAACACCTCCAATTGCCCTACAATCAATAAAACAACAACAACAACAAAAAGATACAATATATTACTGATACATTTTATTCAGAATGTGGAGTGCGAACAATAAAGATTAAACAAATATAGTGATTAAAAAAAAGTAATACAAATAATAAAGATTCTTTTTCAAAAGAAATAAATATATAGTAACTCCTCTAACTTGCATTGCTGACAGATTCAGAAGTGTGGAATATCAGCCAAACACACGCCCTTTCCCTCTAAATAACAATTATTAATGATCAATGAGAGGTGAATACAGAGACAGTTTATGCCGTGAGTATCACAGATGATGAACCAACTGTAGCATAACACTCATAGCAAACTTTAATCATAAGTGTTTATACAGTGAAACTTCCCTTTAATGGACAGCCATGGGGAACGAAAATGTGTCCGTTAGAGAGAAGTGTCCGCTAACAAGAAGTCTGAGGGAGAAAAAAAAAAAAAGAAAGAAAGGAAGAAAAATCGTTAAACGTTTAATGTAAAATTAAATTAAAATATATACAGATTTTGAACAATATTTTTGTAAATAATATACAATTACATACACAAGAGATAAAGAAAAATCGTTAAACGTTTAATGTAAAATTAAATTAAATTATATACAGATTTTTCACAATATTTTTGTAAATAATATACATACAATTGTGCTATGCATATTATGACTTTATCTTAAGAAAAATACATACAGTAATCACGTATTTTCTTCTGCACCTTCTTCCGGCTGATAATTTTGTTTTCAACATTTGTTTGGAGTGAAGAAACCATCGAAAGTCCTTCAGTATCTTCTTCAGTGGCGAAAAACATTTTTAAACGATTGATTTGTATGAGCGCTGCTTCTATTTTCATCGGTGGTTCGTCGTTAATATGTTCTTCGACAGAATGACCTCCTTCCATTTCTTCATCCTCATGAGGAACTTCTTGAAAAATATCAATGATAATGTCGTTGATATCTAGAGCACCGTCTTCTGTAGTGAGGTTTGAGTCTATATCTTTGTAGCCAGGGTCACTTGTAGCGGAAATATCGTACATTATCAACAGATGTTGAAGTTCTTGTTCTTCTTGGTGCTCCACATTGCTGTTCACAACTTCAATTTTTGCGTTTGAGAAGCCAGACTTTACAAAACAGTTCACGACAGTTTGTTTTTCTAATTGCGTTTACTGAAGAGGAAATCCATTGAATCGCATCTAGGATGCTGATTTTCTTTGCAAGGTCACTCGCACATGTTACATCGTTCATGTTTGCAATGAGATGTCTTAAAACACATTTTCTGTAGTGAAGTTTAAAATTTTTTATTATCCCTTGATCCAAGGGCTGACACTCTGCAGATGTGTTTGGTGGCAGAAAAATGATTTGAATGTTGGACAATTCAATGTGTGGGTGAGATGCAGCATTATCCATGAAAAGAATAATTTTTCTGTTTTGACGAATCATGTTTTGGTTAAAGTGACTTATCCATTCGCTCATGATATCTCTTGTCATCCACGCTTTTTTATTAGACTTCCAGTCAACATCCAAAAGATTCAACTTTATGCCCTTGAAACAACGAGGAGTTTGTGGGTTTCCTATAACAAGAGGTTGTTCAAAGTCTCCCAGTATATTTGTACACAATAGTACAGTCAAGCATTCCTTAGAAATTTTTCCACCCTGGCACTTTTCGTTTTTTAGACTCGTGTTTTCAGGAAGAGCTTTAAAAAAAACAACCCTGTTTCGTCACAGTTGTAAATATCCTTAGCTTCAAAATCACAACATAAATCTTCCAATTTGACGGTCCACTCTGTTATAATCCCAGTATCAACAGATCCACCTTCATCACTTATACAAGGTGCAAGTTTTCACCTTGTATAAGAAGAAGTTTTCCAAGAAATTTTATGCCGAGTTTTGAACTTGTCTAGCCATCCCACAGAAGCTTTGAACTCATTTACTCCCATAGATTTCGCAAACTCCAAAGCCTTTTCCCTAATAATAGGCTCATTAATGGGAATTTTTTTAGCACGTGCGCGACAAATTTGAAGTCCAACAGTTTTCGGGAATGAGTTTTGAACCTGTTCATTTACGTGTTGCCATACGCATTAATGAGTTTGACTATCTTTTAAAGTTAAATGTTTACGAGAAGACATTGTGCATTTCATACGACACTGAACAAAACTGAAAACTGAAAGTGAAAAGACGAAAGGCCGACCACATTCCCCCCCTCCCTGCACACACCGAATTCATCAGAAGTTTTACAAGTGCCTTAAAATTCTTGAAAACGGGTTTAGAACCGCGACGTAAACCTTGATAAAATTCAGAGAATCGGAAATAGAAAATAAACACACGATTGAGGCAATACGTGGAAGAAACATTCCTAGAAAAAGGGCCGTGAGCTCGCCCGCTGTCCGTTATGGGGAGATCAAATTAAGTGCTAATCTAAATGAAACAGTGCAGATTGCCTGTCCGCGTCCGTTACAGAGAATGTCCGCTAGACAGAAGCTGCAAACACGTTAAAACCAATGGAGATGAGTTGGGGAATTTGAAAATGTCCGTTGTAGAAAGATGTCCGTTAACGAGAGGTGTCCATTAGGAGAAGTTTCACTGTATATACATGACCATGTTCATAGGCAATTTTCAAAAAAAAAAAAAAAAAGCCATGAACTGCAGCTTGGTCTGCAAAAAGGAAAAAATAAATCGGGCCATAAAAGTGAATAACACACATTGCAGCCCACCTCAAATTTTCATCTTATCAGCCACAGAATGAAAAAGACCACCACCTAAGCCTATTTTAAGGGTTCTGAAAAGCACAACCAGCCTCTTAGGAGGTTTATTGCCCTTAATAAATAAAATTTCCTTCCATTTACTATACTGTAGATAGCTGAGGCAAAAGGGTTTACAGTATCAACTGTTTTAATTGTAATAATCCAACTGTTTTATTGCAGTTAGCATTAGCAAAGGCACATGATGCAAGAAAGCAAGCTTATATAGCATCACATCAGCCAAAAAAAAAAAAAAAAAAAAAGAAAGAAAAAAAAAAGCCTTATTTCACTCATCCACTCGCTCCAAATGTTTGTGAAGTTCTGCCTTAAATCTATTTAAGCTATCAACTTCTACAACAGATGGAAGTTTGTTCCAGCAATCAACCATCCGCTGGCTAAAGGAAAACTTCTGCACATCTATCGCTGGCTAAAGGAAAACTTCTGCACATGTAGGATACAACTACCCTCTCAGGTGATTATTCTGAGCAAGAGGAAGAATCCCACCAGCATTGAACATACTCAAACCATTCAAGGCTTTATACACCTCAATCAGATCACCTCGCAGGTGCACAGGCAAAACTCGAGCCTCTCTTCGTAAGAGCAACTCTTTGTTCCATTCACTAATCTTGTTGCCATTCTCTGTACTCGTTCCAACAGCTCTACATCCTTCTTAAAATGAGGCCCCCAAACTTGTATACAGTACTCAAGGTGTGGCCTGACCATTGCCTTATACAAGGGGATAATCACATTCTTATCCCTGCTAGAAAAATTCCTGTATATCATTGACAAGACATCATCAGCTAGTCTTGCAGATCGTCTCCACTGCTCAGAAAACTTCATAACTGCCTGCACAATTACCCCCAAATCCTTTTCATTCTCTGCCACTGTCAGCGTGGTACGACAGAGTTGATACGTTACTCTGGGATCACTGCTTCCCATATGTAGTACTTTACATTTGTCAATGTTAAACTTCATTTGCCACCACTCAGTCCATCTGCTCAACTTTTCTAGATCCTGTTGCAGCAGTGTACTGTCATTAACAACCCTGCCAACCTTCGTACCATCTGAAAACTTTGGGCATTAAGCCTAATATACCATCATCAATATCATTTATAAATACAGAAAACAACAATGGACACAACACTGAACCCTGAAGAACTCCACTAATAACATTAGTACACTAAAAGCAGTGTCCATTGATTACCACTCTCTGTCTAAATCCCACTCAACCATCCCTTTATCCATAGCAGCAACTTGCCTCCAATGCCAAACTGCTCCAATTTGTTCAGCAGTCTTCCATGTGTAACAGTACCAAAGACCTTTCTAAGATCCAAATATATGATATCAAAGTTATTCTTTGCATCCAGTTCCTTTGTGACTACATCATAGTATCCAATCAAATTATTCAGACAAGACTTCCCCTTAACAAACCCATGCTGTGTCCGATCTATAACTGAAGTCTTGTCAAGATGATCCTGTAATGCTTCTTTAACCAGTGCCTCTATTAATTTCCCTGGAACAGAAGTTCTGTAAACCAGAACTAACAGGTCTGTAATTACCTGTGTCTCCCTTTGATCCTCCTTTGTGGATTGGGGTCACATTTGCACATCTCCAGTCCATGGGTATCTCCCCTGAATCCCTCATAATTATGGCTAAGGGTTTGCTTACTTCCTTTGCTGCCTCCGTTAATATAACTGGATAGACTCCATCCACCCAGGTGCCTTTCTTATGTTTATCTTCAACAATTTCTCCTCCACTTTACTCTCAGTTATTACAAGATTACCTAGCTTACTGCCAGAGTTTGAATACACCATTGGCATTCCCCTCCCCGAATAACTCCTCATGTGTGAATGTAGAGGCAAAATATCATTTAGTTTGTTAGCTACCTCAGCAGGATCATCAACATTTGAACCATCGATATCAAGTGGACCAATCTGATTCATCCCCTTCCTTCTAGAGTTTATACAAGTAAAGAACTCTTTGCTGTTTTTATTTGCATCCTTTGCCAAAGATTTCTGGTAATCTGCCTCCACCTGCCTAACCTCCTTTGTAACTTGGTTAGAGACCAGCTTATATCTATCATAGGCTTCTGTGTCACATGTTAATTTATATGTATCCCATGCATTTTTCTTCTCTGCCATATGTCTCATTAGTTCATCTGACATCCATTTAGGCCTAAATCTTGAACAATATTTCTTTGTTGGTATGAAAAGCCTAGTATTTTAATTCTTTGAATGCTTCCCATTTTGAATTTGCTGTTGGTAACATCATCAGTTGGTCCCACAGTAAAGAATTTAAATATTGTCTCAGACCACCATAGTCACCTTTACGAAAACAAAAACCCTTCCCTTTACACCATTGATGGTAGTTACCTCTTTGAGCAAATCCCACTTGAGCACACTGTGATCACTGCCACCTATAAGAAGTAGTGCAAGAATCTGCAGATTCTTGATGCATGGAGAATCACTACTGATAATCAGATAAAGAGTATCGCTCCTTCTAGCTGCCTCCTGAACATGCTGCTGTAGAAAATAATCGTCTAATAAATCCACAAAAGCCTTGCTAGTGTGTGAGTGACCAACCCCAAATTCCAGTCAATCTCTGGGAAATTAAAATCCCCCATTATAAGACACTCTAATTTACTGGCCTACTCTATTTCTCTGCACAATTGCTCATTATACTCATTGGAGTCATTAGGCCTATAACACACACACCTACTCTCATTTTTCCTTGCTTAGATGCACTTCCTTAGATTTTGTTTCTTAACTATCAGCATAACCCCTCTTCCCTTCCTGTCCTGTCTATCCTTACTGTACACATTATACTCCCCGAATTTTAGTTCTGCATTGCCTATGTCCATGTGACACCATGTCTCTGATATCCCAACAATATCTGCCTTTGATGTCTTGACTAGCACTTCAAGCTCATCAAATTTATTAACTATACTCCTAGCATTGGTGTACATGCAAGTATACATGCACCTGTTTCTACTCTTAGTTACTCTAACACAGCCAATGTATTTACTTGTTTCACTATGACTCCCAGCAGTCCTGGAAATCCCCACTGCCTTGCTTTCCAGGCTGCTGCTCAATTGCATTTCAATAGAAGTAGTGCAAGAATCACTTTTATCTCTGCCAGCAGCTACTGTTAATCTATTAGTCCATGTATTCCCCCCAAGCTAGCAGTTTTCCGACCCACCTAACTCTGCCTCGATAGCGTCAGCAAATATTCTTGCACCCTTTCTATTTAAGTGTATCCCATCCTTGTAGAAGCAGTCTCTCCTGTTATCAAGCAGAGACCAGGGTGAGAAAAATTCTATCCCTCGAACCTTGCACAATCTCTCCACAGCCGAATTGATCGACAAGGCTCTCATCATATACTCCCTCCTATTGTGTCTGAGCAGAATTGCAAACATTTTCAAATTCAACCCTAACCCACGGCTGTTTTTCAGCATTGTCTTGTACTTGTTAAGTAATTCTGTCGGTCTCCTACTTTTGATATCATTAGTGCCAACGTGTACAACAATATCACCCTTTGTGCCCTTAAAGGATGATATCTGCTCTACATCATCAACCTTTGCCCCTGGCAGACATACCCTGGTCCTGTTCCATCTATCCTTTTTGCACAATATGTTCCTCATTTCCCTGACAATAGAGTCACCTACAACAACTAGTTCCTTTCGGACCAGCACATTCTGCCTTGGGGGTTGTCGCTGTGTTTTGTGATGTTCAAGTGCAAGCTCTGGCATTGATGTGGGCAGCTGAGAGCTTGATGGGACCCTCAATTTAAATCCTTTGAGGGCATACACCCTGTCCTTCAAGCTCTCGCATAAGCCCATAGCAATGCTGAGTTTCCACCCGATTTCCTTGCACTCCTTACATCACGCGCGCACACACACACAAAGACATTCACCTTGGCAATATCATGTCCCATTCCTGATTGTTCCACACACATCAAACAAGCAGTGCATTTCAAAAGACTGCTTCAGAGGACAACCGCCCCCCCCCCCCAGTTCTCTCCTGAGCCACAGCACTTCCACTAGTTTGAGCCTTTTGCTTTGCTGCTCTGGTCTGAGTCATGATTTCTATTCAAGTTCAATAAAATTACAATACAAAATATAACCCTAAACCTATATCCTAATGCAGTTATATCCTAACAATATATATATGTATTTCGGTATCAAATATTATCTCTGAGTTACGTTATATGACTTTCTTATCCCCTGTAAACTTATATGTATTAATTTATGATGTTATGTTTGTAAAAACTAAGTCGCTCTATTTATTTAGTTAAAAAAGCACAATTCAATTGACAATGAAATTTAATAAGATTAATAAATTTTACTGATTAATTGATACTACTATACTCACTATCTAGTTTTCCATTAAACCTTATGCTATCTAGTTTTCCATTAAACCTTACGCTAGCACACTTTGTATCGTATAACAATGGCGGCAAGTTATGAACGTTTAATCTACGGACATGAGGTATTATTTACTTTCCAAATCGCGCTATCTAAATTCAAAATAAACCACAGAGCTTGATAGGTCTATAACAATGGCAGCAAGTTATGAACGGTTAATCTATGGACATGAGGTATTATTTACTTTCCAAATCGCGCTATCTAAATTCAAAATAAACCACAGAGCTTGATAATTTCTATAAGTAGCTTATAGACCTAATTTAATCCAACAATTATGTCAATAAAGCGGCTAAGTATAATTAAAAACTTTGCATTCACAGGAGCTGTTATATTATTGTTATTTGGTTTTTAGGAGCATTAGCAACTAGGGCCATATTGCTCCGAGAATATGCGGTGGTCATTCCCTGACCTTTCCGCACCCTCCATATTTGGTGGTCACGGGCTCGAACCCCGGTCTAATCAAGAAGCGTGTGCTACGCACTGCTGCTCCTGCCCACCTGGCTATGGAGGTGCCTTTCGTGTGAGCTACAAAACCTGTTCAACATGTGGATTTGATACCCTTACCGATACTAAGTAATAACCTACAAATCTCTATCTAAATTCAATTTAAACTATATTGCTACTAGGAATATAAAGCAACTCTAAAAAATAAATTAATATGCCAATTTAAGTCAATAAAAACGCAAAAACTTTTCTATTTGCTGGAGCCGTAAAAACTTTCTAATGTCAGTTGATTTACCAACACATCATACAACAATGGGCAGAGTGCTTTTTTGTGGAAATATACACTCGATCTCGCAATATGCAAATTTGCATCTGCGTACATTGCCTAAGGACTACAGCTAGCCTATGCAGTTATGTCAGGGTGATTTTATGCTGATGTGATCCAATGAAGTGTCAGAAAACTAAGTATTTAATATACGTAAGTTTTAAATTGTGTATTTGGCAGCCAGTAGACATTCTATCATAAGTTAATATAACCACTCTGTGTTTAGTTACAGTATTTGCAAGTCTGCTGCCTGCCAAATGAATATATACAGCTTTGTACACATGCATATACATAGGTGCCAATGGAGCTTTCAGAGGTTTTAAATTTATTTTAATATAATCAAATTCATCATCCAATAGCACTATTCTTCTCAGAACAAGTTTTGAAATATTAAATGACTACTTTGTGAGGGAAAAAAAAAAAAAAAAAAAAAAAACCATCTGAATCTTAAAAATGTCTTTATTTTGTACAGACAACTTTTGGATATTCTATTTGTAATACTACCCAGGTTCTAGAAATTACATTTCAGGAACAAACTCTTGGTTGCTCTCTGTACAAAGACAGTGAAGGGAAAAAAAAAATCCTTCAAAGCTAATTTTAAAGCAGAAATTATATTATTTTTCTATGCTTCTGTAGAGTGAAAAAAAAAAAGTGAACTGTTTGCTTATAAGGACTTTGTGACCTAACAAATAAAATTAACTTCCATAATTAACTGTGGTATGAAGTCACCTTTAATTTAATTTAGAGGCTATTTACCCTTTTCTTCTACTATCATTAACTGATAAATTCACTAGTGTTATGATGATCCAAAAGAAAAAAAACCGAAACCTTTCACTGAAATATTAGCACAGAAAATAAACGAAGAGAAATTCTACATTCCCAAGGGATACAGAGGTGCTTTTGGTAAACACTAACCTTGCAGTAATAGCACTGTTACCAGTAGTATGCTGACTGGGGTAGCCAGGTGGGTAAAGTGCCTCCTGGCAATCCAAAGCTTGTGGGTTCGATTCCTGCCTCGGGCTTGGATATCAGGATGGTGCGTGCTGCACTATCCGGTTGGATCTCACAGCCACGATACATGAAGGAAGCAGGGAAAAACTGGTTCCTTCGTGTATTGCTCATATCATACGATAAAAAAAAAAAAAACAGTAGTATATGACTGGGTAGTAATAATAGTAATATTACTGCTGCCTGGTCACATTTATTATTACTACTTTAAAGGCTTAGATTTTTTTTCCCTTTTTAAGTTATATGACTCGTGACTCATAACATTCAATTCAACACTCACCTTATCACTGAGTTCAGCAATGTCATTATCTTTATTTTCATCCTCAGCTTCTACTTGTGGTACAAATAAATCAGCCACATTCTTGGCTGTGGTTGGAGTTTGATCAACTATTGCTGCCATTGTAAAATACTTTTGTTTCTCTGTTAGGTGACAGTATTAAAAAAATTACACACATTAAGCAGTTTCACATCCTCGTTCAAAAAATGTGTACAGCTGAGAGCCAGTCTCCTGTAAAGAGAGAGATCTTAAATAACAGGAAAAAAAAAAAAGAACTAACCACATTTTTATTCTGAAGATAAACAGTCAAGGAATGGCAAATGGCAAACATTATGATTACAATGGTGAATGACAATTTTATAGATAACTTCATTCTTATAATACAACCCACTTTCTTGGTAGGTCTAAACAGCCCTTACTTTTTTTTTTTTTTTTTTGGTAAGTACTAGTCATATTTACAAAGTACGTACCAAATGATCTGATATATTTTTCAAATGAATCTGATCTCCTCTAATAATTTTTCAAAAAAAAAAAAAAAAGTTAAATGAATTTGGTTACTGTTTTAAAAAAATTACTGATTTAATAATTTCTATAAATGTTTACACATATTGACAAAAAAAAATTAAAGTAGCAATCTCATTGCATTCTTTTCTGCCTCTGGTTAAAAATGGAGAATCTACTATCTAATCAAAACACATGAAGTTAACATTACAACTGCCCAATCAATTGGAAACTTTCTGTGCTATAAGCTCCACATTACCACATTTATACAAGTAAAAATGTACAATCTAAAGAAACATTACTGATTTATTTTAAATTTCAGCCACACCTTTTTATTAGACAACAGTAATTAAAAAAAATAATGAAAATACAACACAGAATAAAATTAGGTGTACTCAGATAAAAATATGCCTAAATTTAAAATCCAAATTACAAAAAATGACTGGTAACAATTAGCATAAAAGAGTTGGAACTAAACATACTTAACTAAGTATTTTTCAATATTTCAACATCTGTACAATTATTAACTAATTATCTATTTTATTCAAACTTGCATAAATTAACTGGTGTATTACATCATTCACTTAATGCAATAAATATTTACTGGAACACATCAAAATATGTTTTGCTGAAAGCACTGAATGACTTGGAATATTGCTGGGCATCACTGCTAAATGTTTACTGCAATATAGTAATTTTTCTTATCTTATGATGTCTAAGATAAGTAGACTGTGTTACAATTAGTGATCCTATTTAATAACTAATTTAATGCAATCCTCAAAATATGAACTTTAAGGCAAAATGGTTTTAAAATTTACAGATGTGCATTTATTAAATGCATAATGACTCAATACTGAAATTTAAAATTGAGTACTGAGAGAAGTTCTTTAAGTATTACAGATTTCATATCAATGAAATCTATATCATGTAAGAAAGAGTATGAGTATACTGAATACTCAAGATGCTTATATTATTCTTAATTGTGAAAAATTACATAGCACTCATATAAAAAAAAAAAAAAGGTGATTCAGTTTCACAGGAATTGCATTTAAATTATAAAACAAAAACTGAACACAGGAAAAAGATATAAGAACTTAACAAAGGTTATTCATAAAAATAATAAGTTTAACAACTAATCTGTCTGATATGCAATTATTAAATGAGTTTAGTTGCCATTTAAATGAAAAGCTATTAAAAAAAATCATTATCCATTTTATACATAACCAATGCATTTTCTAATAAAAATTAGGGAGCAGTGATGTTCAAAAATTTTCTGGAGAGAGGATTTAAGCCATTCTTCATTGTCTATTAATTTTCCATGTTACAGGAAATATTAAAATTTTGAGAGAGAGAGAGAGAGAGAGAAAATCATAAACCCTTTTGAGAATAGACTATAAAGACTAGTTTTCATTTCAAATCCTTTATTTTTTTTTATTTTATTAAAAAAAGAAATTAACTGATTTTGCATGTTGTAGACAAACCATAATTGCAAAAATAAAATTGAAGATACCACATACAGAATGTTTTCTACCAAGCTTGACATTTTTTTTCTATTACTGTGAAAACCTTATGAATGATTCTATTTTTACTAAAATTCGCTCTTAATGTCAAGTCTGACACTGAAATTATGCTCAGCAACAATTAATAAAAAAATATTTCATATTTTATGAACTAATCAGAGCATAATTTGAAATGAACAGTGTATTTTCAATAAATTATAATGCAGAAAACAAGAACTACCACAACTGAACGATGCAATGACTAAAAGACATGAAACAAGAATACTAGTGGTGTACACACAATGTAACTGCAGAGTCAAATTTCTATTTATAAAAAAATACTAAGAATATTAAAAAAATATTAAGCTGGTTAAGGACTAAAACTCAAGATGCAAACTTTAGCATTATATTTTATTTTAAAATGTACACAATTCTCAGATTTCAAAATTTTTGAATCCTCTTTTGATGTTGGTAAAATATTATGTAAAAAAAAAATATATATATATATATATATATAACAAATGTTCTCAATACCGTAATACAGTACAGTCTTTGAACAGTATTAAATATTTCATTATTACTAGAATCATAACAGCAAATGGCAATTACTTAGGTGAGATATTTACAGTGAAAAGGAGAGAAACACTGGGTATAGTTATTATATCACACATTAAAATAAGTTATTTTATTATAAAAATTCTAAAAATATTTAAAAAAATCCTAATATTAAAATTAAAGGAAAAACACTTATTTGATTAAGTTAATTTGTATTAAATTATTTAAAATCTAACAATGCTAAATGTCATTCAGACACAATTCAGCAAGAGAACAGGGACAAAAGAAAGGATGGAATGTCCATTCTTCTAAAATACCCAGGAGGAAATTACTGTTGAGAATATTTCTAATAAATTAATAAGTTAACAAAATCATTAACTGTAATATTGGTTGTACTCCAAATCAGCATACATATACAGCAATATGAATATACACCAGTTACAAGTGCTAATTTCTGCTATCTACACTAAGACTCACTGACAGACCGAGAGGGATGGAAGGAAACAGAGATACTTGAATTATTAACCTTCCATTACTTATTCCCTCAATTTAAAAAAGACATTCATGTGGCATCTGTTAGGATACCCCTTTTTGTTATAATTATAAAAAATAAATTTGTTAGCTTGATTAGTGAATTTAAAATGGTGATCTATCATATGCTAAAATTAAAAATATCAAATCAAATAAAAAAGATAAACCAATAACAATAATATTTTTTTTTTTTTTTTTTAAAGTGGCATACTAGTAACAGAAGGTTAAGGAAACATACTGTGCTGATAATTTTCTAATTACTTTTATCCTACCTTGTGCAGCCTGCCTAAAAATGAATTAAGTTAACTCTTGGTAAATGTCACAACCTTTGGCCAGCAGGAAAAATATTACTGGTTTGATGATGAAAATTTTATTAAGTAACCCAAAAATTTTGCTGTGAGCTTTCCTGTATGCTGTTATGTTAATTTCAAGCAACTATCAGTTGTTGTGGAGGTGGATAGTTTGAAAAAAATTCAACAACTAGACAAACTATTGGAGGGGATGGATACGTGAAATGGGATTTTTCCCCCCCCCCCAGTTAATGCTGTATAAGCTTGCTTTCTTGCATCATTTGCATAGAAATGATGCAAGAAATTTCAAGACATAATATTTCCTGAAAATCCATCCACTGGAAGTCCAATTATTACAGGCACGCAAACAGGAAAAGAAATAATAATTACTGGATTTTTAATTAAATTTGGAATGGCTCAACAATCTTTCTACAAGAACCAAATATAAAATTTTATGAAAATCCATCTGCTAGCCACTGAGTGTTTACATGCAGAAGCCAAAATATGGAGCATTATACATATCTGCAGACAAGCCTATTTTGTACATATGCTAACAAAAAAAAAAATGGTGGGGGGGAAGGAACCCATTTTAGCAATTTTTCTCAGTTATAAATTCCAAGAAATCAAGGCTATGACACAGTAATATGAGAAGAATTTTTCTGGATACTTTGTTTTTATGGGGGGGAAAAAAAAAAAAAAAAAAAAGAAAGTAGTAAGCTGCTCAAGTACTGGATGAACCCAACATTTTTCTTTCGCGATTTCATAGATGCAAAAGCGATCATAATGAAATCCATTTTTAAAAGAGCCAAAAAACGTCCCAATAATTATTAAGTCCTGTTACACACCGAGTTTCAGATACGTCCATCTAGATTCATACGATGTTCTCGTAGAACCCGCGTGCTACAAGTGGTTTTGAATGCTCTTGTGGTTTTGCCGTTACAATCGCATCTTTATATCGGCATTAAAAGACGAAAATAAAACAGTGAAGAAACTTTTATTATCTATATTTTCATACTGTATTTAATGCTGTGATAAAATATATGAACTTAACTGGGCAGATCCCAGCAGCAGAGGCGGCAAAAAAAGAACGCATCGGTATCTTCCTCCTTTGGTTTTTTGCCAATTTCTGGAAGCGATTCACTTATTCCTATGCGGAATATGTTATCGGTCAAAAATCTCGCAATCGAGAAACATGAACAGAACGGACATTGGTCGTCGTATGAAAATGATAATCAACAACAACACGCGAATCGGGTTATGGAACATTACTGAAGCGAGTTTATCAGGAACTGCTTGGCAATTTAATTGTAGCAGAGTTTGGGGCGTTTCAAAATTTTAACTAACCACCAAAGGGGGTTAAAAGACTATAGTTAATATTCTATTAACTATAAAAGAATACAATTAATATTAATCAAGAAGATAAACTGGCAATAAACAAGCGCCATCGACGCGTTTTCTGTTTATCTGCACAAACTTTAACAATTGATCTACTGGTATTACTATTTACACATTTATGCTAGAGTGAATTTTTTATCCATAATCATGAAAAACTAAATACCTTTCTATATAAAAGTTTTTGTTTTTTTTCTATTTAATAAAATAAATCAATTAACTGTTCATATACATTGCAGACAAAAAATAACAATAAATAAAATAAAATAATTTTTCTGCAAATAAAGTAATTTTTCTATGTACTAGGAAAACCAGAGGTTGATCAATTTTTAAAATTTATTACTGATATCAATACTAAAATTATAATAGATTACAAACACTAAGATAAAATCATGCTTACCCCGACTTTTTTTTTTTTTTTTTTTTAATACGAACTGAAAATGATAAGTTTCAGTTCATATTATGTACAATAATTTTCACAAGTTGTAACACAGTTCAATGGTTTGTGCTGACATAAATGTTATGGACAGCACACCAGTGGTTTTATAAAAATGAATGATGCAATGATTGGAAGATATGAAACAAGATCATTAGCAGTGGATGACAAAATACACTGTAACTTTATGATGTAATTTCTACTGATTAGGATATACAATGGCATATCAACAGTAAGATTAACCAAAATGTAAACTTAAAATTTTATAATTTATTTTTAAATGTTTATGACACTTTGAAATTAAGCTTAAGTCAGCTTTAAACATTTTAAAATATTAGTCTTTGAATACTGTTCACTTAGTGACACACACACACATATATATATAGATATTTATTTAAATTTCAATAAATTTACAATGAAAGCAAACATTTGGCAGTTTATTAGTTATCATAATTTTTTAACAAATGTTTCTGATAAATAAGGTACAATTTATTGCAGTTGTTATCGTATTCTTAATATAGAGCTAAATACAGAGCCTGTGCTCTGTGTTATTTAATTTACAAATGAAATCTTTTGAGTTCGTTATCTATGTAAAGAAGTCTTTCATTTGTGATTATTATTTGCATAATTTAAGCCTTTAGCTATAATTCCATAAGTTATTTAATATTTGAGGAGAAAAAAAAAAATTTAGAAATCAACTGTGAAAGAGAAAATTACGTGATTTTCTCAAACGGAATAACTGCGGTGGGAGTCTTAATTATAATGCATTTAACAAATACTATTACGTAAATTTGTGATAATAATTATGAATATTTTAAGAAATACATTGTGCTATTATTTTAATATTTGTACAATAAAACAATTTAGTCACTAGCTGAGTTGAATATTCACTGTGAAATGAATAAAGAAAATGTTCATTACAAGATGAAGAAATAGAGATCAAACGCTAATTAACCTTACTTCACTCATACCCTTCAATTTAACAAATATGCTCATGAGACATCTGACACTTTATTTACCTTTGAACCAAAATAGTGATGTATTAATTATAATTTGTTAAACTCAATTTATCAAAGCAAAAATAAATGAAACCAATAATAATAACAGTTTTTTAATGTATATTTTTAGAAATTTTAAGGTCATTGATCCCCTGGACTGAAACACAAACACTTGTGTAGACACATGAACATTTTTATTTATCAACTATTTGCATTTATCCCGTGAAACAAGCTATATGGCAAGATTACACACTGGTTACTAGTGCATCACAGACACCACATGGAAATTGCCTAGAAAAACAGATTGGCACCTCTTTTTTTTTCCAAAATCAACATTTCATAATTCGTGATATATTGACACTAAAACAGCAAATATTGCATAATCGGTTAAAAAGTGGCATCTGTAAGACCATACTAGCAACAGAAGGCTAAATACCACTCATCTTTAAAATTATCTTTATAATTAAAAGGGTTAACTACTGCAATGTTAAAAAAAATGCAAAGATGCAATTTTAAAAATATGGCACCATTGGCGACGAGACATACTGCATGTCTTGTCCAGCTTGCTAATATCTATGCTATTTTTTTATTATTATTATTTTTTTTTTTTATGAAAACTCCAAACACGAGAGGTATTAGAACCTATAATACTTAGTACCGTGCTTGAGTTGGAGGCTGAGAAGACGAAAGAAGATGTTTGTTGACATTAGACTTGAACTTCTGCAGATGTATTTTCAGGAAATACATATGAAGGAAGGTTGTTCCAGAAAACGGCAGTTGAATGAGTAAACAAGGAAATGAAAAGTTGGTTCTGTGAGTTTGAAGTTGGACAGTAAATGGATGTTGGCTGTACGTGTTCAGACTTTTGAAAGAGAGAGAGAGCGGGAATTATAGAAGCCAATTCAGAAGAACAGTGCCCGTGGAAGTACCTGTAGAAAAGGCATGCAGCAGAAACAGTACATCTATGAGACAGCGAGTGGAGAGACTTAGAAATGAGTCATTAATTAACCTAACTGCCCTCTTCTGAATGGAATCTTGAAGCCTGAGAGAGGTTTTGGGGACACCGCCTCAGATGTGGAAACAATATTTCATGGTAGGGTGGATTTGCAATTTGTACAGAGTGAACAGCTGTTTGGAAGAAAAGTAACACTGAGAGTGAAAGAGAAAACCAAGTTTTTTAGATGCAGAGGAAGCAATATTTGTAATATGCTTGTGCCAAGAGAGCTTAGAAGTCAGGGTAATCCCCAAAAGAGATATATCATCTTGCCTAGAAATCGGAGTGTCATCAAAGATAAGCATAGGAACAGAAGAATCCTTTTTGCAAGATATAAGACAAGACTGAGTTTTGGAAGGATTGAAATCAACTAAGTTATCTTTGCCCCACTGGGGATCAGCATTTAAGGAATTGGCAGCGGATATTCGAGAAGTTGAAGCTGATTGAGCAGGGCAAGGTTTCTCAAACTGGAAAGTGGAATGCAATGTGCTATCATCGGCAAAACTATGGATAGGATTTCGGTCAATGGAAGAAGGTCATTAATATATAAGAGGAAAAGAGTGGGTGAAAGAACTGAACTTTGGGGGACACCAGCATTAGTGGAGAAGTTAGAAGACAGAGAGCTATCTACCATCACCCTCAGTGAGCAATCAGAGAGAAAACTGGATAACCAATTACAAAAATCAGTTGGCAAACCATACAACGGAAGCTTGTTTAGAAGACCTTTATGCCAAACACGATCGAAAGCCTTTGAGATGTCGAGAGTAACTGCTTATGTTTCACCGAACTTTTCCATTGAATTTGTCCATAAATGGGTAACATAAGCCAGGATATCACCAGTGGATCGACACTGAAGGAATCCATACTGGCGATCATTGTTCAGACGGTTTCTAGGTAGTTTAAGGGTTGGCAGTTAATTGATTTCTCCATAACTTTAGAAAGAGCAGAAGTAATTGCAATGGGACGATAATTGGATGGGAGGGATCTGTAACCCTTTTTAGGAACTGGCCGGATGTGAGCAAATTTCCAAGCAGATGGAAAAACACCTTTTGAATAAGAAAGTGAAAAAAGATGGCAAAGAACAGGAGTAAGTTCGGGAGCACAGGTTTTGATAACAAGTGGAGAAATACCATCAGGACCTGGAGCTTTCTGAGCATCAAGTTTTATCAAAGTCCTTCTGACGGAAGACCACATGATACATTGAATGGAGCATGCTGGGAATGGTGGTAGGTACCAAGATCAATTACATGAGTTGGAAGAAAAAGGGGATGCTAGCAGGTCAGCTTTATCCTTGGCTGAAGTGACAACAGAACCATCTGGTTTTTGACAGAGTATTTATCTCTTCAACTTAATAAATTTAAGTTGCAGGGTGGAATACCCAACTATACTAACTTATAAAGAGAAACATTGTATTAATTGCATTGTGACATAATAATGAGTACCCCATGCCACATATTGAAATATCTGTTTATTAGCCAGTGAGAGCTGTAAGCCACATAAACATAAAGAAACCAACAAACAACAAATAAACTACTTGGTTTGTCTGTCTTCTGTTAAAAGTAAACCAAGAAAGTCATAATGTATAAATAAAGATTTTTGCAAGGAGTAACTGCAGTAATGTTGTTTTTATTTTACATTTTTCAATGAAATAAAGATCATACGAATAACACCATAAAGTACTGAGTTAAGAGATATAAAATTTTAATTTATAAAAATATTCGTAGTTTGTTTCCTATATAGTAAACTCTAAAATTCAGCACCCACAGGGATTGAAAGGTGCAAGATTTAAAAAAAAAAAAATTTCCAGATTTTAGAGTGTACACCTAGTGATTGTGCAATTTTGGAGAAGCACATTTCAAAGAATATTAACTTATTTTCTGATACTTAATTATTCTGTATACATTTATAATGACTAAGAGATAGGTGCTAGTGGTTACAAATGTAAACAACAATCCGCTTTGTTAAATATAAACAAATGACAATCAACGGCCACAGCAAACGCCATGCACTGTAATGTCAACTTTAACCTGGATCCAGGTGTGTAGGTTCTTTGAGATGCCACACAAACTTGGAACAGACAGCTGAAACTTGCAATTGCTGTCAAAGAAATGTTTTCTTTAATTTTTCAAATGAAAATTACAGAAATATTTATCACTCAAACAGGAAAAGTGCAGGTTCAAGTTAAGCCTATTCTCAATAATTATATGCACATGCTGAAAAATATAGTTTAAAATCAGTAGTATCTATATTCAATTATTGAAGTGTGTGCTCTTGAACACTTTATGGGCAGTGGATAAATAATTTAACAAAGATACATTTTTCTGTATCCACGTGGGAATTTTCTTCTCTTCACTCTCAGCTGTTCTAACCTGGTCACTATTCAAACAAGCACTATAACCACCACTCAACTGTAATTTGCAGGGCAGTTTGCTCTGAGTTAAAATTTGTTGAATGAGTGATAGCACTATAAAAATGCTATCACTTAGAGATAAATGTCATTCTTTATTGCATGAATTCTTAAAAGAAAAATGCAATGTTCATATGCATGTCAGATTGCTTTTATATTTCATATTTTAAAATGATTTATTTATTTTTTGAAATATGTTGGATTTTACCACTTCCTGTATTTTTCAAACATCTCATATAATTCTTCATCTGGAAGAATTATATGTACAGTACAGTACATCTATAATAAAGGAAACATAAAAAGAGATGTTCAATAAAGCACCCTAAATTATATATCAGTTTCACATAACCATAACCACAACAAATACACACAAAATTGTATTTGGGTTCTCTAGGCCACCTTATTGTCCATATGATGTAATACACAGTGAGAACGATCTGCTGTCTCACAGGGTTCACACATACAGCATGCGACACACCAAGGGTGGCCTGTTGAACCAAAAAAGGCTGACACATAACTGTCATTTCTCATGGCAGTTGATATGTTAAAGCATAACAGCTAGTCTTCATGTGATTGCTTGTATTTCATCTTCTAATGTACTGGAAGACTACGTTTGATATATATAGCATGTTTCTTGCCAATACATTCATATTTCTTGCCGAAATGCTTTCAACAGACCTATTTCTTATTAACTAATTGTATTTTCATAAAATCAAGTGACATTCTCCACTCGATAAGGCTATATTTATCAACAGAAGTGAAATACAAAACATCGAGGATAAGAGTGAACTCCCTGATGATGCTCCAAATAGAGATAAAACATAAGAGTTGCAATGTTCCTAGAGAAGGAGAATGCTATCTCCTTTTTAGGAAAGTGACTAAGTAATAAAGCCACATTAATTGCCATAATAATGTTAATAAAAAAAAAAATATATATATGCTTGTGCAGATATATATATATATATGCTTCTGCTTGTAACCATGCTTGTTCATACAAGGATGAACAAGCATGGTTACAAAAACTATTACATGACATTAGGGGTGGGGAAACAATTCTAGATTAATTTATCAATGATTAGAACTTAATTTTATGCATTTAAAATAAATGCTAAATTTATCCCAGTAAACATAAAAAATATATAGCTTACGTAGCCAAGTGGTCAAGCATGAGTGTGCAATAATGGGGGTGGACCGTGGTGAGGTCATGTGATGACTAAATACAATTAATGATTGTATTCACTGTCAAAATAATTAACTGTAAACCCGCTGACCTAGTGATGGCGCTAGAGTATAAACAAGAGCATTATATATTTTTTAACTTTATAAACCCCAGGGGCTCACATCTGGTGAGTATGGGCTTGGCACACCCAGGGTCCTGAGCTGGATGTCATCATTCTTCTCTTTCTTGGTGATTCCTTTTTAATTCTGACACTCTCTCTCTCTCGCCTAGTACAGCATAAGCCTCAGGCTTCCTTGTACTATACGGCTAATAATAATAATAATAATAATAATAATAATAATGTAAAAACTGCGTACGTGTATTATTACATAAACTAAATCTTTTGTTATATAGTAGGATTTCTATATCTATTTTACATATCCTGCAAGAACACCATGACCTATCCAAAAAAAAAAAAAAAAAAAAAAAAAACAATTAAACCAAAATCGTATTTGGGTGTGCCAGGAAATTCAGATTCATTTTACATTAAAGAATATACTGCTTGTGATGCTTTAATGATGTGATAGTAAAACAAGTGAGACACAAACACTGTCTCAGTGATTGACATGTTAATCATGCTATTTCTGCATTAACTATTTTACATAATGCAATATATGTGAAATAGTTGCATCATAATGCAACTATTTTATATAAGTTGAATATAAATGCAGATCAGTAACTAATAAAGCTTCCAAATAGTTTTACTTGATTTTTTTTATTTAACCAAACAAGAGAAATGTGCTTCAGTCATTTTTTGAAACATAACTATGACCTAACAGTGAAAAAATGCATCACTATCTACTAGTAAAGCAAGCACATCTAAAAACCAGTATGGTTTCATATAAAAGGAAAAACTGTAAAGAAATACAAAGATGAAAAGAATAGCGAAAAAAATGTTGAGAGTGAATACACAACTCTACATAAAAAAAGCTAGCATAATACATTCTCCCATCCCCACCTGTCAGCCAGCTCAAATGAAAGAAAAGAGTATTTTCAACAAGTACAGCAAATTGGACATTATTTTTTTTAATCATCACTGAGTTCAGAGAAATATTTGTTTTTTGGATAACAAGACTACTGATAATTTTTGATATCATTATCCACTATATTCAAAATTAAGAATAATTTTAAAGTTACTCATTTTCAATATTTTTAAAAACTTACTGCAAAGATATGAGTGGTGAATTCCGTACACTATTGTTTGTTGCTTTAAAAACATGCCCTAGTCAAGAGATTTAAAAATTTAGCAACTGCACAATTTATTTAATTTTTGTTGGATTTAGCATTTGTGAATTTCATTACAGTCCTTTTGCTTCAATTTCATATTGGTTTTAACTAATATTAGTGAAGGCAAAAAACTGAAAGAAAGCTATGCTTTTGCTGCATTGGGAGGAAGGGGGGGGGTCTATACAACCTCATCCTTCACATAATGCCCTTCCCACCATTAAAAGGTACTGACCCAGCCATCCCATCTTACCAGGATGCCAATGTCAACTACTCACAAAGGCAGTTTATCCCACTGGTTGACAATATGCTTACCAGTATTTCTTAGGTCCAATATATTAATTTTTCCCAATATATATATATATATATTTTTTTTTTGATTGCTTAAATGAATTAAATTTGATTGTTTTATTGATTGTTCTAATATTTTATCCCTTGCTACGTTAATGCCATTGCCGTTGGCAATTCGACAATTATACGTGCTTGATATATTTTAGTTTGATTGCTTAGATGAATTAAACTTTAGTGTCTATTTTCCATTGGGTATTAGGGTGTATCCTGAACAGGAGATTTTGTTAGCATTTCAAGTCTAACATATTCCTAGGGGTCTGTGGTGGTGTTCAAATTATATAATAAACAATAATAAAAAGTTAGTTCTAATACTAATTATTTAATTTTAATTAATGTTATTAATCAATACTAAACAATACTAAATAACATTCCCTTATCTGGTCATCTATCCGCTACTTCTTCAGGGGCTTTGAGCGGATCGATAGCCAGTTTTAAAGGAATGTCTCATAATTACCCGTTTCTGTTAACTCCTTATCAGTTTTGCCTTATTAGTGAGATTTTTTATCTCCTTTAGATTATTTAATTTATTAAATAATGATATTTTTATGCTAATTTGTCTTTAAATTTTTGAATATTTTTAATACTTAATTTAGGAATTCAGCAAACTGGTATAGGAGAAACAAAGCCCAACGGGTAATTATCGGAATAAGAGAGTGGAGCTATACTTATCTGTCCGGTGGTGGTGGTGGTCCTTCAGTAAAAGAGGGGTTAGCTCTTGTTCACTGTTTGTTTCATTCTTGGTTTGGTTTTTATTGCGCAGTCACGTCTATTGTTGCTTGATATTGTTGTAAGGTGATATTTTAGCAAGTCTTCCGATAAGTGGGTTGGTTCCTACGTCAGCCGGGGTGCGGCCTGGGTGGGGGGTTTTTGTTTCCGTTTTTAAACTCCGTGGTGAACATTAATTTGAATAAAATGTGATATGTTTGTATTATATTTACAAGCGTTATTTATTGTTATTTACATAAGTTGGTTTGCTATCCCTTTGGACTGGGCCGGTATAGCTTTTCTAAGGCATAACAGCCCGTTTTGTCCTCGGGGATAGCTATTTACATATTTACAGCCTCCTGTAAAGTGAATTTTACCTTGCGAATGGTTACCCATAGATTAATTTTTTTATTTTTATTTTTTTTTATTCTGATTTTGAAGGGTGGGTTAATATAGGAAACCGGATTATAGTGCGGTCAGAGGACGAGCCTCCTCTGAGCATAGGAGATCCGGACCTTAATTTAGGTTTTGGTATTGCTTTGTGATTTAGATATTAGATTTTTGTTATTAATAAGTGTGGCCGCTTTTATGTGGTGTTTGCTGTAATTGTAGGGTATATTGTTTTTTGTGAGTGTTTTTATCAGTTTGTTAATTGCTTTTGTTGTGTTTTCTGCATTACTGCATACTTTTATTATTCTGGTCGTTTGGTTCCTAATTGTGTTTCCGTATATGTGTTTTGCAATGTTGCTATCCCAGTGGATGAGTTTTATAGCTGGGAATTTGAAGTGGTCTCTTTTGTCATAATGTTTAGTTTCGATTTTGTTATTTTTGATAGTAATCTGGCTGTCTAGGTAATATGCTTGTAATTTGCTGTTTTGGTTGGTACGTTCTATGCTGAGGTCGGTAGGATATATTGCTTGGGCTAGTGTTTCAAAACCGTCGTGGTTGATGATTAGGACGTCATCAATATATCTGAACATTTTAATTTCTTCTGTTGTGTTATTTTCGAAGTGATGTAAATATAGGTTGGCAATCGCACTGGAGCAGCAAGATCCCATGACTATTCCTGTGGTCTGTAAAACTGGCTATCGATCCGCTCAAAGCCCCTGAAGAAGTAGCGGATAGATGACCAGATAAGGGAATGTTATTTAGTATTGTTTAGTATTGATTAATAACATTAATTAAAATTAAATAATTAGTATTAGAACTAACTTTTTATTATTGTTTATTATATAATTTGAACACCACCACAGACCCCTAGGAATATGTTAGACTTGAAATGCTAACAAAATCTCCTGTTCAGGATACACCCTAATACCCAATGGAAAATAGACACTAAAGTTTAATTCATCTAAGCAATCAAACTAAAAAAAAAAAAAAAATATATATATATATATATATATTTTTATGGTTCCATTTGTGAAAATTTGCCACTATTCAATTACCCCCCCCCCTCACCCTAGTGTACTCCTATACACATAAACCAGACCCTCTCTCCCAAGATGCTATCCAAACTCTAACCACACATTTGGTCTCTCATATGAATGCATCTTCACTATCTTACCAGTCACCCATCTTTGTCATTCCTTAGATACAGACCTGACTTACATGTAACTTCCTTCTTCTTAGATGTAAAGGTACAGAAAATAATTAGTAAAAATGTAGGGCTTAATATTTGGCAGCATTAAAATGTAATTGCACTTTCCTGACTATCCTAAAAAACAGTCCAAATCATTTTGAAGAAGCTCAGCCTGATTGCATCATAAATCACTCTAATAACTTTTATATCATCTGCAAAGTACTATACCTTTATTCCTTTGTCAATATAATTCAAGATCAGAAAACAAGTGGCTTTACATTAATGAATCTTGATGAACCCTGCTTATAAGCTTGGGGGAGGGGGGTGAAGCACCATTTATAACAACCCACTGCCACAATACTCAACTTCACATTGGACCCAAGCAATAACTGGAAAAAAGAAAAGAAAAGACTGTATACTCACCTCACTGAAATTTTGCCAGGCAACTGGAATACCACACCTAAGGGGCTGGTTAGAAAGAAATTCATTCCAGAAGTCATCATCACCTTCCCACAGCCATCCCCTTGGTTTTCACCAGGTCTCTATGGCACTTATCTTCTCATGGGACACGGCTCATTAAACCAAAAGCTTGCTGACCTGGGCCAAACTGACAGTCCATCCTGTATTTGTGGTACCCTGAGGTCTGGGAACATGTGCTCTACCACTGTGAAAATTACCATCCATTCAGAAGCATCATGCTGGCAAACTTCCACTCCCTCCCACATGGAGATGAACATTTTTTTGTCATAGATGAACAGAACTATAAAGAACTCTACACATTTGCACAGGTAGCCTTCACCCACAATGGTCCTTTCTCTCTAGAAACTGAATTAAAAAAAAAAAAAAAAAACCTGCGACACAGCCCCAACTCTTTGGTTCCCCCGCTGATCTAAGCCTCTGCTATCATTTTACCAACTGACTTACTCCCGCCTTCCTTATAAACCGGAATGAGAACTGTACAGGCTTCCTCTCTTCAGGGCACGGAATCTGCTGACCTGTCAAGGTTTCCTTGCACCTGTATACCCTCAGGTTGGTCAGGTGCAGCAGACATCTGGTTTGCCAGATGTGAGATGCCAATCTGGCACTACCTTTGCAGACTTATCTTGTTCTACAAGCTATCTTCCTTTTCTTGCCCTTTGGTGGGTTCCCAGACCAGGGGTGGTTCTTACTTCTCCCTTCCCACCTCTTCTTCTTTCCACTGGATGCCTTTTTTCCTCATCCTCCTCCTTTTGCCTACTTTGACTCCACCATTTTTACTATCCCCCCTCTTTTCTGGTCTCCATCCACAAAACTCATGCAAAATGGCAGTCTGGCTCACCTCCCAGCAGAGGTGGCAGGCAACATACGGTCCCCACTAGGGGCCCCTGCAACCAAGCAGCCAGACATAACAACAGAACAAAAACAATACTACATATACCAGACACAACACTATTTCCTGGCTTTTGCAGTAGTTCTGCATTCCAGCACAGAATACATAAGGCACAGATGAGGGATACCACCGGTGGCACCTGACACTAAATACTATGCCATTATGGCTCTTGCCCTTTAGCTACAAGTTACATTCTAGGGGACCCTGCAACTTACACTAGGGGCCCCTGCAACCAAGCAGCCAGACATAACAACAGAACAAAAACAATACTACATAAACCAGACACAACACTTTATTTCCTGGCTTTTGCAGTAGTTCTGCATTCCAACACAGAATACATAAGGAACAGATGAGGGATACCACCGGTGGCACCTGACACTAAATACTATGTCATTATGGCTCTTGCCCTTTAGCTACAAGTTACATTCAATAAATTAACCTTGACTATTAATATGCCCAGCTCAGTAGAGTGAAGTATAGAATAACAGAAAAAATCTAAAGTAACAAAACCAAAGGAAAACATGGATGTAACAAAACTGACACGCCTGGCATAACTAAAGTTTTGACAAAGGAACGGAATGGACCTAATGTTATTCACAAATGCAAAACGGCAGTACATGGTGATGCTGTACCTTCCAATATCTGATAAAATTATGGTCTAAGCCAGGGTTTCCAAACTTTTTTAGTCACAGAACACTTTTCATCTCACAAGATATTCACAGAACACTTACAAAACACAAATTTAGCGGGAGCCAAAGAACTGTTTGTTAATATTCTATTACATACGACACACTGTGCATTAGGAGCATTTTTATTTCCAACACATGTAAAGCGGAAATTCAAATAACTGTCATTATATTTTTGTTTTGGCCTTTTATTAGTTGGTTACTGTTTTTTCACTTCAGATTTTTGGGAAACAAAAGGCTGCAATTGTTCATCCTCACTTTAAAATGTGACAATATCGTGTTCATTTTAATCGACCACAGTTGCACTACTAGAAGTACTTTGCTTCTCGTTTTAAAGTTCCTTTTTTCAACCACAAATCTATGGTCACATATTTTAATAATAATATTTCGAAATATTAATAATTATCAAAAAAAATTTAAACAAGTGAGTTTAGTTATGATATCGGTTTGCTTCTTCCTCTCCTTCAACCCATATACTCCAGGCTAAATTGCATGTGAATGGCATACTAGACCACCACATTGGTACTTTTTCGTAGGTGTCATTACCTCTATGTAAACCCCACCAAAATAAAGTTTCCGCGGTCTATTCAATTATTAGTCTATGCCAGTATATTAATAACCGAAAAAAAAAATGTTAAAAATTATAATGATACAAAGGTGGTGTACGCTAACAATTATGTAAAATTTATTTATTTAATTATTAATTAAGATTTTTTGCAGAACACAGTTTGAGAAACGCTGGTCTAAGCAGTATAAATGAGGTTAAGAAACCAGGGAAGATGACCCACACTTCAAACAACCACTGGAAGTGACACTGGTTGTTTGAAAGCCAAAAGAACAGGTTCCTTACCACTAGTTATGCATTTTTCAAATAGAATTTAACCTTTGTTATCAAACTTTTATATTTATAATTTTTTTTTCAAAATAATATTAAATATGAAAATCCAATAATTATTACATAAAACTAATAACATTCTTATTATTATTATTATTTTTTTTTTTTTAATGTGAACCCCAAACACGAGAGGTATTAGAACCTATAGTACTTAGTACAGTGCTTGGGTTGGTGGTTGAGAAGACTAAAGAAGATATTTGTTGACATTGGACTTGAACTTCTGTAGATTGTAATTTTCAGGAAATATGTATGAAGGAAGGTTGTTCCAGAAAACAGCAGTTGAATGAATAAACGAGGAAGATGAAAAGCTCGTTCTGTGGGTTTGAAGTTGGACAGTAAATGGATGTTGGCTGGTGGCGGCACGTGTTCGGACTGTTTTGAAAGAGAGAGCAGGAATTATAGAAGCCAATTCAGAAGAACAGTGCCCATGGAAGTATCTGTAGAAGAGGCATGCAGCAGAAACAGTACACCTATGAGAAAGCGAGTGGAGAGACTCTGTTAGAGATGAATCATTAATTAACCTAACTGCCCTCTTCTGAATGGAATCAAGAAGCCTGAGAGAGGTGTTGGGGGCACCACCCCAGATGTAGGAACAATATTCCATGTCAGGGCGGATTTGCGATTTATACAGAGTGAGCAGCTGTTTGGAAGAAAAGTAATGCCGAGAGCGAAAGAGAAAACCAAGTTTTTTAGATGCAGAGGAAGCAATATTTGTAATGTGCTTGTGCTAAGAGAGATTAGAAGTTAGGGTGATCCCCAAAAGAGATATATCATTTTGCCTAGAAATCGGAGTGTCACTAAAGATAAGCATAGGAGCAGAAGAATCCTTTTTGCAAGATATAAGACAAGACTGAGTTTTAGAAGGCTTGAAATCAACTAAGTTGTCTTTGCCACACTGAACAATTACCTGAAGATCAGCATTTAGGGAACTGGTAGCAGATTTTCGAGAAGTTGAAGCTGATTGAACAGGACAAGGTTTCTCAAAATGGAAAGTGGAATGCAATGTGCTATCAACGGCAAAACTATGGATAGGATTTCCAGTCAATGGAAGAAGGTCATTAATATACACGAGGAAAAGAGTGGGGGAAAGAACTGAACCTTGGGGGACACCGGCATTAGTGGAGAAGTTAGAAGACAGAGAGATCTACCATCACCCTCAGTGAGCGATCAGAGAGAAAACTGGATAACCAATTACTAAAAACAGCTGGCAAACCATAAGATGGAAGCTTGTTTAGAAGACTTTTATGCCAAACACGATCAAAAGCCTTTGAGATGTCAAGAGCAACTACTTGTGTTTCACCGAACCTTTCCATTGAATTAGTCCGATAGTATGAATCAGAGCTGTAATACTCAATATGTTCTACGTTGATAATGATATTAGTAAATTAATAAGAGGAGTTTACCTCAATATAGTACGTGGAACACTTCCGTATGATACCCTCCAGAAATTAAAACGGAAAAAACGAAAAAATCGACAACTTACCGGTACATTAAAGTAAAATATAAATAATTAAAGTAAATTATAAATAATTAAATAATCAATTTAACACAATTCAAAATCAATTCAAAACAATTAAAATTCAAATTAACGCAATTAAAAGAATCTAACGAAAATATTCAAAACGATTTTCCTTCCTTAATTGAATTAGTCCATAAATGGGTAACATAAGACAGAATATCACCAGTGGATCGACACTGACGGAATCCATACTGGCGATCGTTGATCAGACAGAAGGTTTCTAGGTAGTTTAAGAGTTGGCAGTTAATTGATTTCTCCATTACTTTAGAAAGAGTAGAAGTAATTGCAATGGGACGATAATTGGATGGGAGGGATTTGTCACCCTTTTTAGGAACTGGCTGGATATGAGCAAATTTCCAAGCAGAAGGAAAAACACCTTTGGAATAAGAAAGTGAAAAAAGGCGGCAAAGAATAGGAGTAAGTTCAGGAGCACAGGTTTTGAGAACAAGTGGAGAAATACCATCAGGACCTGGAGCTTTCTTAGCATCAAGATTCATCAAAATCCTTCTGATATCCTTTTGACGGAAGACCACAGGAGGCATTGAATGGAGCGTGTTGGGGATGGTGGGAGGTGTTTTACCAAGATCATTAATACATAAGCTGGAAGAAAAATGGGATATACAGTTATAATAGTAATTATTGTTAAATGCTGAGGAAGACACGTAAATCATAAGCAACATAGAAAAATCAATTATTACCAAAAACCAATATTTTCGAAAATTCAATGTGAAACTATAATTTTAATGATGCATTACTTTTAAACTTGGAGGGCGGATAACACGTAAGGCTGCCTACATAACTGCAAGCTATACAATGCAAAGGTTGCCCATGGGTTGGAAACAAGGCCATCAACTGGGCAGATAGCAAAGGCTTAATACATTAGCGTTATGGAATATCTTTAAAGCAATAGTCACAGAAGCCATGAATAAATACATACCATTAAGAAAATATAGAGGATGCCAAAATGGAGAAATAATGAGCTAATTTAATAGCATAGAAAAAGATAACATGAGAAAGTGCAAAATAATGAAGTCTATAACAGCTATACGTTGATCTGCAATGGTACCACAGAACACATTAGGAATGCAAAGGCTGATTATAAGAAATCAATGAAGGAGCAAAGAAGGAGGAC
Organism: Mastigoproctus giganteus; assembly: GCF_048544385.1. Taxonomy (NCBI): domain Eukaryota; kingdom Metazoa; phylum Arthropoda; class Arachnida; order Uropygi; family Thelyphonidae; genus Mastigoproctus; species Mastigoproctus giganteus. Next base: position 9,780,133 of record NC_143578.1, on the reverse strand, counting down.
AAGGAATTTTTCACATATATGAATATGAAGAAATAAACGAATCAGATCATGCCCTTACATAATAGGTGCAGGAAAGTCTTAGATAAGACGAGGCTGCAGATGAATTGAACGGGTACTTTACATCTATATTTGCATATGAAAGACTCTTCATGGTGATGAGAAACAGTGCAAGTGATGCTGGGAACTATGAAACTAGTGATATTGAAATTACAATTGTCTATTAGAAAAACTTTTGAGCCTAAATGTGAGTCCTTGGTTTCAGAAGCTGATGGCATAAATCCAATAATTTTAAGGGAGAGAGCAAAAGAGTGCATTGGAACATTAAGATTAATTATGAGGGCATCGCTGAACTTTGGAAAGATTCTTTGCGCTGGAGATGTGCCAAGGTATCATCAGCAATATATTAAGAGTGAAGAAGATTAGCTACTGACCAGTTATAGTCTGACTTCGGTGTTATGGAAAATTATGACAACAATCAAGTGCAATACAGGGTCATTATTTAGGCAAATTGAATTCTGAAGAAAACAAAGCACTGTTCTGAACGGATCAAAACATATTAAGTCACCCTGATTAGTTATTCTGATGGTTACTCATGATACGGATGAAGGATTTAATTCTGACATTATTTATTTGGATTTTAGCAAAGAATTTGACTTAGAAAAGCAAGAGATCGTTGTGTAAGCTGGACAGGCATGACACTTTTTTTCTTTTTTTTTTTGAGAGGGGGAATGCTGTTTTTATGAAGCACAGGTGGCTGCAGGCCAGAGGTTTGTGAATAATGACACTTTTTTTGAGGAGAGGGACTGTTTTCATTAAGCACTTTTTAATATTTTAGGAGGGAATGCAAGGTATAAAAGTTTGCAAACTTCTGGGCTAAACTATGAAGAGGTGTCTCCCAAGAATTAGTACTGGGACCCACTGTTGCTTCTGATTTTCTTAAATGATATCAACAAATGGAATTACAGGGTGTAATATGAAAACTGGAATAAATAATGATTGGCACCAAGCAGCACTTCTTCAGGATGATGTAGATAGACTTTAGGAATGGTCAAGAAGTGGCAGCTATATTTTTATGCAGCAAAATACAGTGTTACACTGGCAGAATTGCAAACCAAAATAATTTATATGCTTGGTGGGGTTAAATTAAAAGAAACGAAAAAAAAAAAAAAAAGAGATTCAAGAGTTACAATACGGGTGAACATAAAGATGTTCATCCATCATTGGGCCCATCACAACAAGGAGGGGCCCAATGATGTTTTATCAATGATTTACCAAATATTTGCTTGTAGAGATAGGGAGGGCAACATCTCACAAGACAACTGCAAGACCACACTTGAAATACTGTGTTCCAGCATGGAGATTGCCTCTAAAAGACACTGAGCTTTCTGAAAGGGTCCAAAGACAGGCATCATACTTGGTAAGGTCAACAAAAAGACATCCACGAGGAAATGGTGATTTTGTACTACAGAGCTTGAAAACCAAGATTGAACTGAGGTCTATAAAGCTCTTAAAGGAAAAAGGTTGAGAGTGAAATTTTCACTGTTATAAATGGTTCCAGAACTAAGGACCATAAATTCAAATTAGGGGGAAAAGGTTTGGACTGAATTGTACAGTTTTCTTTTAGTCAGAAAATTGTTCATTACTAGAATCAGTTCACCACATGGACAGTTTGGGAACTTCAAAGGGTAACTGGACAAGTACCTACGTGACAAGAGAAGGTGGTTTATATAGGTAGTTTATTTTATTTTTTCATTATTATTTTGTTTTGCTTAATGCAACAAAGCCTGGGACTGCCTTGCACCAAAGGGCTAATACTAATTTGCATAAAAAGAACATAGCATAAAAACAAATAAAAAAAAAAAAATTTTGGACAGTTTGGAGAACTTCAAAGGGCAGCTGGATAGGCATCTGTGACAATAGAAGTTGTTTATTATTATAATTTTTTTTATTATTATTTTGTTTTGCCTAGTGCAACCTGGGACTAATATTAATCTGTAGAAAAATAAAATAAAATAAAAACAAATATTAAAAAAAGTGCGAGAAACATTAAGAGACTGCTACTATACACAGTAAAGACAAAGGGAGATTTTTCCAGTAGTTTTGTAACTGTTGCTGTCACTGTGATCTAGGCAAGAAATTTCAATGCGCAATGCAAGCACCCCTTATCACTCACCTCCTAAACATTTCAAGAAACAGTACTCTGCTGGAAAGGTTATGGCCACAGTTTTTCTGGGATGCCAACTTTTAAGTTTGTAGCACTCTGCTTAATATGTTGGACTATGAATTTTTTTGAATGCCTCTGCAAAGCAGATTCCAAGGTAGGGGCTATGTAGTGCAGGTCCTCATATGAATAACTTCCAAATTAAATAAGCTAGTAGTTTGGATTTTAGCCATCCAGAAATTTCCTCGGTCCATTTCATTTTTAGATTTAATCTGTAAAAATCCTTAGCTTAATTTTAAAGTTTTCTGTTATTTTCTGGAAATTAAAAATAATATTAGATTTATCGTTTACTATTACTCCCAGGGAGGGGATCATGTTGTGATTCTTGATTTGTCTAATTTTACCATTACATTATTTATCTCTCTCTCTCTCTCTCTCTCTTTACATATAAAATATGTAATTCTCCCTCAACTCAAGGGGTTATTAGCTTATTTTAATTTGCATTTTCTCAGGTTGAGATCACTAGCACAGAATGAATAATAACTATTAATCAGGTTTTCCTGCAGTCACACGTGCAACTGCAGGAAATACATATTTATGGCAATTGGTACATTTTAGGTAATCCAATGGCTGTAGTGCATTTAACACTCATTTAAATCAGCTGTTGGATTCCTAGAAAAAAAAAAAAAAAAAAAAAAAAGAGCACAAAAAGCTGTACACATGCAAAAATGTTTTATGCAAAAACATCTTTGATGAAAATCAGATCCATTTTATAACCAGACTGAAGTTATGAACAATGTAATGCTTTATGCTCACAACTCCTACTTACTTTACCGAATCAATGTTAGTGACTGCATTAGCGTCATTTAGGAAGTGACGTATTGTGCATCATTTCCGTTTCACATTTTTGCCAATGGGCCAAACACTGACTGTTGGACAGAAATTTAATACGCACCACCAAAGATGTTTTCATCTTTGGTGGTGTTTTCATTTTTGAAGTTTAAAAAATTCTTGTTCATAAATAGGAGACTGTATAATCTCCTATTTATGAACAAGAATTTTTTAAACTTCAAATTTGACAAACTTTGCTCAAAGTCAGTAACTCTATAAGATATAACCCTTTGAAAGCAAAAACAATGAAAATGATATATTTTCAACCTATTATACATCATAAAAACTATCGTTGCATATGTTTCTTCACAATAGATTACAAGAGCCACAAGCAGAGGAGAAAGTGATTCTTGAACTGCTTCTATTGGAACATGATCCAATAAATCCACAAAAGTCTGTGAGGGATCAACCCACAAGTTCCAATCTATATCTGGGAAGTTAAAATCCCCCATTATAAGACAATCTAAGTTACTGGCCCACTCTATTTTCCCGCACAGTTGTTCATTGCTAGCCACAAAGGATAGATAGTTTTTAGCATCTAACATGCAGTCTAGGGGTACGAGGGCTCCAAGAGATTCCCAAGAAAACATCTCCTCCCATAGCAGCACTGGGAAGCAAGGTGTTAGGGATTTCAAGCCCTGTTGTGGGTCATCACAGAACAAGAAAATATTTGTGCTGTATTGGGGTAACTAAGAGTAAGAACAGGAGCATGTATACTTGCAATATACACTAATGTTACGAGCACTGTAAATAAATTTGATGAATTTGAAGTACTGATTAAGTCATCAAATGCAGACATTGTAGGGATACTACAGAGAGATAGAAATTGTGTCGCTCAGATATAAGCTATGCTATGCTGAATTTGAATATATACAGGGAGGACTGGAGGTGGGCATGCTCTTAGTTAAGAAGTATATTAAATCTAAGGTAGTGCATCCGGTTGACATGTGTAACCAGTGTGATGCTGAGTCAGTTTGGTGTGACATAAGCACTGGAAAATTAAAAATGAGGAGTATGCTATAGGACTGACTGTGATGAGTATACCAAATGGCCGTATAGAGAAATAAGAGTGAACCAGTAATCAGAATGTCTTATAAATATGGATTTTAACCTTTCAGGTTTTACTGGAATTTGTGGATTGGTCACTCACTCACTAGCAAGTGAGTGAGTGACCACTCACTTGCTACAACAGCATGTTAGAGAGGCAACAAGAAGCAGCACTACTCAATATGGTTATTAGTGGCATTTCTTCATGCATTAAGAATCTGTAGTTAAAAGACCCACTGGATGGCAGTGATCACAGTGGGACCAACTTTTTTTTTTTTTAGGAAAACCCCAAACATGAGAGGTACTAGAGCCTATAGTACTTAGTACTGTGCACAGTTTGAAGATTGAGAAAATGAAAAATACTTGTTGACATTAAACTTGGATTTCTGTAGATTGTAGTTTTCAGGAAATACATTATGAAGGGAGGTTGTTCCAGAAAACAGAGGTTGAAGAAATAAACGAGGAAGAAAGAAATGTTGGAGTTTGAAGTTAGACAGTAAAAGAATGTTGACTGGTTGCAGCACATGTTTAGACTGCTTTGGAAAAGAGAGATAACAGGAATTATAGAAGACATTCAAAAGAACAGTGCCCATGAGAGTATCTACAGAGAAGGCATGCAGCAGAAACAGTGGAGACTCTTTTACAGATGAGACAATAATTACCCTAATTGTCCTCTTTTGAAGTGTGAGAGAGAGATTTTGAGAGCATTACCCCAGATGTGGGAACAATATTCCATGGTAGAGCAGATTTTCAATTTGTATAGAGTGAACAGTTCTTTGTAAAGAACGTAATGCCGAGAGTGAAAGAGAAAACCCAGTTTTTCAGATGCACAGAAAGCAATATTTGTAATGTGCTTATGCCAAGAGAGATTAGAAGTCAGAGTAATCCCCATCAGAGATATATGACCTTACCTAGAAATCAGTGTTATCAAAGATAAGCATAGGAGCAGAAGAATCCTTTTTTCAGAAGACAGGATTGAATTTTAGAAGGATCGAAATGAACTAAGTTATCTTTGCCCCACTCCAGAAATATCTGGATATCAGAATTCAAGGAAATGGTACTGTATACTCCAGAAGTTGATGCTGTTTGTGCAAGGCAAAGTTTTTCAAACAGGAAAGTGGAATGCAATGTGCAACCATCAGCAAAACTATGGATAGGATTTCCAGTCAATGGAAGGTCATTAATATACAAGACAAAAAGAGGGGGAGAAAGAAATAGACCTTGGGGAACATCTACATTAGTGGAGAAGTTAGAAGACAAAGACCATATATAGGTGGTAGATGACTCTCATCAACCGGTGAAATACCACCACTTTGCATATTGGAGGCTTGAAATGGTGGAACCCATGTTTAGTCTCTAGAGCTAAGTTCCGGTCAACCTTTCCCTATCTCTTCCATCATGCAGTATGATTGATGACTTTTGAGGTTATGATGAACGTCGTGGCGAGATCCAATATTCCTCACATTTCGAGGGTACAGCTCTAAAACGGTGTTCGCAGGCCGGCCGCTAGTTAGTACACCGGACTGAACCTATTGGTAACTCTCTAGGAAGCTTCCGGATCAGCTAGTGTATAATCTTGCTGCCTCTACTCTGCCAGATAGTGACTGGAGGGAGTCCGAGTAGTGTGTATGCTGGGAGCATTGTCGAGGCCACGTTATGTCAAGGATCTGGGTATATTCTTACCACATGTACGCCATATCCAAAAATTTCATTACTTCATACAGCATGTCCCACCTACTTTTCCTTACTATTGAATACACCATGAATTGTCAAACTAATAGAGCAAGCTTATCTGCGAAAAGATCTAAACCTCCCAAGGACTTCCTAATTCATTTCACAAATATACGTGGTCTCAATTCTAATCTCAACGATGTCCATTTCCACTTGCAGTCTGCCAAACCCCATGTACTTTTTCTGACAGAATCTCAGTTATCGGTGGATTCATCTACTGCTCATCTCAGATGCCCAAATTATTCGCTGTATGATTCCTTTCGCCTCAAAGGTGGTACTTGTGCATATGTCCGTTCTGATATTCCCTTTCAGAGACTTGGCAATTTGGAATCTCCTCTCTTTGATCTTCTCTGGCTTAAAATCTCTCTACCTCATTGTGTCAAATTCATCTGTTGTCTCTACCGTTCTCCCAACTCCACTAATCACTTGGAGCTCTTTGACTTCCTCTCTTTGCAACTAGACTTTCTCCAGTCCAACTTTCCTAACAGTGAAGTAATTTTCCTTGGTGATTTTAATGTTCACAACTCCAGCTAGCTTCCGTTTTCTAGTCACACCGACCCAGCAGGTCGAGATGCTGAGGCTTTTGCAATTACTAATGACCTAGCACAGATTGTTCATTTACCTACAAGAATACCGGACAATCCTAATCATACAGCCAATACGCTTGATCTTTTTCTCACAAACAACCCTTCTAAGTACAAGGTTGAAGTGAGAGGTCCTTTAGGCACTTCAGATCACAACTTGGTGATTGTCTCTTCTCCAATGGAACCTTTATCTCATGGCTATTCCCAACCACGTGTTGTTTGGCATTACAAGAATGCAAAATGGGATGACCTGCGAGACTTCTTTTCTTCTTTTCCTTGGTCGGATTACTGTTTCAAAACTTCTGATGTCAACGTCTGCTCAGATCGTGTCAGTGAAATTATTCTTGCAGGAATGGAATCCTTTATCCCACACTCCACTTTAAAATCTCGTCCTTTATCTAAACCTTGGTTTTCCAATAAATGTGCTAAGGCTGTCCAAGAGAAGAATGTTGCATATCGTAATTGGCTTGTTTCTAATTCTTCAGTTTCATTTTCTGCCTACACCAAAGCTCGCAACAGTTGTAAAGCAGTTATTAACCAGTCCAAACTAGAGTTTGAACAGGCTAAGAGTAGAAAACTTGCTTCTTGCCCTAATGGTAGCCTAGCATTCTGGTCTCTTGCCAAAGCTATTGGCCGCAACTTTTGCCCATCTTTACTCCCACCTCTGTCCAAACCAGATGGTTCTGTTGCCACTTCAGCCAAGGATAAAGCTGACCTTCTAGCATCCCATTTTTCTTCCAGCTCATGTATTAATGATCTTGGTAAAACACCTCCCACCATTCCCAACACGCTCAATTCAATGCCTCCTGTGGTCTTCCGTCAAAAGGATATCAGAAGGATTTTGATGAATCTTGATGCTAAGAAAGCTCCAGGTCCTGATGATATTTCTCCACTTGTTCTCAAAACCTGTGCTCCTGAACTTACTCCTATTCTTTGCCGCCTTTTTTCACTTTCTTATTCCAAAGGTGTTTTTCCTTCTGCTTGGAAATTTGCTCATATCCAGCCAGTTCCTAAAAAGGGTGACAAATCCCTCCCATCCAATTATCGTCCCATTGCAATTACTTCTACTCTTTCTAAAGTAATGGAGAAATCAATTAACCGCCAACTCTTAAACTACCTAGAAACCTTCCGTCTGATCAACGATCACCAGTATGGATTCCGTCAGTGTCGATCCACTGGAGATATTCTGGCTTATGTTACCCATTTATGGACTAATTCAATGGAAAGATTCGGTGAAACACAAGTAGTTGCTCTTGACATCTCAAAGGCTTTTGATCGTGTTTGGCATAAAGGTCTTCTAAACAAGCTTCCATCTTATGGTTTGCCAACTGTTTTTAATAATTGGTTATCCAGTTTTCTCTCTGATCGCTCACTGAGGGTGATGGTAGATGGCTCTCTGTCTTCTAACTTCTCCACTAATGCCGGTGTCCCCCAAGGTTCAGTTCTTTCCCCCACTCTTTTCCTCTTGTATATCAATGACCTTCTCTCATTGACTGGAAATCCTATCCATAGTTTTGCCGATGATAGCACATTGCATTCAACTTTCCATTTTGAGAAACCTTGTCCTGCTCAATCAGCTTCAACTTCTCGAAAATCTGCTACCAATTCCTTAAATGCCGATCTTCAGGTAATTCTCCAGTGGGGCAAAGACAACTTAGTTGATTTCAACCCTTCTAAAACTCAGTCTTGTCTTATATTAGCATTAGCATTAGTAGAGGCATTTGATGCAAGAAAGCAAGCTTATGCAGCATCAGCCAAAAAAAAAAAAAAAAAAAAAAAAAGTAACATAAATAAATAAAAATAACCACTTCCACTTCACCCCTCTGTTCGTTCGAAATACCTGTCCAGCTGAGCCTTAAACTTATTTAGGCTATCAACTTCCACGACAAGGGATGGAAGTTGATAGCCTAAATAAGTTTAAGGCTCAGCTGGACAGGTATTTTGAACGAACAGAGGGGTGAAGTGGAAGTGGTTATTTTTATTTATTTACTTTTTTTTTTTTTTTTTTTTTTTTTTTTGGCTGATGCTGCATAAGCTTGCTTTCTTGCATCAAATGCCTCTACTAATGCTAATGCTAATGCTAATATAAGACAAGACTGAGTTTTAGAAGGGTTGAAATCAACTAAGTTGTCTTTGCCCCACTGGAGAATTACCTGAAGATCGGCATTTAAGGAATTGGTAGCAGATTTTCGAGAAGTTGAAGCTGATTGAGCAGGTGATATCTCGCAGAAGCTGATATCTCGCAAAAAGGATTCTTCTACTCCTATGCTTATCTTTAATGACACTCCGATTTCTAGGCAGAATGATATATCTCTTTTGGGGATTACCCTGACTTCTAATCTCTCTTGGCACAAGCACATTACAAATATTGCTTCCTCTGCATCTAAAAAACTTGGTTTTCTCTTTCGCTCTCGGCGTTACTTTTCTTCCAAACAGCTGCTCACTCTGTATAAATCGCAAATTCGCCCTGCCATGGAATATTGTTCCCATATCTGGGGTGGTGCCCCCAAATCTCTCTCCGGCTTCTTGATTCCATTCAGAAGAGGGCAGTTAGGTTAATTAATGATTCATCTCTAACAGAGTCTCTCCACTCGCTTTCTCATAGACGCACTGTTTCTGCTGCATGCCTTTTCTACAGATACTTCCATGGGCACTGTTCTTCTGAATTGGCTTCTATAATTCCTGCTCTCTCTTTCAAAACAGTCCGAACACGTGCCGCCACCAGCCAACATCCATTTACTGTCCAACTTCAAACCCACAGAACCAACTTTTCATCTTCCTCATTTATTCATTCAACTGCCATTTTCTGGAACAACCTTCCTTCATACGTATTTCCTGAAAATTACAATCTACAGAAGTTCAAGTCCAATGTCAACAAATATCTTCCTTCGTCTTCTTAACCTCAAACCCAAGCACGGTACTAAGTACTATAGGTCCTAATACCTCTCGTGTTTGGGGTTCACATAAAAAAAAAAAAAAAAAAAAAAAGACACATGGAGCAGTAAGCGATATAACTGAATGGCCAATTACGAAAAACAGTTGGCAAACCATAAGGTGGAAGAAAATTCACAAGGCTGTTAAGCAAAATATGATCAAAAAGGCTTTGAAATGAAAAGAACAACTGCTGGAGTTTCGGCAAACTTTTCCATTGAATTTGTCTATGGATCGGTAAAGGGAAGGGGTTTTGTTTTCGTAAAGGTGATTACAGAGGTCTCCGACAGTTTTTAAATTCTATAGAGTGGGATCGACTGATGATGTTACCAATGGTGAATTCTAAATGGGAAGCCTTCAGGGACTTAATCTTGGAGGCTACTAGGCTTTTCATACCAACTAAGAAATGCTGTTCAAGGTTCAGGCCTAAATGGATGTCGGATTAATTAATTAATGGCTCGTGGCAGAGAAGGGAAATGCATGGGATGCATATAAATTATCAAGCGACACAGAAGCCTACAACAGGTATAATCTAGTCTGTAATCAAGTCACAAAGGAGGTTAGGCAGACGAAGGCATATTACGAGAAATCTTTGGCAAAGGACGCAAAGAGTTCTTTTCTTATGTAAACTCTAGAAGGAAGGGGATGAATTAGATTGGTCCACTTAACATAGATGGTTCGACTTTGATGATCCTGCTCAAGTAGCTGATAAACTGAATGAGTATTTTGCATCTACATTCACACATGGAGTTATTCAAGGAGGGGGAATGCCAGAAGTTTATCAAACTCTTAACAGGGAGCTAAGTGGTTTTGTGATAACTGAGAGCAAAGTGGAGAAGAAATTGTTGAAGTTAAACATAAAAAAGGCACCTGGAGTAGATGGAATCTATCCAGTTATAATGAAGGAGTAGCAAAGGAAGTAAGCAAACCCTTAGCCATAATTATGAGAGCATCCTTAGAGTCAGGGGAGGTCCTCATGCACTTGAGATGTGCAAATGTATCCCCAATTCACAATGGTTTATGTACGATACCCAGGTGTACAAGATATGGAAGAAGAAATCTTATTTTGCAGACCAATGACCACTAAACCAACAGGAGAAGATATTTTTCAAATGGTAGATTCTTTTTTTTTAAGGAAGAAGGACTGAATTGGAATCAATGCTTCAGGGTATGCACCAATGGTGCACCGGCAATGCTAGGGGCTCAGCAAGGCTTTTGTGCAAGAGTAAAAGAAGTTAATCTGCAGGTTAAAACCTTTGACTGCTTCCTACATAGACAAAAATATTGCTTCAAGAAATCTGTCACCTGAGTTGTACACTGTGTTAAATGAGATAATTCAGGTGGTCAATTTTATTAAATCAAAGGCTCTCAATTGTTGAATTTTTAATGTGTTCTGATTTTGGCACTGAATATGAACACTTGCTATATTACTCTGAAGTCAGATGGCTGTCTCGCAGAAAAGTGCTTCAGCGAGTTTTATCATTATGCAATGAGATTGAAATTTTTTTTGACAGAAAAATCACCATCTGGTACAAGATTCTCCAATTCAAAGTGGATTCTTCAAGCAGCTTATCTTTCAGATATTTTTTTCCAAAATTAACAACTTAAATACATCTACGCAAGAGTGCAATCACACTCTTATCGAATTAGCTGAAAAGATAACATGCTTCAAAGGTAAGCTAAAATTATGGAGAAAATAAACTTGCCTCTTTCCCAACCCTTAATCAACTTATTGAAGATAAAAACATTAATTTCGCTGATGCTGACATACAAGAAATTATTGTCAGACATTTAGAAAACCTAATAGTAGAATTTAATCGGTATATTCCCGAAGGAGATATCTTCAAATATAATTGGGTATGAATGCCATTTAATTTTGAAGTAAATGACTTGCATGAGAATTTTGTCAATATTAATAACCTACAAGAGCAACTCATTGAAATACAAAGTGATGAGGCACTTCGCTACACTTTTAACAAAACCACCGAGTCTTCGTGTGCATTCTTGTTGAAATTAAAAAGTAAAAAGCCAACATTAGTAAACGAAGCACTGAAAGTACTACTGCCCTTTGCAACAACATACACATGCAAGTCAGGGTTTTCAACTCTAATTATAACAAAAACCAAATCGCAAAACAGACTGCAGCCTGAAGATGACCTAAGGTGCAGCCTATCTAATATAACACCAAGATTTTGATGAGCTTTCAAAACTTATTCAAAGCCAAGGTTCACATTAATAAGATTTAATGTTGTTACCAATATAAGTAATGTATTTTGTACTATTAAAATATAAAATTTATTTAATTGTTATCTGTATGTGTTATTTTATTAATCTTTCTTGGGTCATGAAACCAAACTATTACCATAATCTGGGTCACGGCTCAAAAAGGTTAAGAAACACTGGTTTAGGTGGTTGGTAAAACTAGGACATTCTCAGCAAACCATGATAATGGATTTAACACAATCTATAAAAAATCCAAGATCCAATAAACAGGTGGAACTGCAAAAACAGGAAATTTTTCATAGCTTATAATTTTTCTGGAAAGTATGCATGCCACCCAGGAGTGCTTATTTCAAAGGAATTGGAAGTTTGAAAACTATTTACATAAATGCTTTTAAATATTAAATTTTTGCATGTTTTAACTTTATAGCCAAACATTCGGTTATTGTTGAATATCAAATCAAAATTTCTTAAAAAGAAAACTTAAAAAAAATAATAATAATAAAAAAAAAAATCATAAAAAATAAAAATTATGTTTTATTTTTTGAATCGAAAATTATTTCAAAGAATCATTATGTTTCTTCGAAAATTAGTCGTGTAATTTTTGAATTAATAATGTGTAACCCCTCATTTAGCACAAATTGCTTCACAAATTCCATGGTTCAGCCAGAACCATTAATATAAAAACAATTTGTGTATTAAGAATTTGCAGATAAAGGAACCACTAGGTGGCAGCGATCTCAGTGTACTGATGTGGAATTTACTTAAAGATATAATTACCATCAGGGGTAAAGGAAAGGGTTTTTGCTTCCATAAAGGTGAGTACAGACAGTTTTTAAATTCTGTACAGTGGGATCAACTGACGATGTTACCAACAGTAAATTCTAAGTGGGAAGCATTCCAGGAATTAATCGTGGAACCTACTAAAAGTTTCATACCTATTAAGAAATATTGTTCAAGGTTTAGGCCTAAATGGTTATCAAATGAACTAATGAGACTCGTGACAGAGAAGAAAAATGCATGGGACGCATAGAAATTATCAAGCGACTCAGAAGCCTATGGCAGACATAAGCTAGTCTGTAATCAGTTCACAAAGGAGGTTAGGCAGGCGAAGGCAGATTATGAGAAATCTTTGGCAAAAGATGCTAAGAAAAACAGCAAGGATTTCTTTACTTATATAAACTCTAAAAGAAAGGGGATGAATCTGATTAGTCCACTTGATATCGATGGTTCCACTGTTGATGATCCTGCTCAGATAGCTAAAAAAATGAACGAGTATTTTGCATCTACATTCACACACAAGCTATTAAGGGAGGAAAATGTCAGAAGTTTATCAAATCGTAGCAGGGTAAAAAAAAGTAAAGTGCAGCCATTATCAACCCACTGCAGGATGGAAGCCTCCTCAACAATTCATGCTGAGGGAAACTACATTCACACACAAGCTATTAAGGGAGGAAAATGTCAGAAGTTTATCAAATTGTAGCAGGGTGCCTAATGATTTTGTAATAACAGAGCAAAGTGGAGGAGAAATTGTTGAAGTTAAACATAAGAAAGGCACCTGGGGTGGATGGGATCTATCCAGTTATATTAAAGGAGGCAGCAAAGCAACTAAGCAAACCCTTAGCCATAATTATGAGAGCAGCATCCTTGGACTCAGGAAAGGTCCTCACAGACTGGAGATGTGCAAATGTATCCCCAATTCACAAAGGGGGATCGAAGGGTGACACAAGTAATTACAGAACAGTTAGTTTAACTTCTGTTCCGGGTAAAATAATGGAGTTACTGGTTAAAGATGCATTGCAGGATCATCTAGACAAGACTGCAGCAATAATTCAGACACAGCATGGGTTTGTTAAGGGAAAGTCTTGTCTGACAAATTTGATAGGATATTATGATGTGGTTACAAAGGAACTGGATGCAAAAAATAATTTTGATATCATATATTTGGATTTCAGGAAAGCTTTTGACACTGTTGTGCATGGAAGACTATTGTACAAATTGGAGCAGAATGGTATTAAGGGTAAGTTGCTACAATGGATAAAAGGATGGTTGAGTGGGAGAAGATAGAGGGTGGTAATTAATGGGTGCTGCTCTTCGTGGACTAATTTTTTTTTTTTTTTTTTTTTGGTAGTTGTTGGCGCATCGGCTTCTGTGGCCATAATGCACCTCCCAAGGTTTTTGCAGTACTTTGATCCAAGCCCGAGGCGGGATTCGAATCCGCAACCTTTGGGTTGCCAGGCAGGCACTTTACCCACCCAGCTAGCCCGGTCAGCTCGTGGACTAACGTTATTAGTGGAGTCCCACGGGGTTTGGTGTTGGGTCCTCTGTTGTTTTGTATATTTATCAATGATATTGATGAAGGTATATCTGGCTTAGTGTCGAAGTTTGCAGATGATACAAAGGTTGGGTTTTGTCAATGATATATAGGAATATTGCTAGCAGGTAAAAGGAGGTGATTGTCCCTCTGTTTAAGGCAATGGTCAGGCCACGCCTTGAGTACTGCGTACAGGTCCGGAGGCCTCATTTCAGGAAGGATGTAGATGTGCTTGAGCTATATCAAGTGTGCATCTTAACATTACCTTACTTCCAGCATTTACCTTGTTCAAGATAGTAACATCATTTACAATATATCTTTTGTTAGTGAGGATGAAGTCAATTTCATTAGTGTCAATCCATTTTGGGCTCTTCCATGTCCAACCTTTTCTTGAAAAAAAGGTGTTCATTACTGACATTCCTTGAGATTCTGCAAATTCCACAAGTCTTTCACCAATTCCAAAATTTCCTAGGGGCTCACATCTGGTGAGTATGGGCTTGGCAAACCCAAGGTCCTGAGATGGATATCATCATTCTTCTCTTTCTTGGTGATTCCCTTGTACTTCTCTCTCTCAGGGTAATGCAGGATTTTTTTTTTTTTTTTTTTTTTTTTTTTTGGGCTGGTGCAGCATAAGCCTCAGGATTCCTTGCACCATATGGCTAATAAATATAATAACACCTCAATAATAGAGCAATGGCACTGGCAAATACAATAGGGCTTCATCAACCTTCAAATCTTAATTCTCAGAGGTTGTCATCACTGTGAAATTAGCATGAAGTTCATTTCTGAATCATCAATATGAGATATACTCGCTGCTGGAGAATTCCTACCAAGACCAAGTCCCCCCCCTTCCCCAAATGTACTGGACAAGGGCAATTTTGTTAACGAAATGGTATGATGCTTACATATAATCATTTATTTCATTTGCCAATGATACCTGGGGACTATACAAGGCAGGATCTAAAAAAGTGCAAGGAAGGACCGAATAGTGAAATCTTCCAATAACACACCAATGGGACATAAAAATATACACTTAAAAATTATCCACTTTAATTTCCAATGGTACATAAATGAGTAAAGAAATTTTCTGACTGTACATGCATTTGAGTTTACAAATATTTTAAAAATTGCACGATTAAATCTAAAATAATTAAATAATGGTAAAAATTTAATAATAATAATTAAAATTTTGAAATTTTAATATGTAATATCAGTCTAGCAAACAGCAAATCAGATTCCAAAAATACCTCTGCTTTACCGCCCTTGTCCACTAACCTGCAAATTTGCAAGACTGGATTTTTGAGTAATTTTAGTTGAGCACATAATGAATCAGACTGCAATAATATTAAGTCTCTTTACTGTACTATACACTACAATTTTGAAGTATCTGTTATTCAGTAGGAGATAGTATATCCAATAAAAAACAATATATTCTGATTGGCACATTAAGAAATGTCCACTGTTTGAACATGTCTGCTAAGTAAGAGTGGTTTTCTTAGGTTACATTTTTTGTTTGAAAAAATATGCTTCTCTGAATTATGTTTTCCTACCATTATTGCCTGGGAACAATATTGTCCTTCCTGTGATAGTGAAAGACTCTCTAGAAACAATGTGCTTGTCCATGAATTGAATTAAAGTAACAAATTATGAAATTTGTTACTTTAATCAAATAACACTGCCCAACAGTGAATTCATTAAAAACTTATAATGTAAATTCAAATGAATAAGAGACTAAACTATTAGGTGACGTTATTTGATTAAAAACAAAATTGGAGCCTTCAATTGGACAAAATGGAAGCAGAGAATTTTTTTTTTTGGTTGATGATACTTACTTCCTTGCTTCATTTTGCCAACACTCACTAGATGCTGACCAAATAAGAAATAAAACTCGAAAAAGTCAACCAAGACAGTATCTCTCTTTGTCCAACTCAACAACAATGCTGATTTTAAGGAAATAAAATAAGTTGTTATTGTTGTTATTTGGGTTTTTTTAGGAGCATCAGCAACTAAGACCATATTGCTCTGGGGATATGCGGTGGTCATCTCGACCTTTCCGCATCCTCTGCATTTGGTGGTCACGGGCTTGAACCCCAGTCTAATCAAGAAGCGTGCGCTATGCACTGCTGCTCCTGCCCCCCTGGCTACAGAGGCGCCCAATAAAATAAGTCTGCCTATATATAAAGTACATGGATAGACTGGAAGAAATTTCAGAAGTAAAATATTCCTCAAAAACTTCTTATTCATGATCACAATAACGGCTTTTGAGGTTTATTACAATAATACTATTGCCATTATGAGCAAGATCATGGAGTAATTTCCATTTAGGTCTACTGATTAGGTCTCTCCCTCCTTTTATGTCTGTGTCTCAAGTACTTAATGATTTCTACGTATATAGACTTATTATCAAGTATGACCTTCTGGTACGAATTCATAATTATGCTAGTACAGTTAAGAAATCACTCTAGCATAATTTTATCTTTAGACCTGTATGACTAAAGATAAAATTTGTATGTGAATATTTTTTTTTTCCTGGGAGACTTCCAGTCAGTGGGCCAATGCTTTGTTTGCAAGTTGTAGTGATAAAATTAGATTATCTTCTGTTACAAAATAGCAATATTTTTTAAAAATGTTGGATCAAAATCACACATTCTGATCAGTTCTTTGGAAATTTCACTTGTTTCCATTTGATTTCTAAAAAACTTGGGAAAAATGAAGTTGCACAATCTTTTCACATTTATAGCATCTGACATGATAGCTCGACAACTATCATATGGTATTCCAACCTGAGAAGTTACAGACTCAATGCTTATTTGATGATTGGTCCAAAAAATGCTTCTAAAATGGAAGACAGGTTTGTAATCTGTTGATATGTGAGACCTCCCACAACTTGCAACATCCTGAATGATATCATGGCTGTCTTTGCAATGGTTATACCATTCAAATATGCCATCTCTTTAAAAAACCATTTCACCATGTGCTTCAAAGAATCGTATTTTATAGTTCTGAAGATTATTTCTTCAACGAAGTACAGATCTTTGTTTAAAAAACAATATTCTAAAAATAGTGAAACAATATGAAATTATCACTAACAATGAAAAAAACTTAAAATAAAAGTTTTTTTCTTATTCCATGTTCAGCTATTTTTGACACACTTGTCCTGAAATTATTTTTTTGATCTTATCTTATATAAACAAAAATATGGTAAGCATTAGTCAATGACAGCAACTTGTAACAAAAACAAGTGGTGTTAACCCTTTTGCACACAGGTTCCTAGACACAAAAGCCTGTGTGTCTAGGAATTGACATCAGCTAAACCTCCATCTATTGTGGAAGTTGACAGCTTAAATAAATTCAAGGCTGAACTAAACAAACTTTTGGAGTTGCACAGTCAGGTGAGGAAGTGCAATAATACATGCTCTTTGTCTTGTCTTTGCATAGAGCGAGGTTCAAGCCCCTGAATGCTAAAGATGGTCAACTTGCCAACCCACACAGGACCAGCGTGGCAGATTACGGTCCATTCCATCAATATGACTTGTTGAGGAGGCTTCCACCCTGCAGTGAATTGACAATGGCTGCAGATTTGTTTATTTTTATATACACATAAACACACCTAATCATAGTTAACAAATATATATATATATGCATATGCACAAAAGGGTTAACAAAGTTGCCTATGCAATTACTAATAGAAAAGAATAATAGCAACAAATAAAATAGATGACAAGAAGATATTCTCAATAATAGGAACTCAATAATGCATTTCTATGCTTCTTATCCAGAAAGACAGTCATTACTGGAGATAAAATAATAGGAGAGAGGAACTGCTAACTACAAGGATGAATCTACCTAGTGCTGTTGTTGAAAAATGGCTGGAAAATAGCAATGGAAACACACTTTGTGTGATATGGCTTCATGGCAGTCAGCAACTGTTTCTGCCATTTCTACAGCATAGGAAACTGATTTCAATGTGAAAGATATTTGCCATTAATCATTTAGATATATGAATTACAGTGAAATTACAGGTAACATATTAGGCATACATAAACATATAACAGTCAACATTTATCAACACAAAAATGTACTTTATACTAAACTGATATCTCTTGTGACTATTAGCCCTCTATTTTAAATCTGCCTGAAAATGGAGAAGATTGCAGGCAGAACAGCAGCTACAGGCAACCGTAAATCAGTGGTGAAATCAGAATATTACTATCACAGCTGCTTCAAAAAAGCATACTATGTTATTATTCTCAAACATTCTTCAGTATTTATAAGAATTCATAAAAATGAAGTCAAACATGAAAAGGAATCCTCCATGATTTTAGGAACTGGCTA
Source organism: Mastigoproctus giganteus (assembly GCF_048544385.1). Lineage (NCBI taxonomy): Eukaryota > Metazoa > Arthropoda > Arachnida > Uropygi > Thelyphonidae > Mastigoproctus > Mastigoproctus giganteus. The sequence goes on along the minus strand of NC_143578.1, from coordinate 9,761,919 downwards.
AATTTTTTTTTAGAAAATACATCAGTTTGCATTTTACACATAAATATACACACAAAGCTAAAATATTAATATTCAATATTTCATGACAATTACCAATTCTTTGAAAACAGGTTATTCAGCATTAAGATTGCATAATAACTAATCAATAACTAAATTCAATAATGTGCAAGAAGAGTATAACAAGAGAAAATCAAAGGGTGAGTCAAATGAAAATGAGATTAGCTTGTGAAGTGGAGATAGTTTTTCTCAAATAATCTGTTAGACCAACTCTTCTACCTATTAATAAAATTTTTAAAGTTGTTAATACTTATAGGACTCCTTCATATTTTCCACCAGCCAGATATCTTTTCAATTTCTCAAAAACACAAAACTGATGCCAACAATTAAGGCTATAAAAAAGGGACAGCTGATCAATCACCACACATTGTGCTATAACAAAATGACACTTTCACTTAAGCATAAAAGTTTCTTATTTTTGATACTATGTCACTGAATCCCTTAAAGAATGGCTAGGTATCAAATTAACACGACTGTTTCTGGTTCTTGATCTGATGGAGGAGGAGCAGGACAGTTTTCAAATTTCTTGACTTTGAAATAAAGGCAGCAGTTTGAGGTTATTTGTTATTTTGGTTTTTAGGAGCATTAGCAACTAAGGCCATATTGCTCCGGGATATGCGGTGGTCATTCCCTGACCTTTCCGCATCCTCCGTATTTGGTGGTGACGGGCGGCAGTTTGAGGACATCTGAAATTGAAGCAGGATGGCAATCTAACTACATTTCAAGTACTCGTTCACCTTGGCACATAACAAGGCACAGCAATGAACCCAGAAAGTTGAAGAATAGCACAAGCAGGATGATCTCAGTGCTTTAAGTTTTTTTCAGCTGTGGTAAAAGAAGGCAGTTTCCACTACATACTGGAAAGCTTCCTTCCAGTTTATACTACTTGTTGTTGTTATTTGGTTTTTAGAAGCATTAGCAACTAAGGCCATATTGCTCCGGGAATATGCGGTGGTCATTCCCTAACCTTTCCACATCCTCTGTATTTGGTGGTGACGGGCTCGAACCCCAGTCAAATCAAGAGGCGTGTGCTAGGCACTGCTGCTCCTTCCCACCTGGCTATGGAGGCACCTATATATACTACTTGTTCTATATCTCCTTCACAATCATAATTCATTATAAGAATACACTTCCTCCAGCTTGCAATATACCAGACAGTACAAATTAAAAATTGCAATGTATCAGACATTACTACCAGATGTTGCTGGTCATTATAAAAATTTGGGTATACACTTCATGCTGATTTTCCTATATTTTAACCATTCAGGGTTGGTTGGTGTCGAGTTTTATACCAAACGGGCAGCTGAAGCGATAGTGCACCAGTATTAAGGTGCAACCTTTCATGAATGAAAGGTTAAGCAGGCCCAAACTATCTCTATTACTATGCATCATAATATCTGTATACTGAATAGTGCCATCTTTACCATTACATAACTCCAGTAGTACTCATCACTACATCCACACATAACAGACATCTTGTCTTCATTTGACTCAATTTCACTTCACTTACCCTTATTCAGTTACTATATCTACAATGAAGGGTAAGTTGCTGAGAGGAACTAATTGGAATCATGACAATGTAAAACTGAGTTTATTAATAAGCTCTTAAAAAGATATATCATTCACTAAACAACCTTCCAACTGATAAGTTTGAAAATTCAACTATGCACTTTTCAAGCAGTGAATTTATTAGCTACAACTAATGAAATTTTAAAATACATAAAACTATGCAAATTTCTTAAACTGTAAACAGAAAAACAAACTTAACTGGTTCCTTCAATTATACACATATATAACACAAATAATGTGTGTGTGTGTGTGTACACAGACAGACAGACACTGAGTGACCAATATATCAGGTACACCTATCCTTTTCACAAAACAGAGCACCTCTCCAGTCACGCATCATGTGTTCATATTATGCAATATAAAGTAGGTGGATAGATACGAAAACAGATGTTGTACCATGTGCAATTCAGTGCAAGAGTGGGCAAAATGAAACATTTAAGTGATTCTGAATGTGCTATGGTGGTCTGCAACAGCATGATTACCTTGTAAACTGCAACCCTGTTTTTGTAGAATGGCTCTTAGGTATATCAGATTGGCCTAACAACCAAATAATATCCAGCCAACAGCAATCCTGTGGTTGGAAACAGCTCATTGATATGAAAGTGCTAATGGAGGCTGCCAAAACTTATGCAAGATAACTAGGATACCGTCAGTCAGAGAACAAATCAATACAATAGTGGTAACTAAAGAGGCATTTCAGAACACACAACTCATGGAGAGGGATCACAGTTAATGACAGAATCAGGTTCCACTCCTGCCAGCAGAAACCAAGAGGTACAGTTACAGTGGGCTCACTAATACCAACATTGGAGAATTATCTGGTCTGATGATTCCCAGTTCTTGCAGTTTCAAGCTGAAAGACTAGTAAAGGTGAAAAATTTAGAACCAGGATATGGCAAAAAACAGCATGAGTCCAAGGACCTATCTCATCAGTGTCAACAATACAGGCTGGTGGAGTTGTAGCAGTGTAATAGCATGGTGAGTGCTTTCGTGGTGCACACTGGGTCCCCTTGATATCAGTGGAACATTTGGATGTCACTAATTAACTGGAAAGTGTAGTATATTCATTAGCAATAATGCACCATGTCACAAAGCCAGGAATTGCACAATAAATCCATAACCATCCACTTTTCAACTGAGCCATCACCTCTCATCCCTGTGACCTGCTTTTTATACCTCATTGAGTCCTTGCCATAAATCCTATCACTTATGGGGGGGGGGCAACTTGATATTAGTTTAAGTACCTAATAAAGTGACCACTCTGTGTGTGCGTGCTAAGAGTCCTCCTCCACCAAAAACAAAAGTGTATATATATTTTTGATGAAGAGGGGGCTCTAGAACAAACAAGTAATTACTGTTTTTACATGTAGTATTTCAGAAAATGAATTACTGTTAGAAATCCATCTTTTTATTAGAAGGTACATAATCATCCACTAAATAAAATAATTTGATCAGACAGTACAACGAACTTCATTTTTTATAAACTACCATTGTTATATTATTAATATACCAGGTAATGTTGTTTTGAAACCTTTAAAAATAATACCATTCCTAAGAACATATCTGCTCATCGGTAGTCCATAAGAGCAAGGCTGGGAATGGATGGCAGAATGCTGTTCTAGTTTGTCATATGCATTAACTGCCTTCTGTATGTACCCACCCTGACAAGTGTTCCATTTTGTAACATTTCATATTTCGAGTCCTGAATAAGAATAACACTTACTTCTCTTGCTGAAATATTTAATTGGGTGCTGAGCAAATGGATGTAAAGGTACAATGAGCAAATATGCAAAACATTAAGAAATTATTTCTTCATAAATGTTTATATTGGTATATAAGAATAATTCAAGAAAAGGTAGTTTAAAAATGAAGTTACTTCTAATAATCTAGACTGTAGCAGTTAAATTTAGCATTAAAGTTCACATTATATTCATATCGCACAATTACCTATTATTTATATTTTAAAATATAAGGATGTGCATTAAACTATATATATTTCATTAAAATCTTACAATCAGCTGTATTTCCTATAGGATGTTCCTTACAGCATTAAATTTTTCAATATACAATTCAAGGAGAAAGAGGGGGGGAAAACTGACAAGGTGTACTTTGCAACATCAGATTTCAATTATTACAGATCAATGTTGGCATCAAAATATTACAGTGAAACTTTACTATAAAGATAAACACGGTTGTCTCCAAGACTATTATAAAAACTTATACTAGAATTTGGGAATACATTTAAGTGATTAAGGTGAATATGAATTCAGACAGATTTATCACAAACACCAAGTACATATTAACTACTTAAAATTAAGCTACATTACATAACTCACACAAATTAAAAACCTGGGCAGTAATTCATCCTTAGATTATGGCACAATAAGAGAACAACATATAAAAAAGATAAGAGGGGGTCATTCACTCAGAGGAGGAAATGTGGGCCAGTTGAAAAAGGCACCAAAGTTCTTCTAATTTGCAAGAGACGCCATCTCCAGTGCAGTGAAGATCCCCATATCTGCAATAATATGGTTATTATTATTAAACTGAAAAATATGTAAAACAATTTTTTGGCCATTTTACAAAAGTTCAAAACAATTTGCACTGGAATGTATAAGTAATATATCTTACTCTTAACTGAAATCATTACTTTATATAAACATATATATACACACACACACACACACACACACACACAGTATATACATGCACAACTTTCATGAAATATGTAAAGGTTATTAGTGAGCTATCCCATCCTACACAAAAGGATACATTATTCCATTAAATACTGCTTCATGAATATCCAGAAGGGAACACCTGTAGACATTGCCAAGATTCAAGAACTAAAAATAAGAAGCCTAACGACACTCAATTAAGGACCTCAGGTAGAAAGGAATCCATGTTTTTCTCTTCATTGTTGAAGTCACACAGAACAAATATGTAAACCTACATATGCATATATGTAGGTTTACTACATATAGTAAACTAGATGTCAGATGTGAAAGGTTAAAAAATCCCTGAACCTTAATATAAGCTGCCACTGTTTAACTTCAATTAATTTTTATCTGCTGTGACTGGCTGAATAGCAAGATTTAAGTTCTAGAGACAAATTTAGATTTATATCACTAGAAAATTAGGGTCTCTAAAATTGCATTCCACAATAACACAAAAGTAACATATTTCAGTTACAAAATGATCCAGCTTCTAATCTTGCAATTATATCACATTAAGATATACAGTAAATAAGGCAAATTTTATAAGATTTTTGCTTTTATAAGATTTTTGTTTATTATAAGATTACTATTAACATCTTCATTACAATATGACTGTGAGATAAATTCCAAAATTTCTAATGTATTTGGCATGTCTTTGAGCTAAACGTTTTAAATAAAATTACTGACATATTGCTTAAAAGCCAGGATTTTAGCTAAACTGATTATTTACAATACACTGGAATATTAATACACACTGGTTTGTTCCAGTTGTACTTCATGAGAGAAGAAAAATATGTTTGTGTTTTGATGCAATGCAACAAACTATTGTAATTAAGCAGTTTGGATACTTTTGTTTTTATTTCTTATTGAGAAAGGCAAAAGGGATTATTCTACAAGTATGCGGCTACTGTTAATTATTATATACCACTAAGAATACCTGATTCCATTACTAAACTAACATTCATTTTTCATGACAATAGATATATAAGCACAAAAACTTTTATACTTGTTGGCATTAATTTCAAGTTATTAAAGATAGAGATCTCTTGATATTTGGTCACTTGACTACATTAAATACACAACAAATGTTTAAGATATAATTACAAATTAGCAATCACCAATGGTGGAATCTCAGTTCTTGAAAAGATTTCTTAACTCCAATTCCACAGGCCCTACAGAAATGCCTATGAATATCCTTTAGAGATTTCTTCAAGTATTTACAACTGCTATGGTTTTTCCTTGTCATATCAGATTTAACAAAATTAAGAATAAAGATTTCATTGAAAACTGTTGACCTACACTAAACCTAAAACATCTAATTTTGTACTATATTTCTACCATTATACATCATGGTTCAGCAATCATACCAATTTTAAAATTGTTCAACATAAGTCATAATAATGTTAGACAATAAAAGATTTTTCATTTTAATACACAGAACTCAGAATAAGGTAATTACAATTGGATAATACAACATTTAATTCATTAATACATGAAGTACAATTTTTTTCATTTAAAATACACTCGTGCCAAAATATACATAACCAGAAAAACCACAAAGTAGAAAATTTCCACTTAGCTTGGTATAAACTTCAACTGGATTCTGACAATTTGCAGTTTTACAAGAGACTGCAGTGATATCTCTCCTCTTTCTCTCTCTCTCTCTCTCTCTCGTTTAGTCTGAATTCAGGTTTACTAAATATTTAGTAGTCATCTAGCTGACTTTAGAAGCAAGGTAATTAATTCCTTTGAAAGTGAAGAAAACTAATCCTTCAATTTATAATTCTCTGTCTTGGAAGAATGGCTTGACATTTTTCTAAACTTGCCTGGCCAAACTGTAAATAAATTAAGTTCTAAAATGGAATGTTCCTCAACATTAAACATGTTGTTTTGGGAGTTTACTGGCATAACAGCTACCTTTGTTGTATCATAAATATGATTTATTTCAAAGTGTTATATGTATACATAATTTGAAAAAATGTATTAAGGTTCTTCTTGAATAAGATTAAATATACAAAAATCTAAATTTTTATATATCATTTCACTTGTGTTTGAGACATTTTCTAGTTCTGTCCTGACACCATTTTATAATCTATTTTGTATTAATTAATGTCACTTACATTTAATTTCCTTAGTTGCTGCAACTTTATATGGTGTATCATCAATTATAGTATATTCCTTGTTCCCCAAAGAAACATTAAATGAATTCCACTGTAAATATTTTCCCCTTTCTCTTTTCTCCCTTCCTCTCCCAAAGCCAGGCTGCCACTTTTATAAAACCTACACTGATTTTTTTTTCATGTCCTAGGAAAAATTTTGCTAGAAAATTATGAATTTTTAAATCATTTTTTGTGTGGGTTTAAATTGATGTTTATAATGCAAAATGTATTTATATAAAAAAAAAAGATATGATTAATTTTATAAAAGGGCATTTTTAAATTGAGAGAATGAAATTTCTATATTTCAAACTTGGGTCTGCAAAATCTCATTCAGGTTTACTAACATATATTAATATACATTATATCTTCTCAGCCTAGTTTCCAACATTATTCCACACCACACAAAACTGTCAGCATCAAACAGCATATACACAAATTATTTTAATTTGATTTAACTCATTAATGATGGTAAGGAATTTCCAAATATATACTGTATACACAAATGTTCACTTCTGCTGCAACTTTCTGTACCTTTCAAGGAAATTCAGAACAATGGGCCAATGGCAATAAGCTCCACTGAAGTTCCATTACTGTGGACAGAACCATAATCAAAATGCTTCTGAGTAGATCTCCACTCCATGCACATACTTTTGTGAAAAGGCATAGCTATGCTTCCTATGATACAAAAGATGCTTTTGTTTAATTTCTCTTGTGCAAGTGAAATTCATCATTTCCTACAGCCAGTTGGATTACTTGCAAGGGATAAGTATGACATCACCACAGAAGTTTTATGCTTTTTGGAGCAATAAAAGACTAAATTTTATCACAGAAAAATTTAATTCCTTTTTTTTTTTTTTTAGTTAATTTAATTTTTTGTTAGATGGGTTTATCTGTGTGTTGTTCAATCATGACATTCACAATGGAATCATATATTAAATAATAAAATTAAAGGAATGAAAAAGCAAGCCATAAAGATAAATGCCAATGTTAGAAGACCTAGTGAGAAAGAAGTGGTATCAACAAGTATAAAAACCAAAATGAATACATGATGGTTGCAGCTAAATAATTATAGAGGATGTCCACAAACCAGGGGTTCACATCTGGTATGGGCTTAGCACACCCAGGGTCCTGAGCTGGATATCATCATTCTTCTCTTTCTTGGTAATTCCCTTCTACTTCTCTCTCTCAGGGTAACTCTAATTTTTTCGGCTGGTGCAGAAAAAGCCTCAGGCTTCTTAGCACCATATGGCTGATAATGATCTCCTTTACAACACTAAAATGTTGTTGTGTGAAGAGGGTACATGATAAAAATCTGAAACCATTTCCAGGTGATAGAAAATATCTTCAATTTTTTATTCATTAATTGGAAACGTGTTGTGCAGATGACAGCTGTAGATGGCCTGTTCATCCCAATCCTTCTAGTGTTCACATAAGCAAAGAATTCATTGCTACTTTGCATCCTTAGCCAAGGACTTCTCATAACCTGCCCAATCCATTTGATGACCTGACTACAGACCAGTTTGTACTTACACTTTGTGCCAGTTTGTAGGTTTCCATGTTCCCTGCTAATTTATAATCATCCCATGCATTTTTCTTCTCTACCACTAGTCTTGTCAATTCATCTGACATCCATTGATTTAGATCTAAATCTTGAACTATATCTTTTTGTTGTAATAAAGCTTAGTAATTTCCCTGAATGCCTCGCATTTAGAATTTGCAATTGGTAACATTACTGGTTGGTCCCACTGAAAGGAATTTAAAAATTGTCTAAAGCCACTGTAGTTGCCTTTACAAAAGCAAAATCCTTTACCATTGAAAGTAGTTATGTCATGATCACTGCCACTAGTGACTCTTTTATTTGAATATTCTTAATGCAAGAAAAGTCCAATAATCATCATATTAAGAATACCGCTATATAGAAAACATCATCCAATAAATCCAGAAAATTTATTACAGCATGCGTGTCCAACCCACAAGTTCCAGTTAATATCTGTATAGTTAAAATCTCAAGATATAAGACATTTTGATTTACCGGCCCACTCTATCTGTACAGTTGTTTGAATTACTATTTGCCTGATCACAGCCTTTTTTAGCCTATTTCAGACTCCTGCCCTCATCTTAGTTTTCCCACTACTTATGTCACACGAAATTGACTCAACACTACACTGGCTGCCTAAATCATCTGGGTGCATTACCTGAGATTCTATATGCTCCTTAACCAGGAGTTATTACCCGACTCCTGCCCACTTTGTTCATTGCATCCCTTATGTTTCACGTTTCCGATATCAATGTCCACATCTGTTGATTTAACTTGTTAAGTAATATTGGCAGAAAGCTTAATTCAGCAACAAAAGTAATTAATTATAAATTAAGAGATGCCCAGGAGCTCAGAAAACTCCAGTTCCCTCAGTTGCTGATATAACACATCCTAACAACTGCACACTGAGTATATTTCAAGAATATATGACATATGGATGTGAAGCAGTAGGGCTAACAGACTATCATAAGATAAAGCTGTCTACCAATGTAAGGAGGGGGGGGGTCTCCCTCAAACTCATTAGGTTGCAGGCATTATACCAGCATCACTTAAAGCCATACTAGTAACCATAATGCACTACTATACACACTAGTGTACAAAATAATATTTACCAAGGAATAATTGTCACTGATATCTGTTTTTATTAGTGGATATATTTACTTTAAAATCATATTTAGTAATTTTTTTACACTGGTGTGAAAAACACCAGTTTACAAAGAAAGGGTCATTAATGGATATCAACTTATTAGGTTAAATTACAATGACATTTAACTGGATAATATATTTTTAAGTATATTGAAAACAAATGTAGCATTAAGTGGTGCAGTACAATATCCTAAGAAGCTTGCATAGGGGTCTCCAGCTGCTTGCATATGCTCCTTGTTTAGACTGAAACTTACAAATTATGGGAACAGATTTTACCACTGCCAAACCACACTAAAAATTTCTAAAGAAAATCAAAATGTCATAATAAAACCAAAAGTGAAGTAGTCCAATAAGACACATTTTGATTTGAAGTCAATCAACTGAATTGTCATATATGAGCTGAAGGATTTAAATAAAATAAATTTTCTGTTTTATAATCCAGGATGACTACATAAGATCACAAGAATTCAAGAAGACTGCCATATTTAGTAGTCACATGACTTGAACTGCTCAGCTAAGGATATTTGATATCAACACGTGACAAATGGCAAACCCACTATAAAATCAAAGAGAATGTTCTTATGTTGAATGCTGGTTGCAGTATTTACAAGTGAAGTATTTTCTTGGTTCACCAAATGAAACATTTTATAATTAGATTAAAATCAGAGGGTGGCATTCAGGCTGTGTATTTGAGATACCTGTAGTAGACATATTTTCTGATAAAAATAAATACTATTAAAACAGCTTCATTTAGATGCATTAATGTCATGTGAATTTTAATGTTGAAAATTTTTATAAATAACCACTCTCATGTTGAGAATTAAATTATCAAATAACAGAATTTATTAATTAGATCGTATGTATAGCTTAGCTTAATTTTCAGCACTCACCTCATGAGGTGAGTGCTGAAAATTAAGCTAAGCTATACATACGATCTAGTTATTACATTACAGCACATAAGGACTCCTTAAAAAATCAAGAGACAGAATTTATTAATCTAAGGTGAAGTCTTTTTTTTAATTTAGAACTGGGAAATATAATTCACATAGTAAGTGAGCACACACGCACGCACGCACGCACACACACACACACACACAAACACACACACACACACACACACACACACACACACACACCACTGCATATAACACAAAAATATTAAAAAAAATTTACGTTTAAGGTCAAGTTAAATAGGATAAGATAAAGTAAAACAGTAAAGTTGGGGGGGGGGTTAGTTTTGGTATACCACTACTTCACTTTTGCACAAGTAGGTCAGTTAGGTGTTGTGCTTTATAAGCGTGTCCAGGCAACCAGCCTAGAAGGAAGGAAGGAAAGTGCCCACAGAATGTCAGCTTTAATCCCCTACTGCTTTTACTTAAATGTCATACTTATCTTACCTTATTTAACTTTAAACTTCTTAAAAATATTTTCCCATAATAAACATTCTAATGTTATCATGTGCAGTAGTGTATGTGCTCATTCCCTATCTGGAATACCTGCACAAAACTGTTTTTCTCCATTGCAGGCATAAAGAGAAAGTGAACTAAGTTATGAAATACACCCAAAGCTGAAATATAACATATAATAAAATAAAATTGAATAAAATACAAAACTGCTACCCATTAAGGAATGAGAGAAACACACAAATAAAAAAAAAAAAAAAAAGGAATTCATTTGCAAATTGGTACGGTATTCCTCTCCTGTCCCAGCAAGTAGTATGTACCCTATTTTTCTGTATGTAATATTTCAGCCTTAGATGTATTTCAGTTACTTTATTTCTGCTTCCAAAAATTGAATAGGTTATGAACCCCCCAAATTCTGCATTCTATGTGTTTCTAAATTCTAAATTGGTAAATGTGTTCAGGTAAATTGTAGTTGTCTTTAATTCCTGGCTTCAGTATGTGCATTTATCTTGAAAAAATATTCTTTAACTGCTGATTAGAAACCACTCAAACAAATTGTTCCATCTCTTTATTATTATAATTTGCTGAATATTTTACTGCTGCCAGAAGAGCCACATTCCAATTATACCACAGTAGCCTTTAACAGCTATATTTCTAAGTCTTTTCAAACCAGTGTGCCAGTTCATCTCTGATATGGTGTTAAAGACAATTTTTCTTCAGATAACACAGGCACTTAACATTAAAGATCTATGACTCTACATTCTGGTCGGATATAAATTCAATGATTCAGAACCAGGAAAAAATATTATAACACAGCCTAACATTGTGAAAGTCACTTTGCTTCCTTCTTTAGAGGTAGAATTAAATTAACTTTAATTAAATTTGAGACACATAATTGCAGGAACATTTTCTGCTGCCTCAAAAGTTCAATAGCACTTGACGAGGTTTGGTGTAATGGTAACATAGAGACAAATACCATTATCCATAGTTGTGCAAAGTTGATATCTTTTCACAAATTTATTATAGTAATATTACTATAATGCTCCTATAGAAACACGTGCTGAAAACCGTGAGCCTGCTGATATTTAAGGATGTGCTGTATGATAAACCTCACTGTTGAAAAAGGAGGCAGATGCCTCTGAAAGCTACGGTGTTTTAGCACTTTTATTATCCGGCATTTTATCTACATTGTTTATTGTAATTTATTCACTGCAGTTTAAAATTTCATATTTTACAGTACAGACAGTTACATTTTTATCAATTTTATCCGGTGGAATTATATCATTCTATTTATTTTCATCATTATTATTTTAATATAAACACGCTATTTATTTATTTTATATAATAACGGTTGGTATAGGATTGTGCAGTTATTATGAATATGAATATTCCCAACCCCAGAGGCCTATTCAAAGAAATAGTAATAGAGGCATGTGATGCAAGAAAGCAAGCATCAGCCAAAAAAAAAGAATTTATTTAAGCTATCAACTTCCACAACAACAGTTGGAAGTTTGTTCCAGCAATTGACCACCCACTGGCTAAAGGCAAATTTCCGCACATCTATTCTACAACTGTCTTTCCTCAATTTGAATTTATGTCCCCTTAGGTTTGTAATCTGAGCAAGTGGAAGAATTCCAACAAAATTCATGTGCTCAACCCATTCAAGGCCTTATACATCTCAATTAGATCACCTCGCAGGTACCTAGTCTCCAGCCACTGCAATTTGCAGAACTTAAGCCTCTCTTGGTAAGAGCATCCCGTCATTCCCCTCACCAATCTTGTTGCCCTTCTCTGTACACGCTCAAGCAAATGAGCGTGTACATCCTTCCTAAAATGAAGCGTCCAGACCTGTACACAGTACTCAGGGTGTGGCCTGACCATTGCCTTATACAAAGGGATAATCACCTCCTTTTTCCTAACAAAATTCCTGTATATCATTGACAAAACCTCATGACCTGCTCTTGCAGCCTGTCTGCATTGCTAAGAAAACTTCTTATCTGACTGCACAATTACTCCCAGGTCTTTTTCATTTTCTACCACCCTAAGTGTAGTACCATACAGTTGGTACGTTCCTCTGAGGTTACTTCTACCCATATGCAGTATTTTGCATTTGTCAATGTTTCGGTGTTGGGCCCACTGCTATTTGTACAAAACAGCAGCAGCCCAACACCGAACCCTGTGGGACTCCACTAATAACATTAGCCCACGAAGTGTAGCATCCATTGATTACTACCCTCTGTCTTCTCCCACTCAACCACACTTTTATCCATTGTAGCAACTTACCTTAATACCATTCTGCTCCAATTTGTACAGTAGTCTTCCATGTGCAACAGTGTCAAAAGCTTTCCTGAAATCAAAATTATTTTTTTGCATCCAGTTCCTTTGTAACCACATCATAGTATCTAATCAAATTTGTAAGACAAGACTTTCGGTTATCAAACCCGTGTTGTGTCTGAATTATTGCTGCAGTCTTTGTCTAGATGATTCTGCAATGCATCTTTAACCAGTGACTCCGTTATTTTACCCGAAAAAGAAGTTAAACGAACTGGTCTGTAATTATTTGTGTCACCCTCCAATCCCCATTTGTGAATTGGGGATACATTTGCATATCTCCAGTCCATGTGGACCACCCCTGAGTTCAAGGATGCTCTCATAATTATGGCTAAGGGTTTGCTTGATTCCTTTGGCACCTCCTATATAACTGGATAGATCCCACTACCCCAGTTGTCTTTCTTATGTTTAACTTCAACAATTTCTCCTCCACTTTGTTCTGTTATTACAAAATCATTAGGCACCCTGCTACAATTTGATAAACTTCTGACATTTTCCTCCCTTAATAACTGCTTGTGTGTGAATGTAAATGCAAAATGGTCATTCATTTTTTTTAGCTATCCGAACAGGATCATCGATATCAAGTGGACTAATCTGATTCATCCCCTACCTTTTAGAGTTTATATAAGTAAAGAAATCCTTACTGTTTTTCTTAGCATAGTTTGCCAAAGATTTCTCGTAATCTACCTTTGCCTGCCTAACCTCCTTTGTGACTTGATTACAGACTAACTTATATCTGTCATAGGCTTCTATGTTGCCTGATAATTTATATGCATCCCATGCATTTTTCTTCTCTGCCATGAGACTCAGTTCATTTGACAACCATTTAGGCCTAAACCTTAAACAATATTTCTTAATAGGTATGAAACATCTAGTAGCTTCCACGATTAATTCCTTGAATGCTTCCACTTAGAATTTGTTGTCGGTAACATCATAAGTTGGTCCCGATGTACAGAATTTAAAAACTACCTGAGACACTATAGTCTTTATGGAAGCAAAAACCTTTTCCTTTATCCCTAATGGTAATTATATCTTTAAGTAAATCCCACATCAGTACACTGTGATCACTGCCACCTAGTGGTTCCTTTATCGGCAAATTCTTAATACACGTATGATCACTGCTGATAACCAAACCCCATGTACTTTTTCTGACAGAATCTCATTTATTGGTTGATTCAACTACTGCTCATCTCAGATGCCCAAATTATTCGCTGTATGATTCCTTTAGCCTCAAAGGTGGTACTTGTGCATATGTCTGTTCTGATATTCCCTGTCAGAGACTTGGCAATTTGGAATCTCCTCTCTTTGATCTTCTCTGGCTTAAAATCTCTCTACCTGATTGTGTCAAATTCATCTGTTGTCTCTACCATTCTCCCAACTCCACTAATCACTTGGAGCTCTTTGACTTCCTCTCTTTGCAACTTGACTTTCTCCAGTCCAACTTTCCTAACAGTCAGGTAATTTTTCTTGGTGATTTTAATGTTCACAACTCCAGCTGCCTTCCGTTTTCTAGTCACACCGACCCAGCAGGTCGAGATGCTGAGGCTTTTGCAATTACTAATGACCTAGAACAGATTGTTCATTTACCTACGATAATACCGGAAAATCCTAATCATACAGCCAATACCTTTGATCTTTTTCTCACAAACAACCCTTCTAAGTACACGGTCGAAATGAGAGGTCCTTTAGGCACTTCAGATCACAACTTGGTGATTGTCTCTTCTCCAATGGAACCTTTATCTCATGGCTATTCCCAACCACGTGTTGTTTGGCATTACAAGAATGCAAAATGGGACGACCTGCGAGACTTCTTTTCTTCTTTTCCTTGGTCGGATTACTGTTTCAAAACTTCTGATGTCAACGTTTGCTAAGATCGTGTCAGTTAAATTATTCTTGCAGGAATGGAATCCTTTATCCCACACTCCACTTTAAAATCTCGTCCTTTATCTAAACCTTGGTTTTCCAATAAATGTGCTAAGGCTGTTCAAGAGAAGAATGTTGCATATCGTAATTGGCTTGTTTCTAATTCTTCAGTTTCATTTTCTGCCTACACCAAAGCTCGCAACAATTGTAAAGCAGTTATTAATCAGTCCAAACTAGAGTTTGAACAGGCTAAGAGTAGAAAACTTGCTTCTTGCCCTAATTGTAGCCGAGCATTCTGGTCTCTTGCCAAAGCTATTGGCCGCAACTTTTGCCCATCTCTGCTCCCACCTCTGTCCAAACCATATGGTTCTGTTGTCACTTCAGCCAAGGATAAAGCTGACCTGCTAGCATCCCATTTTTCTTCCAGCTCTTGTATTAAAGATCTTGGTAAAACACCTCCCACCATTCCTAACAATGCCTCCTGTGGTCTTCCGTCAAAAGGATATCAGAAGAATTTTGATGAATCTTGATGCTAAGAAAGCTCCAGGTCCTGATGGTATTTCTCCACTTTTTCTCAAAACCTGTGCTCCTGAACTTACTCCTATTCTTTGCCGCCTTTTTCACTTTCCTATTCCAAAGGTGTTTTTCCTTCTGCTTGGAAATTTGCTCATATCCAGCCAGTTCCTAAAAAGGGTGACAAATCCCTCCCATCCAATTATCGTCCCATTGCAATTACTGCTAATCTTTCTAAAGTAATGGAGAAATCAATTAACCGCCAACTCTTAAACTACCTAAAAACCTTCCGTCTGATCAACGATCGCCAGTATGGATTCCATCAGTGTCGATCCACTAGTGATATTCTGGCTTATGTTACCCATTTATGGACTAATTCAATGGAAAGGTTCGGTGAAACACAAGTAGTTGCTCTTGACATCTCAAAGGCTTTTGATCGTGTTTGGCATAAAGGTCTTCTAAACAAGCTTCCATCTTATGGTTTGCCAACTGTTTTTAGTAATTGGTTATCCAGTTTTCTCTTTGATCGCTCACTGAGGGTGATGGTAGATGGCTCTCTGTCTTCTAACTTCTCCACTAATGCTGGTGTCCCCCAAGGTTCAGTTCTTTCCCCCACTCTTTTCCTCTTGTATATCAATGACCTTCTTCCATTGACTGGAAATCCTATCCATAGTTTTGCCGATGATAGCACATTGCATTCAACTTTCCATTTTGAGAAACCTTGTCCTGCTCAATCAGCTTCAACTTCTCGAAAATCTGCTACCAATTCCCTAAATGCTGATCTTCAGGTAATTGTCCAGTGGGGCAAAGACAACTTAGTCGTTTTCAACCCTTCTAAAACTCAGTCTTGTCTTATATCTCGCAAAAAGGATTCTTCTGCTCCTATGCTTATCTTTAGTGACACTCCGATTTCTAGGCAAAATGATATATCTCTTTTAGGGATTACCTTGACTTCTAATCTCTCTTGGCACAAGCACATTACAAATATTGCTTCCTCTGCATCTAAGAAACTTGGTTTTCTCTTTTGCTCTCGGCATTACTTTTCTTCCAAACAGCTGCTCACTCTGTATAAATTGCAAATCCGCCCTGCCATGGAATACTGTTCCCACATCTGGGGTGGTTACCCCAACACCTCTCTCAGGCTTCTTGATTCCATTCAGAAGAGGGCAGTTAGGTTAATTAATGATTCATCTCTAACAGAGTCTCTCCACTCGCTTTCTCATAGACGTACTGTTTCTGCTGCATGCCTCTTCTACAGATACTTCCATGGGCACTGTTCTTCTGAAATGGCTTCTATAATTCCCGCTCTCTCTTTCAAAACAGTCCGAACACGTGCAGCCACCAGCCAACATCCATTTACTGTCCAACTTCAAACCCACAGAACCAACTTTTCATCTTCCTCATTTATTCATTCAACTGCTGTTTTCTGGAACAACCTACCTTCATACGTATTTCCTGAAAATTACAATCTACAGAAGTTCAAGTCCAATGTCAACAAATATCTTCTTTCGTCTTCTCAACCTCCAACCCAAGCACGGTACTAAGTACTATAGGTTCTAATACCTCTCGTGTTTGGGGTTCACATAAAAAAAAAAAAAAAAAAACCAGATCAAGAGTATTACTCTCTCTGATTGTCTTTCGAACATGCTGCTGCAGAAACAATCATCCAATAAATCCACTAAAGTCTTACTCGTGTGCGAATGACCAACCCCCAAGTTCCAGTCAACATCTGGGAAGTTAAAATCCCCCATTATAAGACATTCTGATTTACTAGCCCACTATTTCTCTGTACAGCTGTTCGCTGTATTCATTCGAGTCATTAGGCTTATAAGACACTCCTACTGTTATTTTTGCTTTTCCAGTGCTTATGTCAACCCAAACTGACTCAACATTGCACTGTCCATCTATGTCAACTGGATACACTTCCTTTGATTTTATGTTTTTCTTAATTAACAGCATAACCCCTCGTCCCTTCCTATCCTTTCTGTACACATTGTACTCCCCAAATTCCAATTCTGCATTCCTAATATCTGTGTGACACAATGTCATATCCCAATATCCACCTTGGATGTCTTGACCAAACCTTCAAATTCACTGACATGTGTAGTGTATAGAGCTTTAGTTAAATTTGTCCAATTTTGGTTTGCATTAAATTATGCCCCACAATTTATATTATTATATTACATAGGGTCTTCCATATACTGCTTAGCCATTCACTTAAACAATATACACACAGTTCAACATACATTCACTAACAGAGGCCACCCACCATCTCTTATAATAAGCCAATGAGTTTCGAAACTGCTGTTCTGAAGGTGCCTCAGATTTTTAAATGCATAGCAGATCCGCATGTTTAGGTAATGCTACACATTTTAAAAAAATGTTTTCAACTTAGAGGGTTATGATAAATGGTTATTCCTCAGATTGGGTTGATGTAATAAGTTGGATTCCCCAAGGATCCGAATTAGGACCACTGTTGTTTTTGATTTTCATAAATGACATCAATGAAGGGATAGAGGGTGTGATGTCTAAATTTGCAGTTGATGTAAAAATTGGTAGAGTAGTTAATGACTGCCACCAAGCAGAGCTTCT